>NW_022111373.1:21470341-21500630 GCF_000313985.2 Echinops telfairi
AAAATACCCAGACTGACACAACCCATCATATCATCAGGGTGCTTATTCGTTGGACAGGGATTCTTATTTCTGGCTCCTTTTTAAGCTAACACATTGGATCAAAGGACACCATGTAAAGTATAACTTGACCTAAATATTAGTACAAAAATTAAAGCCTGGGTGCACTGCCGCTATCTCATGATAGCTAACACTACATTAAACAACCCGATTTTTTATTGTAAGTGGAGTGAAGTGTAGTATATGACAGATGCTCTGTGTCTCAAAACCTAAAGCTGCTAGGGATACAAACTGGTGCCACTTTTGGAATCAGCTGGTCAAATCCACCGGGAACAAGTCTAACCTTTGAGGCACTAAAATGTGTGTAACCCAGTGTTCTTCAAATTCTTGAATAATCAACTAAAGTCTTCTATTAGAGTTTTTTAGAGTAAGCATTAAAAATTTAGAGTTTAAATTAGGCACAATAAGAGTTTTTGGTTTTTTCTAAGAGAAAAAGAACTGAGATTTTTAGATCACTCTGTTTAAAAACAGCCATGGAGTTTAACTAGACACAAAAACATACACATACCCCGAGAAAGCTCTCAAAATAAAATTAAACATAAAATTTTAAAATCTTTAGCTTATAAAACACTCATAGGGAGTGAATCTCTTAAATTGAATTTATTTAGAACCATAAAGTGTTCACATGCATTAGCCAAACAGTGTGGCACTAGATTACTTTCTTTTTAGTTATAGGAGGATACCAATGGATCAGCCAGTCAGTCCAAATCTGTACAGTGAACTGTTACCAGGTATGGAAGCCTAGAGCGCATTCTTAATCTGTGAGAGCTCAGTCTGAAACTGAGACCAGATGGTGGACCATGCAGGAGGTCTGTGTGAACTGGACCATGAGCTAGGAATGCATGATTCAGTATTTCAGTAAAAGCAATGGGGAGCTCCAGGAAACAGGCCTGGAGGTCATTGCAGCTGCTTAGCCTGGCCCTTGTACTCGCTTTCCAGGGATCCGAGGTCTAGGAAGAAGAAGGGACTCTGCAGGAAGGTCTCCCAAACATACGAGAGATTCCTGATGGGTGACCCGTTAAAGTTACCAGAACTTGCAAATTCCTGCTGCCTCTGATTAGTGAGTCAGAGGACAGGAACAAGGGCTGAATATTTTTAGACGCACTCTGCTTAAACGTGGGTGATCTGAAAGGTGGGAAGTAAAGACACGAGTAAACCCACTTCACTGTTCATCTCAAGCCAAGTGGTTTTATAGTGTAGAAGAAGGAAGGAGGTGGCAATGGACCTGAAAAAGATACATCAAGTATACCCAGAGGCTACAGAACCTTCCACAAGCTATAATGACAAAGATTGGTCAAGTCAACAAAGGCTACAAAACCTTTCACTAACAGTAAAGAAAGGATACAGCATGTAAACATATGCACAACAGAACCTTTCAAAGCTTAAATGCAAGTATCCACCAAGTGCACCAGGAAGCCACAGAGCCTTCCACCATTTGAAAAGACAAGAATGGGTAAAGTGCCCCCCAGAGGCCACAGAACCTTCCATGAGCTACAAGGCAAGGATATGCCAGGTACATCAAAAAGTTACAGTTCTTAAAAGAAGAAACCATGGATGTATCAAGTACATCAAAAAACAACAGATGGAAAATAAATCACAGAGTTTTCCACCAGAACAAAAATAAAGAAGTCAAAGAGCCTCGCAGGCAAGGTTACAAGAACATTAAGAGGCCACAGAAGGAAAGAAAAAGTTACAGAACCCCTTCCATCAGAGGGGAAAAAAATCCAAAGAAATTTCCAGCATCTATAAGACAAAGTTACATCAAGAACATAAAGGAGTCAGAGAAAAACAAACAAACAAACAAACAAAGAAACCACAGAAACTTCCACCAGAATTGAAATGGGCATAGATCTGTTTACCGGCTGTATCACAAAACATACCCGAAGGCCCCAGAACCTTCCAGTAGTGGTAAATACTAGGATAGGTCTGAGCACAAAATGGAACAGAAACTACCCCAAAACTATAGAGACAAGGATTCATCAGTTACATCTTTCAGCCACGGAGCCAGAGAGAGAGAGAAGCCACAGAACCTTTTGCCATCTATAAAGGAAAAAACAAACCTATTAGCTTATGCAGCAGATCCTTCACCAGCTGAAAGGGCAAGGGACAAGGACACCAAAACACTAAGGACTTTTAGGCAGCTATAAAGACAAGGATAGGTCAAGTACACCAAACAGCCACAACAGGCAAAAAGAGGAAGAAAGAAAGATAGTCACAGACCCATCCACCAGATATGTTAAAAAGAGAAATCCATAGAACCTTCCATGAGCTGTGAAACGATGTTAGGGAAAGCACATCAAGAAGTCACACAATAACAACAACACCAATGACAACAAAAAAGTCACAGAAATGTCCACTAGGATGAAAAAGCATGGAATTTTTCACCCGCTGTAATACAAAAGATATTAACTGCACCCAGATACCACAGAACCTTCCGGAAGTCGTAAACTAGAATATGTCAAGGGCACACATTCACAGAAACATCCCCCCAAGTTGTAGAGACAAGGATCAGCCAAATACTTCATTCAACCACAGAGCAGAAATAGATTGAGAGAGAAAGAGAAACAAAGAACAGAGAAGCTATAGAGCCTTTCACCAGCTACATAGAGAAAATATGCCAAATAAACCTAGATGTCACTGAACCTTCCACTAGTCATAAAGGAAGGTGACCAGACGTCCCGCTTTTGGCGGGACAGTCCCGATTTTTAACAATTTTTCCCGTGTCCCGCGGTGTTTTAAAAAAGTTCCGATTTTTGGAAAGAATGCATGACAAGGTTTTTGGCTGCCATGTGGCTATTTCGCCAGGATATGAGTTTTATCAATGGTGTCCTGCTTTACTAATGTTAAAATCTGGTCACCTTATAAAAAGGCAAGGAAAATCAAGGACATTAAGACACAAAGAACCTTCAACAAGCTTTATAAACAAGAATAAACCGAGTAGATTAAGAAGCCAAAGGAGGAAAACAAAAAGTTACATTACCTTACATCAGTAAAAAAGAATTAACAGAATCTTCCAACAGCTGTAACACAAAAGTTACATCAAGATCAAGAAGCTACACCATGAGAGGGAGAAAGAAAATACAGAAACTTTCACACACACACACACACACACACACACACACACACACACACGCCACAGAACCTTCCAAGAGCTGTAAAAAAAAGAATGCTTCAAATGGAACTAAAGCTCACAGAAATGCTCATCAGCTGTAAAGACAAGGATTTCACAGGGACACCAAGACATAACAGAATCTCCCAGCAGCAGGAAAGACAAGTATCTTTCAAATGCACCCAGAGGCCTACATCTTTCCATGAGCTGTGACACAAGGAGAAGTCCAAGTACATCACGAAGCTGCGGAACAAGAGCAGCAAGTCACAGAAACTTCCACCAGAACCAAATCAAGTTTAAAAAGCTTAGAATGTTTGAACTTTAAAGGCAAATGTATATCGTGTGCACCCAGAGGCCACAGAACCTTCCAAAATCTGTAAGGTAAGCACAAGTCAAGTACATCAAAAAGCCACAGACTAAAAGAAGAAGAAGCCACTGCTGCCACTGCCACCACTACCACAGAACCTTCCACCAGGCGCAACGACAAAAATCTATCAGGTTCACGCAAACATCACAAAACTTTCCACCAGCTGTGAAGGCAAGGGTACTATGGGGACACCCAGATACAACATATTTTGAGCCGCTTTACAGACAAGGATCTGTCAAGTGTATCAAAAATCCAACAAAGGAGAAGAGCAACAGGAGGAAAAAGTAAGAGTCTTCCACGACAATGAAATATGAAGGCAGAGCACCTTCCACTAGCTTCAACAACAAAAACATATCCTGTGCACCTAGAGGCTGAAAAACCTCTCCCAGTTTTAAAGTCAAGGAACAACAGGGAAACCAAGGCACAATAGGACCTTCCACCACAGTAAAGGCAAAAATATGTCAAATCCACCCAGAGGCAACTGAATCTTCCAGATCTATAAAGACTAGGGTATGTTAAAGATATAAAGAAGTCACAAAACCAAAAGAAGAAGGTACACAACCTTCCATCATCTAATAAGACAAATATATGTCAAATGCACACGAACATCATAGAACCAGTTGCAAAGAAAAGGATACATAAAAGACATTAGCACATGAAAAAAAAAATCCATCATCGGTGAAAACAAAGATTTGTCAAATGCATACAAGGCCACAGAATCTTTCAAGAGCTTTAAGGTGAAGAAATGCAAGTACATCAAGAAGCCACAGAACAAAGAAAAAATAGAAGAAGCCACAGAACCTTCCACCATCGATAAAAATAATAATACGATATGAACATCAAAACATGACAGAACTTCCCATCACCTGAAAGACAAGAATATATCAACTACATCAAGAATCCAGAGAAGAAGGAAAAAAAGTAAAGTCACAGAACCTTCTACAGAACAATAGAAAAGAAGCCATAGAATATTCTACCAGATATAACAACACCGAAACATCCAATGGAAGATACCGAGAGTCCACAATACCTTCCAAGAGCTATAAAGCCAGCATAAGTCAAGTACATCAAGAAATCACAGAACAAAGATCGTTAGAAGGGATACAACCAGGTCTGGGACCTACAATAGAGGGAGAGGCAGAGGCGCTGAAGTATAAGGACCATGTTAGACAAGCAAGGCCTATCCAAGCAGCAGAGTTGCCTCTTTTTTCAGAGCTTTATATTTGGTTAGGTGCTTACAAAACTCATTATGCAATTTGGAAGTAAGTATCATTTGAGTGGGGAGAGACGATCTAGAAAGTTTGCATGAGATAAAGGGTTTTGTAAAAAAATGGCATGCCCATATTCTGCATTCATATCTGGTGTGATAGGTTCTTGTGCCAACAGGGAATGCATAGAAAGTTATGGGTGGTGTTTAGCTGGTCAATCAAGTCACAGCTAGATGATGTCATTTGGAGGTACCATCAAGATAAATTACTCTCTGGAGGAAGTCTTCTCTCTCTGCCTTCACCTTCCTGTGGAGTAGCCACATACAGATGTGCACAAACCCTGGAGGTGCATCCACCACCATCGAATCTACAAGCCTTTGCACCCACCAATCAGTGATATTCCTGCATTCAGCATCATTGCTTGTGGCTATGTTAAGTCTGAAGAGGGACTTGATTAGTATCAGACCTACGGACTAGTGTCGGATGTATGGACTTGATCTGGACTGGGCTGGGATGTTTATTTGATATATAATTATTTCTTGATATGAAGCTCTCTCACACATATATACATATGCATGTCACTGACATTTGTTTTCCTAATCAACCTGGCTTAACACATCAGGAGATATTAAAAACTATTTTCAAAAAGAAGGATGACGGTTTGAAAGTTCTGTTATTTTTAAGTACTGAGCTTCAAGATTTACAGATATTACATAACAAGAAAAGTTTTCAGCTAGATAAAAATAGTGAAATGTATCCAGTATTTCAGGCAATCTGTGATAACCTTTGTTGCACCTAAGAGAACAACTTCTGACATCCTGTTTATGCTAAGCCAAGTGGAATCAAAAGTGAAGGATATTCTCTCAAAAGTCGAGAAAAATCATGTCAGAAAACCACTGCTGAAAATGTAGATCGTGAAGAAGTGGACAGCCAGAAGGAATCAATAGATGCACTTTCCAGTGACTAGGAATGCCACCGGCATGCGCGAAGGAAACGTTCAGATGTGACTGTGCAGTCCTTGGAGTGGTCTGGTAAAGCGAAGGTCAAAACAGACCGCGGAGCAAAAATGTATCAACTGACACAGTACGCTTTGTCCCCAAGACAACTATTACATTGGCATATTTACTTGCTGCTCATGAAGATCTAAGATCAGAACAAGTAGTGGCAGCAGTCATGAGAAAACAGCATATGTGTGCCATTAATACGATGGGGATGGAATGATTGCCTTCCCGACTAGAGAAGAAGGCTGGATGCAATTGAACTGCCACCCCCTGCATTGTCTCCATGAGAAAGGAGACGAGTGGGTGGTTGGAGTGGTGGAGGCTGTGGTGGAAGAAGGGGAGGAGTGGGTGGCTGGAGTGGTGGGAGGTAGTTGGGGAGATAGTGGTGAAGGAGAAGGAGGTGGAGGAGGGTGGAGAGGAGGAGATGTAGGTGGCAGCAGAGGGGGGGCTTTCCAAGGTAGGGGAGATTATGGTGGACTGAGTGGAAGAGGTTATGGAAATCATTACCGAGGAGGTGGTGTTGATAGATATAGGAGATACTGAAAATGGCAGAAATTACAAAATGATAGCATTACTTCTGAATGATATATTAGGCATAGTATCTTTTTTAAAAAAAAATCATTTTATTGGGAGCTCTTACAGATATCATAACATTCAATAGTTCAATTACATCAAGCAGTATTGTACAATACTGACCACGGTCAGTTTCAAAACATTTTCTTTCTTCTTGAACTCCTTGATATAAGCTCTCCTTTATGTACTTCCTCCCTCCCCCCAGGAACCCTTATTTTTTTACACATCTTACACCATCCAATATATCCATTTATGTACAATTCTGTTGTTTGCTCCTCTTGAGTGGGTTGTACAGTCATCAGTGTTATCAGCTGCTCCCTTCTCCCCGCCCTTTGCTTCCTGTTCCCTCAGGGAATCATTACTCCTGTTATGGTTTCTGAAGGGTTATCTTGCTTGACTTTCATGTGTTGAACTATCTTAATTATACAAATGAATATAATCCAGTTTAACATGAGTTATGAGGTAAAAACCATAATAGTAAGGGGAGGAAATATTAAAGAACTAGAGGACAGTTATGTGCTTCATTGGTGCTATGCCACACCTTGGATTTATCATTCCTTCTATGTGGCCCTTCTGAGAGGGACTGCTCAATTAACTTGCAGGTGGCTTTTGGGTCTCCACTACATCCCCACCCCTTCACATTGATTTGGTTGTTTGATTTTTAACTTTTGATACCCTTTACAGTTGACACCTCATGATCACACAGGCTGGTGAGCCTTGTTGTTTCATGTGGGCATTGGAGCTTTCCTGCTAGGTGGCCACTTATTTGACTACAAGCCTTTAAGGCCCCAGACAATATATCTTTTAGTAGCTGGGCACATGAACTTTCTTCACATTAGCTTATGTACCCATGTTTTCTTCAGTGATTGTGTAAAGAAGGTGAGTCTCATGCAATGCCACATTATTGAAACAAGCTATTTTTGTACTGACTTAAGATTTAAGTAGAGGCCCAAAGTCCATCTGCTTCCTTGTTGCATTTGCATTTATATACATTTATAAACAAATATACCTATATTCAAGTAATTATATATACATTTTATATACATATATGTGTATGTGTGTGTGTGTATATATATATATATATGCATAGCATTTAAAATAGCATTTGAATATCATCTTTGATGAAACTGTGTTACCAATTTTTGAACTGGGTTGACATGTCAGAGCATTGTATACTACCATTTCATGTCTTGGGCCAAGTGATTTTTCCATGTCTCATGTTCTATGTACCCTTTTCATGCTGTGTTTTTTTAGAAAATAAAAAATGAAGATAAAGAATTTTTAAACATAAATAATTATTGCTATCAAACTGGGAAAAAATGGAAATTAGTTTATTGTCTTGATTGAATTTAGATTGTCAACCTGTATTTTATTCAGGTTTGAGACCAAAAATTGACCCCAATTGTAGTGGAAAGGAATAAAAACTATTGTCTTACACATAAAAAGAGAAGAAGAAGCTACAGAATCAAAAATTTTAAAAAACAAATAAGATGCCACAGCATCTTCCAAGAGTTGCAAAGACAAAGATACGTCAAATATTTAAATGCCATAAACCCACGGGCTGTAAGGCAGGGGTACAACCAGGACACCAAGACATGGAATAACCTTCCACCAGCTATGACAAGGGCATGTCAAGTACATGAAGAAGTCACAGAACAACGACAACCAAAAATAAAATAAAGAGGCCACAGAATCTTCCCAAATTGCCCCAAACAAAGATCATTCAAGTGCACTCAGACACCACAGAACTGTCCACCAGTAAAACTATAAACATGTGAAGAGCACTCAGACACCACAGAACCTTCCACCAACTGTAAAACAAGCACAGCAAGGCCAGGGAAAGTTGTCTATCTGCTGTAAAGATGAGGATGTCAGGTACATCCCAGGCCACTGGATCTTACAAGAGCTGTAAGGCCAGGGTAGTTCAAGTACATCAACAATGCCACACGACAACAATAGCAAAAACGTACAAAAAGAAGCTACAGAACCTTCGGCCAGCTGTAAAGATAAGGATCTATCAACTACATCAAGACATCGTAGAAGAGAAAAACAAAGCCACAGAAACTTCCACCAGAACCTGCCAACCCTCCACCCTACCCCCCCAACTCCCGCTCAAAAAAAAAAAGGAAGTCATAGAATAATCCACAGGCTGTAATAACAAAACGACACCATATTGAGAAGTAACGACACAGAAGCCCATGGGGGTCAGGGGTGGGCAGGTCAGAAAGCAAGTCACAAGGAGAGTGTTTGCATTACTGCAAGTGCAGCTGCATAGCGTTTCTCTCTGAGTTCCTTTCTGTGCCCGCTCCTGGTGTGATAGTGAGATGGCCGCACTTGTGGAGGGGTGGGGTCCGAAATGTCCATCAGGTCACAGCCTGATGATACCTCCAGAGAGGTGTGGCCTTTTAATAAAAGAGACACTGGGACCCTTCCTTCCTCTTTCTGACCCTTCACCTTCCTCTCCCTCACTGGAAGTTCACTGGCAATCTGTGTCTGCCTGTAGAGGCAGCCCCATGTGGGCCACCAAACCGGAGAACCATTGGTACCCTGCCATGTTGCCACGGCTCTTTGATCCAGGAGACTGCACCGCCAGCCTGTCATAGTTCTCTATCCCGCTTCACCTCTCTGCACCAGAAACCTGCAGCTCCTGAGTCTGAAGAGTTCTCTGGTTCGCATACGATCTATGGACTAAAGTGGGATGGGGCTGGAATGTCTTCTTTTGTAAGGTTACTTCTGGTTTTAAATGTCTTCTCACACATTAAAAAATGCATTGAATGAAATGCACTCAGAGGTCACAGTACCTTCCAAAGCTGCAAGACAAAGACAAATAAAGTACAAAGGAAGCCGCAGAATCAAAAATAAGTAAATGAATAAAATCACAGCATGTTCCCAAAGCTGCAAAGATAAAGCTACATCAAGTACACCTAAATGCCACAAAACCTTCCAGGAACCGTAAAGTCAGGGATACAACAAGAACACTAAGATACAGCAGAACCTTCCACCATCTGTAAAAACAAGGATAAAACAATCAAGAAGTCACTGAAGAAGAATAAAAAAGTTATAGGGCTTTCCAGAAGAAAAAGAGCGAAAGCGGGGGAGGGGAACCATATGTGTTAATCTGGGTTGCAATAGAGAAACAAATCCAGGGAGACTCATATGTGTATAAGAGAGAGTTTTATATAAAAGATTAATTGTACATTAAGAAAATATCCTAGCCCAGTCCAGATCAAGTTCATAAGCTCAATGTTAGCCCACGTGTCCGATACCAATCTATAAATGCCTCTTCAGACTCACACAACACATGCAATGACGCCGAATGCAGGAAGATCACGGGCCAGTAGGTGGGAGTTCTTGTGAATCCAGGGGCGGTATAAGCATCTTAGTGCTGGCAGCTTCAGGGCTCTAGAGTAGCTCCATGTGCCTTTTCAACAGGAATGTCTCACAGGGAGTGAATGTCCCACCTCCAGCAAGCTATTTATCTTGTTAGTGTGTCCAAATGAAGTCATTAAGCTGCGACCTGACTGACAGGCTAAACTCCACCCCTTCATTCTTAATAGTTCAAATTGACAAAAGATTACATCACTACCACACCATAGAATCATCTACTAACTATAAAGACAAAGTTACATAAAAAAATCAAGAAGCCACAGAGAAATAACAAGAAAAAAGCCACAGAACCTTACACTAGAACCAGAAAAAGAGGCATAGAAATTTCCACCACACTGGGACCCTTCCTTCCTCTTTCTGACCCTTCACCTTCCTCTCCCTCACTGGAAGTTCACTGGCAATCTGTGTCTGCCTGTAGAGGCAGCCCCATGTGGGCCACCAAACCGGAGAACCATTGGTACCCTGCCCTGTTGCCACGGCCCTTTGATCCAGGAGACTGCACCACCAGCCTGTCATAGTTCTCTATCCCAAGATATATCAAGTGCACCCAGAGGCCACCGAAACTTCCACTAGCTATAAAGATAAGGATAAGCCAAAGACAGCAAGAAACTACAGAACCAAATAAGGAGCCATGGAATCTTCCACCAGCTGCAAAGATAGCAATTTGTCAAATGCACGCAAACTCCACAGAACCCTCCACCAGCTGTACAGAAAAAGATACACCCAGTACACCTATAGTCTGCAGAATTTTGCACCAATTGTAGGATCAAGGAAATCAAGACACCAAAAAATGTCTATCAGCAGTAAAAAAGAAAAGGCACCCAGAGACCACACAACTTTCCAAAAGTTGGAAAGACAAGGATATGTCCACTCTATCAAGAAACCACAGAATCTTCTTCCAGTAGCAAAGGATACAATGACAAAATATAATTCTCCACCAATTGTAAAGAAGCCACAGAACATTAAAGCAGCTATAAACAAAGACAATGATGTGTCAATACTAGGACAAAGAAACCAAAATGTGCTAGAATTGTTCACCAGTAGTCCAGACTAGAAGTCAAGTTCACTCAGAGGCCACAGATTTTTCCGCCAGCTATAAAGACAAGGATATGTCATCTATGTGAAGAAGCCATAGATCAACACAAAGAAGGCACAGAATCTTCTACGAGCCATAAAGAAAAGACATGTCAAGACACAATAAAAAAACACACATCAAATACATCAAGAAGCTCCAGAACTTCCCCAATTTTTTTAAGACAATGAAGAAGAATCAGATGTAGCAGCCACATAATCTTCCACCAGCTGTGAGGCAAAGATAATCCAAGTACATCAAGGAGCCACAGAACCTCCCGTCAGCTTCAAAACTAAGCTATGTCAAGTACACCCAGAGACCACAGAACCTTCTACCAGCTGGAAAGACAAGGTGATAGGATAATTGCACCCGAGATCTCAGAACCTTGTCTTAGCTGTAAGACATGGATGTAGTATGACCCCCGAGGGACTCCTTAGTTACAGCCCTGCCACTAGACACACACATTTACATGCACACATACATACCCACCAGAAGGACTCTTCCAGGTACACACACAAGGATATGCACACATATACTCACTAAGAAGATTACCAACCACACACTCATGCACACACGTGCATGCACATACATGCACACACACATCCATAGGACTGCCATCATTAACACAAGCACAACAAACACACAAGAACATATGAATATTCATGTACCACATGTACACTCCAACACTGCCACCAATCCCCTCACCACATGTATGCACACACATGTTCCCACCAAGAGGAATATTAGCAGCCACAGAAGACTGACATTACACATACACATACCCACAAGGAGTCCTGGTACCACTTCCCCATCACAAACATATGCACACACATGACACTAGAAGGACTGTCACCACACACATAAATACACACCCACTAGGAGCACTACCCTCAACCCCATACTCCACCATGCACACACATTCCCATCCAGGAGGATTGATGCTAACAAAACACACACACACACACACACCAAGAAGACTACCATAGCAAACATACTTACCCACCAGGATACTTGTCAGCATCCATGCACACAAGCATACATGCCCACTAGGAAAGCTGACACCATCCTCTTGGTGTGTGTGTGTGTGTGTGTGTGTGTGTTAGCATGCTTCCTGGTGAGTGCACATGTGTGGCTGTGACAATCCCCCTTTATGTGCGTGGCTGGTGGCAGTCTTCTTGGAGGCTGCGTGGGGAAGAGAGGGCAGATGGGAGTCCTGGTATCCTTGTGTGTTTGTGTGACTGGGGCAGGCTCGCTGCTGGGTATGTTTTGGTGGTTTGTGGCCGTCCTCCAGGTGGTTTCTTGTTTGTGGCTGGTGTGAATGCTTGTGGTGGCCTTCTTCTTGGTGGGTAGGTGAGTGTGTGTGATTGGCTGTCCTGGTGGGTACACATGTGTGCGTGTGCGTGCATGTGTGTTCATGTGTGTCTGAAGCAGTCATCCTGGTGGATATGTGTGTGTGGCTGGTGGCAGTCTGTGTGTGTGTGCACTGATGCAGGTTCTCCTGGTGGGTTCTATGTGTGTATGAGTGTGCATGCATGTGTTATGAGTGTGTGATTGCCTAATTCCTGGTGGATATGTGTGTTGGGGACCTGGTGGCAGACCTCTCCACGCTTTCTTTCGAGTGTATGCGTGCATCATAGTCTGTTTTACAGTGGGTACAAGTGTCCGTGTGCGTGTGTGTTGGTAGTCTTCCTGCGGTGTGTGTGTGTGTGTGTGTTTGATGAAAGATCTCCTGGTGTGTGTGTGTGTGTGTGTGTGTGTGTTGCTGATCGCCAATACTGTTGGGTATCTGAGGTATATGTATGTGAACACATATGTGTTGGTAGTCCTGGTGATACGTTTGTGCGTGTTCAGGTATGTTCATGTGCGTCTGGTGGCACTCAATCTGATGAATGAGTATATGTGCCTTGCAGCAATCTGAGTGGGTACATATGTGTGTGTGGGGGACTAGTGGGCTCTTCTCACAGGTACAATGCATGTGTGTGTGTGTGTGTGTGTGTGTGTGTGTGTGTGTGTGTCCCTAGTAGCAGTCTTTCTGGTGGGCGTGTGCATGTGTTTTTTGTGTGTTCTTGGTAGAGTACTCCTGGTAAGTATGTGTGTATGTTGCAGGTGTGTGAGGGTGACTGCTGGCAGGGCTATAAGTGTGGGGTTCCCCAAGGGTTATTCTGTATCCACACAGGCAGCTGGTGGGACTTTCTCTGGCCCCTGTGCACTTGTCACTCGTGATAGGGTGGGTGTGTCCTCGCTGGTGTCTATGGGGTTGCAATACCAGAAGTTATGGGATCTAGAACAAAATTAAGCAGCAAAGTTGAGGAAATTTATAAACCACTTCATGATCATATTGGCAACATCTTAACAGTGCACTACTGACCGCCCCATCCACCCACCCACACCATTTCAGCCTTGCATGGGGCTACATTCATACCCTCACTTTAAGTTATCCCCCCTTACAAACAGCCCAACATCAGGCCTGGGAGGGTCACAGCTGGGAAAAATCCAGTTGCTCCACTGCAGGCCCCTGAGTTTCCCTGAAGCCAGTGCCTGGAGAAGCTTGTCCTTAGCAGAACAGTGACTAGTTCAGAAGGGGATTTTCTTCTGATCATCCAGAAGGAAAAGGAAGTGTGGGGCTTGGGCAGAGCATCTTCCAATAGCCATCAAGGGGAAGGCACTTCCTCCAGGACATGGACTGGCATGAAGATGCTCCAGCACGCAGAAGCCCCTGGCTCCTCTTCTACACTGTCCACATGCCACATGCTATGCTCTTTCTTTCCTAAGCCCCAACAAAGCTTCCTCTTAGGTCATGCCCAGTCACCCCTGGTTTCAATTACTTTCTGTCATACAATGTCTGGACATTAAAAGAAAGAGGACGAGAATGGTTTGCTTGACGAGACTTTTCATAAACATACCCAGCTTCTGTAAGGCTCAGAGTTCTCTGGCACTCAATTTCACCAGAAAATCTGAATGTGACTGAAAACACGTGCCTGCATCCTTCCTGCTGCTGCAATCAAGATCTGACGCAAAGGCCTCAGCCTCTTGTATCTACCTCCCGGACAGCAAAAGCAAAGAAATGCCCAGTACCTGAGCCCAGGGTCTGCTTTCCTGGGGAAGCAGCAAATGCCATTACCTCCCAAATGCTGTGGCTGGGCATTTGAGCACCAGGGCATTTGAGCTGGGCATTTGAGCACTCAGATCCAGAAGCTGAGTTCAGATGCTTGGAAACTGAAGACAAACTATAAAAGAAAAATACACCATTGTGGTTTCTAAATTTCTCTGATAAAAGAAATAGAAAACTACAGCATGTTTCCATTTTGCAGGCAATTTCTCTAACCCATTGTTGCTTTTCCTAAAGAACAGTATAAAGGTTTGCAATGGCAGAAGATAGTTGATCGACTGCAATAAACTAGGCATTGATGAATGTGCATGCATGTGCTTCACATTCACAAGTAATCTTTACTTGTATAGCTTACAAAAAAGGTCATAGAATTTTCTTAAGGCTAATTTGTGTAATTAGGCCAAGGGGTTGATCAACTTAGTAAGCAATCTGCTTTCTTGTAGGCAGGGAGGGTATGTGACCAGAAACCAGAGAGGTGGGCTTTCTGCCTTTCTGGACTTCTCCTCCCAGTCTATCCTACTCACTGGCAGTGTAAGGACCTGGGTGAAATATCAGTGGAAGAAATCCCACTCTTGACACCTAACTACCCCTACAAAGGTGTCCACTACATCTTAATTGTGTTGGGCACTATCTTCCATAGTGACTAACTCATTGCAGACACCACTGAAACCCCAATCTCAGGCTCAAGTATAAAAAGTAAAAGATTTTTTTTAAGTTAAATTCATCGTCATTGAGCCAGAGATAATGGTTCTGAAATCCACGCAAAGGTAAAACCATCCATGTGGGACTTTCTGACTTTTGGTGTAAAAGTGAATCTACTATGCTTTATATCCTCCTACATTCAGATAGAATCCTCATTCTTTCAAGTGGCAAAGCCACTTTCTTCCCCAATCTATGCAGAAGAGGTATGAAGGGGTGGCTTCAGTGACTAGCCTTGTTTGACTAGCCCTGGCCTGACAAGGTGCAGGGATTGGCTCTAGCTATTTGTCCACATGTTACCACTTCTAATATTGCTCAAGTGCCCATGACATGGTCTGGATAATATGAAGAAACACAGGTTTTGGAGTCAGACTGCCTGGAGGCGAACCCGAGACCACTCTTAGAGAGCATACAAGGCTGCCTAGAAAGGTGCCTCGATACGTGGGGTCCAGCTAGCCCTCAGGCCAAAGGGCTGTGGAACCCCTTTGAGATGCTCAAGGTGAGAAGGACGCATGACCCCAGGTAAGTCACCACAATTGTCTTTTCTACAGAGTGCACAATGGAGATTCCCACCCCACCCCACCGCAGGAGTGTAAGATGAGACAGCATTAAGGAGGGCTGGACCAACATTGAGACATAATAAAAGTTCAGCAACATTGCTGCTGCTAACAATGACATTGTGTCCCCTGCTAATGCTCCAGTGTTGTTTTCCATTAGCTTCACTTCTTTGTTATATTTGAGCAGTTGCTTCTGAGAGAGCTTGAGTCACTTGCCTGTGGTCACTGAAGTCATAAATTGTGGTGTGTGGAACTTGACACCACATCTGTCCTTCAGTTCACTTCTTACAACTCCAAGATGCTTCACAAAATGACCTCATTTCAATAAAGCAGATGTCCTGCGGTCATAGCTTCTGTGGACCACGTGAAAGCTCTGCCCCACTGGCCTGCATGTGCAGGTCTATAAAGACGGGTGTGTAGAGCCCATGCTGCAGACACACTAGGAGACTGACCTACTGCACGATTATAGCACCGTGCTCTTCCACTAGCAGGTTCTTGGTCAAGGCCAGCATTCTGGAATCCCAGAAGCCAGATGTCAGTCTCAGCCTAAGGAATGAAAGCCCCATCTACTGGCATTCTTTTTCTCTGCAGAACCACATGGGTACCAGAGTATTCTAGAATCAGTGGCACAGGGGACAGCAGAGTGGCTCTGTGACAGGCTCCTCCAGGGTTCTGAATCCAGCAGGTTTTCTAACCCAACCAATCCTCAGGCTGGGCCAGGGGGCAGGCACAGGTAGGGAGAGGGAGCATTCACCATGCTATGCACAGATAGAATATGCAATGTGAGCATGGTGAGAGGGCTTCTATTCTGTCTGCAGCCAGTGGTGATGGAGACACAAAGGGCAGAGTAGCTCCTAGCAAGAGGGGTTCCCAGGTGCTGACTGCATGCCAGAATGGAAGAGCACCTGGAATACCCAGAGTCAGCTTCTGGGAGCGAGGACAATGGGAAGCCTTGTCAGAGAAAGGACATACTTGGCCTAGCAAGACCTCAAAAATGACACATACTCTAGCTGACCACTGTCGCACAGTGCAGAACAGGGGAGCATCACAGGAAGTACCTGCTAACCATGACCACACAGTGACAGATCAGGGGAAGACTCCAGTTTGCTCACATTCTCTTTATCCAAGGTCCCTGTGCTCAGACATTGTGATATTCCCAAGATTGTGACCGAATGATTAGGTCAGGCGTTCAAAACCAAAATCGGCTCCACAGGCAAAAGATAGGGCCTTCTGGTCACTATAACTAGTTACCACATGAGAAATCCACAGGCGAAAGATAGGGCTTTCTGGTCACTGTAACTAATTGCCACATGAGAAATCCACAGGAGAAATCCACAGGGGAAGTCCTAACCTGTCCCATAGGGTCACCAAGAGTTGGAATCAAATTCATGGCAACAAATTTTTGAAGACCAAGTTTGAAGACCAGGCTGAAGTTGGTCAAAGACGCTATCAAAATGCATTGATAATTATTGGCTATTAGCATGTGAAAGTTGAAAACAAGAGAAAAAAGAAAAGGATCTCTAGTCTTATAAACAACAGAGATCCCCAATAAAAATCTATTATAGAGACCCCTCTATTAAGTCTTAAACAAACAAAGGGAAATCATTCCATGAGGCAGACCATTAGCATGAGGGCCTAATTGTGTCTAAGAATTGACAACCACATAACTACTTACGTCGAATATTTGCATGACCTTTTCCCTCAACCATGAGTAGTGTCCCATCAATTCACCACAGTCATCAGTGGGAACTCAGAATCCAGAAAGGGACATTGGATACATTCACTATAGTGATTATAAAAGTATAAGATTAGATTGGGGTATGACTCATCATCATGGGAATATGGAACCCTAATTTCCTTCAGAGGTATCCTAGACAAGTTCTTCAAGGTGAGACTGTCCCTTCCTGGGACGGCCAGGGGAATCTCAGCAAAGACTCTCTGCCTGAGGACAAAGCTTCTTACATTGTCAGTCAGTGGTCAAAAAGAACTCAATTGAGACTGAATCCATGTGTAGAGTCAAAAGGAAATTAGGACTCCCACTTTAAGCCATATTGTTGTCGTTAGGTCCCATCAAGTTGATTCTGACCCACAGCAACCCTTTACAACAGAATAACACATTGACTGGCCAGCACCTTCCTAACAGTGGTTGAGCCCATTATTTTAAACACTGCATCAATCCATCATCTTCGGGTCCTTCGTCTTTAACTACTCCTCTATTTTCTCAAGCATGATGTCCTTCTCCAGGGACTGATAGCTCCTGAAAACATGGCAAAGCATTTAAGACAAAGTCTTGTCATCCTTTCCATTAAGTTCCCCAAACTTCTTCCAAGACAGGTTTGTTTGTCCTTTAAGAAGGAATTCAATGGTACTTTCAATGTTCTTCACCAGCACCACAATTCAGATGCATCCGCTATTCTTCTGTCTTCTTTATTCAATGTCCACCTTGAACATCAATATGAGGCAAATGAAAATGTCATGGTGGTTCTGGCACACAATTATGACTCATTGTGACCCTATAGGACAGAGTATAGTTAACCCAGTTTGGCAATTAAGAATTCCAATGAGGAGATTTCCTTGAGGATGTAGCCTTCTTTAAGTATAATTGGACACTGTAGAAAAGCTAATTTGATTTTTTTCTGGGCCTACATCCTACATATGATCAGTCAGCTTCCTATTCTTGGGTTTGAGCCACTAGCATGTTATAACGTTTCCCTATTGTGGGAGTTTTCAGAAGCCTGCCATCTTACTGCTCACCTTAAATTCATTCACCTCTGTGCTAGAAGCCTATTGTGTGACTTACCCAATTTGGGTTTATCAACCCCTATAGCTACATGAGTCAGGAGATGCCTCTGGCCTGATATCTGATGTATAGACTTGAAATGGCCTCCTCTGTGTGTGTGTATAATTATATATATATATATAATTGCACTGCTTTTATATATATTTAGAAAAAAATATATAATATTCACTGCTTTTGCTTCCTAGAGAACCAAACCTAAGATCAGTAATAGCAGAATTTTATGGTCAAAGTTCTAGACTCATACCTAATTTAACAGACCATAGGAAAAGTTCATCAGATCATTTATAACCTCCTACAAAAATGGTCTGCCCCTCGACAGCTTCCTTTGGGATTTCTGTCAAGTGTTCAGAGATGGACTGATGTCAGCTTTATCCAAATTTAGCTAGTGAATAGAAAATGATGGAAACTCCCCAAATCATTTTATGAAGTGAACATAACTCTGATACCAAAACAGGCAAATACATTATTAAGAAATAAACTTATAGGATAATACCCCTCGTGAATATAGATGTAAAAATTCTCAATAAACCCTAACCAATTGAATCCAACAATATATCCAAACAATAATACATTTTGACCAATGACCCAGATGGGATTCATGCCAGGTATACAAGGATATTCCAAATTAGAAAACCAATTTATATAACCCATCATATAAATTAAAAAAGGAAAACAAAATGACTATATTGATCAACTCAGAAAAAGCATTTGATAAGATGCAACATCTATTCCCCTTTAAAAATTGTCAAACTATAAATAGAAGGGAAATTTCAAAGTGCCAAATATTAAAGAAGAGCAAAGTAGGGCTTTTTCATTTTTCATTCTCAATACATGCTACACGTACATGGTAGTCTAAACATCTGGCATTGGAATAATGAGAGACATGTAAATCATTGAAATATAATTGAGAACCCAGAAATAAAACCATTCACAAATGAAGCTGATCTTTGATAAAGGGTCAATTCATTTTAAATGGGGAAGATACTATCTCTTACTTAATAATGTTGGGAGAATTAGATGTCCATTTGTAATAAAATGAAACAAAACATAAAAGCGGGTCAGCCCCAATGGGAGTTTTCATAGTAAGCATCCCTCCCACCCCTTGGTGGGAGCATCGAGCAACTGAGGTAGTGGCATCGCCTAGGAAGGTTCACAGTTCATTTTTTTGTGAATGCAGTTTCCATCCAACCTATATTTTTGTGATGGCTGATTTAAGAGAAGAGTATGCCTATGAAATTTTGTTTCCTACTTTGGGAAAAATGCTGCAGAAATTGTTGTGATGTTGAACACAGCTTAAAAGGACAGCACTGTGGGAAAAACTCAAATGTATGAGTGGTTTTATCATTTCAAAAAAAGGTGAAATGTCGATCGATGACAAATCTCATTCTGTACATCCGTCAACTTCCTCAATGGAAAAAATGTTGACAAAATGTGTGCACTTGTGCTTAAAGACTGACAACCGATCATTGAAGTGATAGGGACTCTCTTGGACCTGGGCTCAGCGCATTTTAATGGAAGATTTGGAAATGAGAAGGGTCCCTGCAAAACTGGTGCCTTGGGTTCTGACTGGCCAGGCAGAAGAGCAGTGAGTGACACATGGCATGTCCTGAAAGAACAGCTCTGAAGTGACCCAACTTTTCCCCAAAGTCATTATTGGTGATGAGACATGGTGCTATTCTTCTGACCCCTCAAACCAAACATCAGTCAATCCAGTGGAAGCTGCCATAGTCACCTCGCCAAAAATGAAAGCTCACCAAGTGAAATAAAAAATTAAGACAATGCTCATTCGTCTTTTTGATATGAGGGGGATAGTGCATGTGGAATTCATTCCACCAGATCAGACTGTTAATCACACTTTCTATTTAGTTCTGAAAAGATTGTGTAACCATGTGCAATAGGAAAAAAGCTTTATTTGTGGCACTTGGGGAGTGGTTTTGCCACCATGAAAATGCACTTGCTCATGCAGCCATCTTAATGTTCCAGTATGGGGAAAAAAAACAGCAAGCCCCTCTTCCCCCATGCACCTTACTCACCTGACCTTTCTCTGTGTGACTTCTTTTTGTTTCCAAAATGAAGAGGGACATGAAGAAAGGACAGCGAATTGATGACAAAGAAGAGGCAAAGAAAAAAACTTGGGAGGTGCTGTCAGTCATCCAGATGAGTTTGAAAAATGTTTCCAAGAATGGAATTGCAGATTTGACAAATGCATTGAGTGTAATGGAACATATTTGGAGGTGACAGGTTGTTTAGTGAAAAAAAAAATTAAACACAAATCTTTGGGAAAAAAATTCCATTTGGTGGGGGGGTGGTTGTTGGGGGTGGTACCCGCACGTATGTTTTTTCGTCTCATTTATTACAATCTCCTCATTGGACCATCGTTTTGTGTGCTTCTTCATTGTTTCTTATGACATGCATTAATTTAATAGGTATTGTCCTGCATTTGTGAATGAGTGTTACTGCAAGTTTTGTCAAATAACCAATACTCACTGTTTATGTAAATAGTTTCATTCCTTTAAGAGTTGAGTTTAAATTGTACAAGTCAACAATTCTTGTAATTCAGTTAGAAGCCAGCATATACTAGTATAATTTCCTTTTCTCAATAGCTGTGTTTAGCCAGGTTAACTAGAGAAACAAATCTAGTGGCACTCATACATGTTGAACAAAGAACTTTATATCAAGAAGTTTTATATATCAGGAAAATATTCAGGCTAGTCCAACTCAAGTCCATAAGTCAATACTAGCCCATAAATCACTCTTCAGACTCATGCAGTCACCAGAAATGACGGAAAATGCAGGCATATCACAGGCTGGTGGCTGCAAAGTCTTGTGGATGCAGTGGATGCATCTCCAGGGTTCTGGCCACCATCAGGGTCAGCCAGCAGGAAGGTGAGGCAGAGAGAGAGGGAGAAGTTCCCAGGGCCCTCTTTATTAGGTCATACCCCAAAGGATGTACCACCAGGCTGTGACTGATTGACAGGCTAGACTCCACCCCTACACTTTTATATATCTTCCAGTTGATATGTGATTATGTAACTACAACAACGGTATTTTAAATCCTGTCATTGGCTAAATAAATGACATTATCAATATAATTATCTTATACCCCAGGGGGATGGTTTACAATGTTCTTTTTCATAAAATGTTAATAATGTGTGTCTTTTTATTACTCCTGGTGCTTTCAATATTCTACAACAGCACCACAATGCATTAACTCATCTTCATTCTGTCTTATTTAATGTACAATTTTCACATGCTAATGAGAGTTTTAAAAACATCATGGCTGGGGTCAGGTAAACTTTAGTCCCCAAAGTAATATCTTGCTTTTCAAAATAGATTATGGCAGACTAGTTAGGTTAAAATGAGATGAATAATTTTCTGTATATAAAATTTGGGATAGGTAGATTTATAAAGGTAGATTTATAGAGATGATAACTCGATAGGGTAATGTCAGGAGAGGATGGGAGAAAATAGGGAGGGAATAACAAAGAGTATGAAAAGAAAATATTCTGAAATAAATTGTGATGGTGATTGCTCAAACCTTCTTAATATGATTGAATGACTAAATTGTATATGTGTGAAGTATATGCCAATAAAACAAGTTAATAAAAAAAGTTTTGTTTAAAAAAATCAGGCTTTGACTGATATAGCAAAAAAAAAAAAAATCCAACTGCCATTGACTGTGACTTAAAGCATCCAGATAGAACTGAGTATGCTGGGTGGGGTTTGCAAGGCTATAAATATTTCTGAAAACAGACTGTCATATCTTTCTCATGTGGAGCTATTGAGTAAATCAAATCGCTGATATATTGGTTAGCGACTAAGTTCTTAACCACTGTATCACCAGGGATCCTTTACATATATAAAACAGAAAAAAATATTTTTAAAAGAATGAGAAATTTATAATCCAGTTTATCCACTCTCCCTTAAGTTCACAAGTTTAGTAAGGATATGGAAAAATTGCTAACACCATTGACAAGAATACTCTATAGTAGATAAATAGAGGTAATAAATCACCAGTAAAAATATAAATTATCAGATCGTCATAGAAAAATAATAAAATATATTACCCAGAATAAATATTTTTAAGTCCATAAATGCAAACAAGCTCACCTAAGTTACAACCTCTGAGTATACCGAAACAAATTCTGGATTTCACACCAAAAGAAAGTATTTTTCACACTCCCCTAATAAATCATTCCACATAGAAACCTTAAGACAATTTTCTAAACATCTCTTTAGTGAAGTAATATGTTCAATTTCATGTGTAAACTGCTTTAAAAATGAGAATTAAAGCATGTAATATATGACACTTGGGAATGTTTATATAATTTGCCTAAAGTTATACTAAGAGGAAAATATATAATTTTGAATCATAAAATAAGAATAGAAGCAAAAATGAAATGATCTATAATACCATATTTTAGAAAAATAATAAAATGAACAAAAATATATTGAAATAGTACTGGAACCACCATCCACTCTCATCTAGTCAATTTAAACTCATATAACCTAATAAAATGTGTAGAGCTGTAAATCTTTAATGGAAGAGAAAGAATCATTTTTCCCTGCTTGTGAATCTGATGATTTCAGACTTCTGATCTTGAGGTTAGAAGCCAAAAATGTGATTCACTAAGCCACTGAAACTCAAAATTCCATTACTCTTTAAAATAGTCATGGGGGAATTCGGTCCCCCACAAAAGAGAATATGCTCACAAGCTTTAGAATTGAGAGGAACAATACAGGATAAAAACATGATTAAGAAATTCCTGTGGAAAGCCATAGGAAATGTTGCTGAAATATATTATAAATGGTTACTGTATAAATAAATTCACAAACAAAAAATATTGAAAGTACCAGAGACTGTCAAAAGAATAAACAAATCTGTCTTGGATGACGTACAGCCATGATGCTTCTTAGAATAAAGGACGGCCATATTTCATCTCATATACTTTGGACAGGTTATTCGGAGAGCTGTCCCAGGAAAAGACATCACACTTTGTAAATAGAGGACAAGGCAAAAGAGGAGGGCCTTTGACAAGATGGATCGATACAGAGGCAGCTACCATAGACTCAAACATAGGAGCAGTAGTGAGGATGGTGCACCACTAGGCAGTGTTCCATTTTGTTCTCGAGGGGGACACTATGTTCTTGAGGACACTATGTGTTGGAACTAACTTGCCAGCAACCAACAGCAGCAATATTGAATGATGCCAGAAGCATCGAGAGAAGATGGAAAGAATACACAGACACTCTGCCAAAAAGGACTCGTTAACATCCTACCATTTCAGGAGGTAGCACATGAGTAAGAACCAATGGTGCCAAAAGGAATAAATTCAAACTTCACTGAATGCATTAGCCAAAAATGAGACTCCAGGAATTGATGGAATACCCATTGAAAGGTTTCAGTAAGCTGAAGAAACACAGGAAGCACTCATTCATCTGTGCCAGGAAATTTAGGAGACAGCTACTTGGCCCCCTGACTAGAAGAGATGCATCTTTGGACTCATTCCCAAGAAAGGTGACACAACAGAATGTTCAAACTATAGAATGATATCAGTGATATCACATGCAAGTAAAATTTTGCATAAGACCATCCAACAATGGTTGCAGCAGTACATTGTTAGAGAATTGCCAAAACATTGCTTTGGAATTAGAAGTGGATATGGAACAAGGGATATCATGACTGAGGTCAGATGGAACTTGGATGAAAACAGAGAATACCAGAAACATGATCACTTGTGTTTCATTGACTATGCAAAGGCATTTCACTATGTGGACTATAACAAACTGTGACTACCATTGAGCAGAATGGGGATTCCAGCTTGTGCTCATTCAGAATGTTTACATGGATCAAAAGGCAGTTGTGCTAATAGAACAAATGATGGTTTAAGATCAGAAAAGGTGTGTGTCGGAGTTGTATCCTCTCACCATAGTTCTTCAATCTGTATGCCAAGGAAATCATCAAGGTGCTGTATTTTGTGAAGGAGAACACATCTTCAGCATTGAGGGAAGGCTTACTAACAGCCTGTGGTGGGCAGATGACACAAACTTCCTTGGGGAAAGCGAGGATCATAACCATCAGTATAGATAACAACTCAATGTAAAGAAGACCCAAATCCTTATAACTGGACAATAAGTACAATCAAAATAAATGGAGAAAAGGTTGAAATTGTCAAAGATTTTGTCTTACTAGGATCCACAATCAATGCTCATGAAAGCAATAGTCAAGAGATCAAAAGATGTATTGCATTAGGTAAATCTACTGCACAAGACCTCTTTAGAGCATTTAAGAACAAGGATGTTTGAGGACAAAGGCGTGCTTGACCCAAGTGATGGTTCTCCGATGCATGTGAAAATTGAATATCGATAGTAAGACCAATGAAGACTAGATGCATTTGAATTGTGGTTCTGGAAAAGAACATTGAAAATACAATGGACTGCTGAAAGAAAAAAATCTTATCTCTTGTGGCAGAAGTAAGGCCAGAGTGCTCTTTCGAGGCAAGGATGGCAAGATTTTGTCTTACATACTTTAGATGTATTATAAAGAGAGACCAGTCCCTGGAGAATAACATCATGTTTGGTAAAGTGGAGAGGCAGTGAAAAAGAGGAAGAATAGATGAAATTTATTGACACAGTGATGCTATCAATGGTCTCAGACATCATAATGATTGTGGGAATGTCACAGGACTGTGCAATGTTTCTTTCTGTTCTATATAGGGCCACTATTGGTTGGAGCTGTGTAGATATCACCTAACTATGAAAACAATAACAAAAGTGGTCAAACATCTTTAAAATATTAGTGATTATGGGAGAGGGTTATGAAAGTGTTAGCTAGTAGTTAAAATAAATACTAGAAAATTTACATAATTCAATATTTAGTTTATTAAAAGTTCAAAACATATTAGCCCCCTTACATGCAGTAAATATTCCTTTTAAGTTTAATAGGTAGAGATCCTCTATCTCAGGAAGAAGGCAAACAAGGCAATTTAGATAAACTATAGCGTACGAAGCCTCAGAGGATGGTCATCTGGTAACTGTGGAAGAAATGTAGATATCAATTTCAGTCTGAAAACTCCCTGGACAAATATAGATTATAATTATTTCCTGTGAAACCTAGTTCTTTTCTCAGTTTGGGGTTCTGTAATCATTGCAAACTCTTCTAATTGTGTCCTTTGATCATTAAAAAATTAAAAAACCAGTTTCCTTCTGTTTGGTTGTTGCAGAAATAAACTTAGTTTCTTGAATCAACTTAGTCTCTGTCTTAGGCTAAAACAATGACAAACAGTCCTAGAATTTTGTTCCTGGCACAAATTCTACTAAACCTTCAAGTAAAGATGATCTTTTCTTTTCCTAAATAATTTTATTGGGAGATATTACAACAATTCATAATTCAATTAGATGAAGTATAATTGTGCATTTGCTGCCACCATCAGTTTCAAATATTATCTTTCTTCTTGGACTCTTTGATATCAGCTCCCTTTTATCCCTTCCTTCCCACACCCTACCTTCTGGAACCCTTAAAATAATAATAATAACATTATTATTATTATTTTGCTATATCATACACCATCCAATGTATCTATTCACCAACAATTCTGTTATTTGTTCCTTCAAGAATTATTACTCCCATTACTCTTTTTGAAGGGTTTGTTTATCTTGGATTTAATGCATTCAATGATCTTAATTATACCAATGGACATACACATTTCTCACAAGATTAATGAGGTAAAAATAAGACCTTAATAGGAAAGAGAGGAAATATTAAAAAAACTAGAGGGTAGTTGTGCCTCATGAGTGCTATACTGTGCCCCGGATATATCATCCCTTCCATTTGGTCCTTCAATGAGGGACTGTCCCATTGTCTTACAGGGGGATTTTGGGTCTCTACTTTGTCTATACTCCTTCACATCATTTTCATTCTTGTCTTTTGAATTTCTGACACCTATTCTCATCGATATCTCATGATCACACAGGCTGGTGGGCTTTGTTGTTTCCCTTCTAGATGGCTGGTTGTTTAACTTCAATCCTTTAAGACTCAAGACACGATATTTTTTAATAGCCAGGCATCATCAGCTTTTTCACCACATTTTGTCTTCAGCACCCATTTTGTCTTCAGCAATCATGTGGAAAAGGTGAGTATCACACATTACCACATTATTAGAACAACCATTCTTGTCCTGAGGTAAGAGTTAAGTAGAGGCCCAAAGTCTATCTGCTTCCTTATTGGTTTTGTGTGTGTGTGTATACACACATACATATATACACAAATATATACAAATACACATATCTTTACATCTTTACATATGTACATATCTATATTTATATCTATATATAATTTTTACTCTCTTCTTCTTTCTTTATTCTTTCCTTCTGCCCCATTGTCATGTTACCCATCACTCATATCTCAGTAATTCCTCTCTGGTACCTTTCAATTGATCAAACATGACCATAAACACTACACCCTCCTCACCATTAATTTTAGATTCCTTACTATTCCCTTGTCGTTGTCATTATTTGCTCATTGCTCCCCTCCTCCAGCCTCTTCTACACCCCTGCCACCCCAGAACCATCAATCCTGTTGCTGTCTCCTTGGGATTGTTTTTCCTGCCTATCATATAGATAGACACCAAGAAAGAGAGAATAAAAAAGAGAGCCCACACAAATAGTTGCAAGCCTAACTGTTGTCCTAACCAAGAGTAGATGAATATCCCTCTGTTAAACAGTGAGCAGGCCCAGTTATATTCCATCAGTTTGATCCCCTTTGCTTTCAAGGACCCATATCCCTCACATTTTACATATATGTACACACACATGAAAGCTGTCAATATTTGGTGATAGCCTGGTCGTACAACTTAAAAAATACATCAACTGAAAATCTAACCAAAGTAGACAAGTGGAAATTCAAAATGGGGGAACTTAGAAAAGTCTTGAAGGAATTCCATGATCTTTTAAATACATTTTCCAGAACTTTTGAATTCATCTTATATAAGAAACTCACTTATATAATATAACATTTTGTTCACAATCTCAATGAAAACACTAAAATTGTGTATAGTATCCTTTAAAATGTGCAGCCCCATTGGCAGAATTAAATGAAGCTTAACACAAGAAATATCTTAAAGGGATGAAGATAATTATTCTGCTGTTTATTCAAATGATTACATATAATAAGTCTCTCTTATTTACTTTTTAATTTTAAAACAATATCAAGTCAAGTACGAGTCTTTAAATAGAGGCTGACATGACAATTCTTAATTTTATTTTGAAAACAATATTTCTAAAAAGTACAGGAACATTTCTTCTAGGCCCAAACATACTATAATATTAAAATAAAATAGATTGATATTTGCCCAGGATCAGAATGTTTTTATGTATTTGGTATTGTTTTATTTTACTCAGTGTGGTTAACCCTAAACACAGACACCATGGTAGTGTTTTTACATGCAGGCTTGTTATTTGGAAAAATCCTTGAGATCAAGGATTTGAGAAGGTGGAGAAGAAAAGTTGCACTGAACAATAAGAGAGACCGAGCTGTTCAGAATACCAACAATTGTTTTAGCCAACTCATGGGGACTCTGGATAGAGTGGCTCTTCAGAGTTTTTTGGAATTTGCCTTTATATTCTTGAGTGAATTAGCCGTCCTTAAAGACTGCTTAGATGGAGAATGCCTTGGGAAAGTCTTCTCTCTGGAGGTGAGCAAACTCTGAGAGAATGAAATGTTCCAACTGTTGGATACTGTGATATTTAGGTTTTTGTTCCATATTGGCAATAGGAACATGTGGGCGGAGTTTGATCAGGTCACAGCTTGATTGGAGGGTGACCGAGATAAATGAAGATGGCCTGCATCCCATATCTCTCTTGCTCTCTGGTGATTGGATCAGCATGCTGGTTCTTTAGCTAGTTCTCTGCCTTAACCTGTGTGCTTCACCACCTGTGGGCCAAGCCAACCCATGGGTAGTGTGTTACTAGAGCTTGAGGCTCCTTGGGGAGCTGCTTCACCATGTGGCTGGTATGTACATCGCATGATCTTGAGGCTGGTGGATTCTGTCACCATCGATTGCTTGAATTCAAGATCACATTGGGCTGTCTTTGCTAACTCCCTAGCTACGGATTGTTGCTGACCTACCCTGCTGTCTGATGCCTGCAAGCAGACTCTGCCTGTCTTGCCTGAAGGAAGACTCAACTGTTCCATAAAAGTGAATTGAACTGACCCCTCCGTACTGCTGTGTGGGTTAATTAGCTGTTAGAGTCCTTCTCACTGTATAAATCGATCTATCATCTATATATGTGCGTGTCCTAGTTTTGTTTCTATAGAGAATCCTGCCTAATACAATTGGTACCAGAAGTTGTTCTCGAGAAACAAGATCATAAATATGGGTTTCCTGAATTGGTTCTCTAGCCTTACTAGGTCTAAGAGAGCTGAGAATGCTGCATCTACCCCTAAAAACATTGATAAATCACAATATCATCACCAATAGATGAAGTACTGGTGAGAGGAGAGGCTCTGTGTGACATGTGTTGGATATTTTCCAACAGCTTTGTTCCAGATGAGAAGTATAGGGAATCTGGTTGGCTCATCCTCCTTATAATAGAAAACGTGATCAAGGAAAGGGATAATCTCAGAACCTCAAGAAGCAGGTCTCAAGTGCTGAATAACAGACCTCAAAGCTTCAGCATGTGCTCCAAAAGAGAGCCTTCTCTCTTCTCGTAATGGCGATGCCATTGCTGAAAACCGAATCCAGTCTCAACACGCAAGTAGCTGAATTACAACATCAGCGCAGGCATAGTACTCCTCTTCACCGAATATAATCGATGCGTTTGCCAACATTTTATAGGTCTTATCTTCTCCAGCAGAAAGCATAAAAGTCTTCAACCCAATAAACATTTTGTCAAAAGTGAATCTTCTTATTATCTTTGAGTTTACATGTTCTAAGCTTATGTTGTATTTAGAAATATTTAATCAAATAAAGATATTAGAGAATAAGCAGTCCATTCAATTACAGTAATCATTTCCATTCCAATTTTAATTGTTTTACTTTGTTTGCTAAATTAGAGCATGTTTAATGAAGAAAATTAGAAAATGCAGCACAAAACAGGAGAAACAAATACATTTCTATAGAGTCAATTCCAACTCCTAGCTACCCTATAAGGAGTTCTGCTGGTGGTATAGTGGTTTCCTTAAACTGCTAATCTCAAGGTCAATGGTTGAAAGCTACCAGCTCCTTCATAAAAGGCAGGGCTTTGTATTCTCATAAAAAAAGTTAGTCTTGGAAACTCACAGGGGCAGTTCTACCCTGTCTTGCATGGTCACAATGAGTCTGAATCGATTTGATGGTAGAGGTTTGTTTGGGTGAGAGCTGACCAGTACAGCAGCATGGAGCTGACCCACAGGGTTTCCAAGCCCACAATCTCCAGAAAAGCGAAAGGCGATTGCTGCATCTTCCTCTCACTGAGCAGCTGGTGGGTTCAAATTACTGCATGTTGAGTTAGTAATCAAGAATTTATCCATTCTGCCACCAAACCCATTTATGAAAAAAATACTATTCCAATAGAAGAAATAAAAATCAGTCATGTACACATAATTGCGTACATTTCCTAAAGTATTTTCATGTTGTTGTTAGGAGCTGTTGAGTTGGTTTCTCATAGCAACCCTTAGTGCAACGCAACGAAACAGCCTGGCCCTGTGAGCCCATTGTTGCAACCACTGTGTCAATACATCTTGTTCAAATATTTCCTCCCTTTTGCTGCCCTTCTACTTTACCTGCATCATGGCCTTCTCCAGAGGTAGATTTCTTCTGATAACATATCTGAAGTACACGAGGAAGTTTCTCCACCCTTGCCTTTCAGGAGAAGTCTGACTGTTCTTCTTCCAAGACAGATTTGGTGGCCCTTGTGGCCATCCATGGTACTTTCAATATTGTTTACCAGCACCTTCATTTTAATGCATTGATTCTTTTTAGGTCTTACAAAGTCAATGTTCATCTTGCTGGAGACAATTGAGAGAATTTTTTTGATAAATTAAGTTCATGGTAATTATTATATTTTCCTGCTTTTGTAGGTTAGTAATAAAAGTAATCATGCTTGTGTATCAATCCATTTTCTCATGTAAAATGATTTCAGCTTGACCTTGCATACAATAAAACATGATGTAATATCATTAAATTAACTCACTAAACTGAACATTTATTTTATTCTCTTATTTTCTGTTATCAATAATTTAAAAATGAAAAAAATGCCCTTGTAATAACTCAGCTTATTGTATTATTTATTAGAAATTCAATGACTATCTTTTCTCATGTGCAAGTGTGCTCAAGTATTGGCTTGATTTACATTTTAAGAATAAAATACAC
>NW_022111373.1:21502311-21508708 GCF_000313985.2 Echinops telfairi
TGCCAGGAAGGTGAGCATTTCAGACTACCGAATTGTTAGAACAAAGTGTTCTTGTGTTGAGGGAGTACTTGAACAGGGGCCCACTGTCCATCTGTTTCCTTAATACTAAACCTATAAATATATGTACATAGATCTATTCCCCCTGATTGTATATAAATATATTTACATCTGTATATGCCTGTATTTAGATCTCTATAACTACCCTTTGCCTCCTAGTTCTTTCCTCTATTTCTTTGGACTTTTCTCTTGTCCCATTATCATCTTCAGCCTTCATTTGGGTTTTAGGAATTCCTCTCGGTCACATTGCCCTTGATCCAGCCCTGCCAGACCTCTTATACCCTCCTTGCCACTGATTTTAGATCACTTGTTGTTCCCTGGGTTTGTTAACAGCCACTTCCTTTCCCCTGCCTCCCCTTTTCCCATGTCCCCCCTGGGAACTGTCATCCCATTGTTCTCTCTTCTGGCTTGTTTATTCTGCCTATCCCTTCCAGGTAAGCATGCTATGTACCATCACAAGACTGAGTACAATGAGGCAACAATAGAAAGTAAAGCAATAGCTACAACAACAACAACAACAACACACAAAAAACTCTATAAATAGTTCAGCATCTATTTGTTGTCCTTCGCAAGTGCTTTCCAGTTGAGTCTGATGGGGTGCCATGCCCTGGCACCATATCTATCCCTGGGGATTTCATTGCTCTGCTCCCCCCGCTGCTCTGCTGCATGCCCCCAGAGGCTGGCTTTGGCGTAGTGAGCTCAGAGTGGGCACAATTCCTGCCGTGTGTCTCTAGTGTTGTCCCCAATGATGCTATGGGTCAATGAGGAACGCTGTGCCCTGTGGTGAGAACAGCCCTGTGGTTATCTCTGCGCATTGCTTTTCTGAGCAGGAACATTGTGGTCAGGGCTTGGTGAGCCAGGATTTGCTTCACTATTTCCTCCCCCCTCTCCTCCCTCATTGGCTCCTTTGTGCTCTGAACAGACCAGTCTCTCTTCTTGAGCTGTAGCTTCAGTGCTGTCCTCTGAAGTGAATTCTTCTGGAGGGGAGGGTGGTGCTGTCCACTTCATTGGTAATGGGGCTGGCCCCTGGTGCGGGGAGGGGGTGGGAATGAACAACAGAAACATGAATGAAGGGAGACACTGACAATGTAAAATATGAAAATAAAAATATTTTATAAATTATCAAGGGTTCACGGGCCAGAGGTAGGGGTGTCGGTGGGGAGAGTTGTACCAAGTGTTCAAGTATAAAGAAAATCTTTTGGAAACGATGATGGTAACATATGTACAATTGTGCTTTATATAATTGATATATGGATTGTTATAAAAGATGTAAGAGCCCCCAATAAAATGATTTATTAAAATAAAAATAAAAACATACTGAGAAGTTAAAAAAAAAGAATAAAATACATAAAATGGACTGATGCTCAATCTTAAGTTAATGAGACTCTCGGTGGTCAAGAGAAATTCTGTAAACCAGAATGGCACTATAGTATTGAAGACTACATGACAGTGATATGTATTTATACTAGGCAAATACAATTTGTGAAGAAATGGAGATACAGATGGACTTCAATAATGAATGTAATAATGATTCATGACTTTCCAGATGATTTCCAAAATTTTCTATTTATTTTCTCTTCCACTAATTTGAGTAAATCGGTACAAAGGGTGGAGGGGGGGATTAAGTATTTCAAATGGTTTGAAGATCTGCTATCGTTTGGTGCTGACAATGACACTGAATAGAAATATCAAAAATTAAAATTAAAATTAAAATTAAAATGTCTCTGGACCCAACACAAAGTGATGACATATTGTATAAGGGATTTATTTCTCTTTCAGTGGAAAAGAAAATATCACAATAGATGTTGAAATGGTATAGAAGCCTGAATATTTTAAATAACTAAATATCTAAAAATTCTTGTCAAAGAGTTAAATATCTATGATAAAAGCAAGTAAAACAAGCAGTAGAAACCTACTTACTTTGAGTATGATCCTAACTTTTATTCTAATAATGTGAAATGTTATTCTTCTGATGACCATTTGCTTATTATTAGAGCATTATGCTCATTAACTATGAGTCATTTCTGACTCACAGTAACCCTATAGGACAGAGTAGAACTGCCCTTTTGGTTTCTAGATCTTTACAGAAGTAGGCCGTGGATGTGAACTTCTGACTGTAGTTTAACAGATAAGAAATCGACCACTGTGCCATAAGATTTCAAGTGAAGTAACACTGAGTGTTTTAAAATGTTTTGCACCTGCATAAAATAAAAAATTTTCTCTTAACAAATTATAGAAATTCGAGAAAAAAAACTATAGAAATGCATTACCCAATATTTTTTCACTTTATGCCTATTATTCCTCACATCTGGAAACGATTAAACAACTCTAGGTCTCCAGTTTTTAACTGACATGCCAAATAGGAATGTGATCATTCATTCTTCACTGAGTTATAAATTAAAATTTATAGGAAGGAAAGAAAAATACCCATCGGCATTTAATATTTTGAAAACTTTACTCTTCCTCCCACTAAGATGTCACATCCCCCTAATTTTAATTATATTAGCTGTTGAATAACTAGTTATTCACCAAGATAGGTAAAACACGGATATTGTAGTTCTTCCTAGAACAGGCATATAAAAATCAGCAGACTCTAAACAACTTCATAAAGAAATATATTGGTTATTGATAAAAAGAAATGTGCTTTATCTCTATATTTCAGAGGAAAGCAAACATATATAATAAAATTTATAATTTTATTTTGGCAGGAAAATTATCAATTTATCATGATGTTTATGCTAGTAATTACTGTGTGTAATCTTTTTGTCCCTATGAGAATAACTTGAATTCATCAAAATGATAATAATACAATATTGTACATAAAATGGCATCATTATTCATTCAAAAAAGTGGTTCAAACTTGGGCTTGTTTGAGCTGTTGCTGAGATGTTACCTAAAACCTAGTTAATAGAAATGCTGTTAGAAAGAGGTCAAAAAAAAAAAAAAAGAAAGAGGTCAAATTTCTCTACAAAGGTTTATGCTATGGCTTTTGGCATGGATGGATAAAAATTAAAATGACCATGTGTTCTTGATATTTGTCCTTGATCTAGGCAAGTCTCTGCACACCTATTGTAGTTTCACTTATATGTTTTTCTCTCCATTTCCCTGGATATTTTACGAAGTGTTAGAGCGGAAATTTTGCAGGGTCTCTGTGCTGCTAATAAACTTATCCTTACACTCTTTATTCTCCCTGTCTATTTTTCATCTCTCTGTTCCAAGTGTCTATGTAACTTAGTCAGAAAGTCTAGTTACTCATAGAAACGACTTAGTCATCTATGATTTCCAGCCCCTAAACCAATTGCAAGGTTACCTCATGGCACAGTGGCTAAAACATTTGATTGTTAGCAAATGCCAACAGTTCAAACCCACCATCTGCTCTATGGGGAAAAGATGAGGCAATCAGTTCCTGTTTAGAATGGGCATGGAATAGTTTCAGAGCATGTGAGTTTAGAGGGATTAATTCTAGTTTAGACTCTTCTATTAGCCTGTATCACTTTAACCATTTATCTTAATTCTGAGATAGTGCATGTGGTACCCAGTAAAAGCATTGTATGAGTCTTCTTGACTATGTCACTTGAGCATATTTTCTACCAGTTATATTGGCATATAATCCACATACCATATAATTCAATAGTTGAGTCACATCAAGAAGAGTGATCATTCATCACCATAATCAGTTTTAGAACATTTTTTTCATTCTTGTACTCATTGTGATTAGCAACCCTATCTCCCACAACCATCTTTACCAGCAAGCAATACTTATAGATTTCTTTTCTTTGCTTAGCATGTTAATACAATTGAATGGGTAGAACTAATCTAATATCATCACATACTAAACATGTTAAATTTATTTATAATACAGTAATTTGGGAGACAGTTTTTCTGACTATAATATTGTGTGTGTGTGTGTGTGTGTGTGTGTGAAGCCGCAAGCTGAAAATAATGTGTCCAATTAAGTCAGCCTTTCCATGTTTGTTTTTCTAGGAATTAAAAAGTTTTATTTCCTATTAGCCTGTGTCCTGGGTAGAAATCAATGCATTCAAAATAGATAAGTGATAAAATTTTTGAAACAGGATTACATGAAGAGCTAATAGAAACCATACAAGAAGCATAAATAACTTCAGGATTAGACAAAGAGAAAGTTGCCCTCATCCATTGCTTTAGAGGACTCTAGAGCAGGTAACGGACTCTACAGTAGCCATGGCCTTCAGTAGAGTAACATCTCCACTTAATAGCCAGTTGCCACCAATGGAACAGAGCTTGGAGAATCAGTAACCCATCACCTTTTTCTTCTCATCCTCTAATCTCTAGCTAGCAACACTCATGCAAACATAATCAAAGTTCAAAGGCAAAGTAAATCTTCTTTTTGTCTATTGAGAACAATTCCTTGGGAAGAAAGCAGGTAGAGAAACAATGGCCTATAGAAATAGAAAAACTCTAATACATCCATAAACTGAAGCGATCAGATCAGAAGATTTCAAAGTTCCATGCTTTTCTTAACATGCAATTAATTTACTACATATTAAGTATATTTATGAAAGTTCTATAGGCTCTTATTTTGGTATCTTATTTTAGTATATTAGTATTCTCACCCAAGCCATGGTATTTTCAATCGCCCTATATGTATGTGAGAGCTAAACAATATAATGAAGACTGAAGGAGACTAGATGCATTTGAAGTATGGTGCTGGGCAAAGAATATTGAAAAGATCATGGACTGCCAAACAATTCTGTCTTGGAATAAGTACAGTCAGAATACTCTTAATTTATTTCAAAACTCCTTTATTGGGTCTCAATACATCTATCATATCACTCCATCGTTCAATCACATAAAGCAGTATTGTACAATTGCTACCACAATCAGTTTCCAATCATTCTTTTCCTTCCTGAACTCCTCAGCATCGGCTCCCTATTTCATGTCCACCACCACCACAGTACCCCACAGAAACCCTCATTCTACTTGTCGTCCCTGTACATTCATCAATCCTGGTTTCCATAGCCTGAAAATCAGAAAAATATATAACAAAACTTCAAGAGGGTTAGTCCAAGGACAGAGCAATAGGTGGAATCGGGATAAATGGTGAAAAGGTTGAAATTGTCAAGGATTTTATCTTATTTGGATCCACAATCAATGCTGCTGAAAGCAGCAGTCAAGAGATCAAAAGACATATTGCATTGGGTAAACCTCTTTAGAGCATTAAAGAGCAAGACTGTTACTTTGAGGACTAAAGTGCACCTGACTCAAACCATAGTATTCTCCATTTCATCATATGCATGTGAAAGGTAGACATTGACATCGATGACAAGATGCGTTTGGTTTGAGGCACTGGAGAAGAATAGTGAAAGTACCATGAATGGCTAAAATGACAGATCTGTCTCTGTGGACGAACGTGAGACCAGAGTGCTCCTTGAAGGCAAGAATTACATGGCTTGGACATGTCATGAGAGACCAGTCCCTGATGAAGGTCATTGTGTTTGGACAAGTGGAGGAGCAAGCAAAAAGCAAAAGACCCTAGAAGCGATGGATTGACACGGGGCTTGCCTCGCTGATTGCAGTGAACAGTGGTGAGGCGGTGCAGTGTCTTGCAGTGATTCCTTGTGTTGTGTACAGGTCTCTAAGGGTTGTGCCCATTGGACTTGATGGCACCCAACAACAACAATAACAACCACAAGCCAGCGGTTTGAAGCCACAAACTCTTCTGAAGGAGAAAGATGAGCGTTTATACCAAATGGCAATGGGTTTCTTGTTTGTTTAATTATTTACATTCGAGGGCTTGTAAATACAGAGCACTGTGAATGAACTTGACAACTACATGTTTGAAGATTTCTGGGATTTTTGTTGTTATTTGTATTTTATTTCGTTCCAGCCTCTAAGATATGTTTTGGGTTTTTTTTGTATTTGTAATAATATGTAAGGTATATTTTGCAAAATAATGATGCAAGTTTCTAAATCCAATCACCAGTAAGTGTTAAATATAAGTTTAAAGCAATGCTCCAATCCTTCCTCAGATATGTATCTTAAGAAGCACCATGCTATAGGTCTTTCATTGTAATAATCTTTACCACAATCCCTGAAAAGAAGAAAACTTTATTTGCCACTAATTAACTAGTTCTCAAAAATGTCTCTTGTCTTTCATATGGATATGTGTTATCACAAACACAAATTCATCCTTGAGTTTATAAAGATGCTGCATTTCTGAGTGCATCTGTGTTGTTTTGGTTGCGCTAGGTGCTCTGAAACCATCTCTGGGCCATAGTGATTCTGTGTACAGGAGAATGGGAAAGCGTGTGGCTCTGTGCCAACTTCCCAACTGTTGTTATGTTTGAGTGCACTGCTGTAG
>NW_022111373.1:21511091-21513381 GCF_000313985.2 Echinops telfairi
TTTAAGACCCCAGACACTATATCTTTTGATAGCCGGGCACCATCAGCTTTCTTCTTATCCGATGTGGATGACTTGGCTTGTTCGTGTCTCCAGGTTATGAATGGGCCAATCCCAGATCTGGTCACAATCTTTAGGTGCCATCATGAACCTAGTCATGATCTTTCCATGCTGGGGGCTTTCATGGGATTGGACCAGTAAGGAGGCAACAGGTCAGCAAAACATCCATGATTTTGCTGACTTTGCAGTTTAATATTAGCCTAAAGGGTTCAGCACCTGCTGATTTAATATAAAATTGCTCCAGGCTGTTGGAGTCACTCATCCAGGCACCCTGCCATGTGCAGTACATCCTGTGTGTATTTGGGAGGACTCTCCAGCCTTCCTGTCCGCCTGCCTTTTCTTTGTCTCCTATCTCTCGACATCTGCAGTGATACCCACCTTACTCGCTGACAGTTGAGGAGGAATGGAACCACTTGCTGATGAAGATCAAGGATTGCAGCTTTCATCATGAATCACAACTCAATGTACAGACTATCAAAAATCCTCACAACTAGACTAATAGGAAACATCATGAAAATGGAGAAAAAATTGAAGTTGGCAAGGATTTTGTCATGCTTACATCAAAAATCAATGCTCATGGAAGTCTAGCCTGTCAATCAGGTCACAGCCTGATAGTACTTCGTCGTGGACATGGGATTCTCATAAGGAGGGTTCAGGGACACACACACACACACCCTAGACTGTGCTTCACTGTACTGTTGATTTGCCATTTGGAGCCAAGCTGATGGCAGCCAGAGCTCTGGAGATTTGTCCACCGCCAGGGATCTATCAGACTTTGCACCCACAGCCTGTGATCTTCGGACATTCTGCATCATTGTGTGTGGCTATGTGAGTCTGAAGAGGGATTTATGGACTAGTATTGGACTTAGGAGTAGTATGAGACTTATCAGATTGATCTGGACTGGGCTGGGATATTTTTCTGATACACAATTACTTCTTGATATCCAGTTCTCTCAGTGTCCCTAGACTTGATTATCTGGTCAACCCGGTCTAGCACACACAGACTGCCAAAAGAACAAACAATTCTGCCTTACAAAAAGTAAAGCCAGAATGGTCCTTAGAAGCAAGGATGGCAAGATGTCTCCTGTATTTTGGACATGTTATCAGTATAGACAATTCCCCGGAGAACATCATGCTTTGTAAAGTAAAGGGGCAGCCAAAAAAGAGGAAGGCCCGCAGGACGATGGATTGCCACAGTGGCTGCAACAATGGGCTCCAACATAAGAGTAATTGTGAGGACGGCACAAGTTCAGGCAGTGTGTCCTTTCGCACAGAGTACCTAGGAGCCAGAGCATCAAACAACAGCAGCAACAGACAGTTCACAATTATTTTTGCGCGCCCCCCCTTGTTTACAAAAGATTACTTAGTATCTAAATATATGGTCCTCTGAAATTCAATTTTTATTGCCTTATGAAAAAATTGAACTTTACGTAATTTGATATGTATTGATATTTTCCTTGTGGCATGGTATGTGGTCAAATTCTATGAACAGTTACTGAGAATTTGAGAACAAGACGTTTCAAAAGTATCTCCAGCATGTAGGAATTGGTTTTTTGTTTCTTCTTATAGAATACGTTTAGTTCCAATCCACCAACCTAGAATTGAAAACTACAAGGTGACTACACATATATTTTTGTATAAAGTTTATATAATATAGGTGTATACATAAATATTTCTACAAAATGATAGAATATACTAATGCTTGCACTAGAAAATTAACAGAGCATAATGATTCACTTATTTCTATAATGTATGCTGTTCTAGCAATGGGATTCATATATTTAGTTTGTGTTTGTAGCAAGCTACTTAGAGCTATAGCTAAAGATTTGATGAATTAAATACATGAGGGAAAAAATAAACCATTAAAAAAACCCCAAGATTATTAAAATCACTCCAATTCTGGTGGCCTGAAAAATCTGTAGGGGTAATTTCAGAATTAAGAACTGACATTATTTTTAGTTTTTCTTTCTTTTTGTCTTCTGTTCATTGTATATTTGACTTTGTTGATGAAAACACATTTAACAATCTCGGATTAACGTAAGTAGCAAATTCAGATTCTTAGTTCATGCTACTTATGCAGTAGATCTGACTAGAATGAGAGAGTAATATCAATTATAAGTACTGTATACATTGAATATGGAACTATAGGGAACACCACAGTAAAATGCTTAAATATATAGAGATTGCCAGGATATTTCAAACTAATTAGTTTCTCAGTTTCAATTAGTGCCCA
>NW_022111373.1:21513825-21515286 GCF_000313985.2 Echinops telfairi
ATCACTTATTTTCGAACATGGCAAATGATTGCAGTTTAAAAAACATATACTTTCTCTTACAAAGAGTCTCATTTATAGTTCCTTGAACACTAGGATATAATTGTGTTAACTTAAAAAAAATAATAATTGTGTTAACTTTTTATTTGTATTTTATATGTAGGGAAAAGATTATTATTTTCATCACTGCCTTAAGTATTAGCTTGCCTTAAATTGTTTAAATGCAGTTATATTAAAATGAATTTACTTTATTGTTAAAATGGCCCTGCCACCATTTAATTTTAAGGGACCATATATACTCAACCTTAATGTGGCAAGTGCTACTAAGCAAAAGTAAATAAGTATATGTTGAATAAATGTCACTAGATGACTGGAAAAACAATTTAGAAAAAAATAATGCTATTTATGCCTTTTGTCTCCAAGTATTAAGACAATAAGAGAAACAGGAAAATATTTTACAAAATCAAAAAATATAATAAGCTCCATAATTTAGCAGCCTTGTGAAATTTAGAAAATGTTCTAAACATTTATATACAAATTTGTATAAAAATTACACATATGCCTGCTTTATAATTCAATTTAAATATCAGCTTCAAGATTTCATCTTTTCCACAGGTGGTAAAAACAAAAAAAAGTAACAAAAACACAAAAGATAGGTATATTTAGAGGGCAGACTATCTTGACTAAGCTTGATATTTTTATTAATGAAAATTCAAATTATTAATTTATAAATATATTAATAAAGAAGTATTTAGGTTGTCCTGCCTTTTTCTTATAAATATGAAGACATGTAATGTCTCTTATTTTTACACAAATAATGTACATGATATACATTTTGTATACATGTGTGAACTGCCTTCTTAAGGTATTTTCTTAAGTATACTATGTTAATTCTTATACAGGATCATGCAAAATAATTTGTGAAAAGACCTTTTAAGTGAAGGAACAGTTGGAGAAAACCCTATATCACATACATATTATTTGCATGAAAACACATCACTACCTAGTTATATATATGATTTTCATCAATAACTGGAGCCCTGCTGGCCTGGTGGTTATACATTGGGCTGCAATCTGCAAGTTTAGCATTTCCAAACCACCAGCCGCTGCACAAGAGAAAGTGGGGTTTTCTAGTCTCAGTAACTAACTCATGGGGGCAGTTCCTACTCTGCATTTCAGCTCACTACGAGTTGGCATAAACTAAATGACAGTAGGTTGGATATGGAGTTTAATTAATAATAGATATATTTTTTAAAGATATTTATTCAGTATATTTCCTCTTTTTGTTACTATGCTTAAGATTATGGTGCATGGAATGTTAAACATATGAAGTGAAACATATTTTTTAAATTGGGCCTTAGGGAAAAAAGGCTTGGAAATCTATTAAAACAAACAAACAAACAAAGACCATGCAGCAGAATTCTCTGGACTACAACCATCTTATTACTTGGTCCTAATTTTTTT
>NW_022111373.1:21517246-21519268 GCF_000313985.2 Echinops telfairi
AAACAAATATAATAATAACTTTCAAAGATGAAACTTTTGTTAAGAGTGGACACAACCGTTTTTAATATATGAATAGGGCTTATCCCTATAAGGCGAAAATCCACACATGTATCAATCTTGACTTCTATTTTGTGGCCCTTATGGTAACAGGACTCTCTTAGCTCTCACATTATGAGAGATTAGTTCTGGTGAAGGTATTAAAGTAAATCCTGGACCAATGGCAATAGAGGAGCTCACTCCCTTGGCTGGGTCTCTTGCAGAGCGGAATTAGATAACTTAAAGAAGACAGTGGAATATTGGAGCCTGAGAGAAAAACCAGCAATGGTCTAGTCTATTCAGTAGCAGATACCCGGTGCTCTCCATTAATAAGGCCACGCCTAATTCCGAGGCCACAACAAGTAGCTGTTTAGATTAGTAACCAGGACTGGCTCCTTGAAGTTGAATGAGACAATTATTTTCTTTTCCTTAGGCGGTCTAAGCACTGCTACAGACCCTAAACAGAAATTTGATGATTTGAGAAAAATATTTCCTTCTCACAAGTGTTATTTAACAAGCAAAGTCTTTTAGATACTTATGTGGCATAATAAATCTTAGGACTAAATATTTTTTTACTTCATTCACAGTAAAAATTTATTCTTAGACTTAATTCAAAGGTGGCAAATAGGTTTAGAAAGAAATTGCTTTTTTAAGGCAGGTAAACATGACATTTTGATTTAAAATAATGGGAATATCAAGTAGAAAGATGTTTTTTCTTCTATATCTCAAGATGGTGAGCAGTGTAACCATTTTGAATGAGATAATTACCTAGTTTGCTATATATACCAGGAATGACAAATTCATGAAGGATAGCATTGAATTTAATGTTAAATAAAACAAAAGACTGCAAGGTCTGCCTTGAAGTATGTTTTCTGTGAAAGGACAATAGATGTAGACCTACAGGGAAGATCAATTACTACAAGTATTCAATAAATTGACCAACCATTAAATCAATGATAAAGAAACTAAAGAATTCTACTAACTTCATCAGTCTGACGTTGATGCAATTAAGATATAGTAATAACTACTGGTGTTTGGAATGTGAAATCTGGAGAAAAAAAGAGGAAAAAAAATCTACAATTAATAAATGTGTCCTTGGCAAAAGAAACAAAACTTGGCATTCCATGATAGAAATTTGAAAGAACAACAACTTCAATAACCATTTTTACAAGTTAGAATCTATATATCAAGAACAGATTTGGTGCATTTAATATATAGAGAAAAGACCTGTCAAATTGTGGGATTACCATAAGAACATCATCAATAAAGAAAACACAAGGTCAGGGTCGGGGGGCGGTTGGAGCTGAGACCAAGGGCTGAAGTAGAAAGAAAATGTTTTAAAAATGATGATGGCAACTTATGTACAAATGTTCCTGATATAATTGATGAATTGTTACAAATCTGTATGAGCCCCCAATAAAATGATTAATAAATAAATAACACAGAAAAAAAGGACTCTAAAACTTCCTCAAATTTAGAGTAGATGAACTGAATGGAAAAAATAATGAAGTAACAGAGGTGAACAGAAAATTGAGAGCTTGAGAAGACAAATAAAGCATTCAGATGATGTTTGGAAAGACTGAAGTTAAAAAGCAAAAAATGAAGAACTTTAGTTTTAGATTTAGATTTAGAATTTCAGTTTATCTAAAGTTGATAGAACTAAATAAAAATTTAAGCCTAGAGTTTAAATACTGGAGGATTCTATGGATAACATATTGAATGATGCAGGAACTATGTAAAGGAGATGAATTGATAGTCAATATACCTAAATAATTAGTTGATGTTCAACCATTTCCAGAAATAGCATAAGCTCAAGAAATGATTTTATTGAAGGAAGAAGGCCAAGTTGCACTGAAAGTATTAGCTAAAACCAAGTTACCAAGAATTGACAGAATACTCATGACAGATTTTTAAAAATTGCTGCAGCACTGGAAACCTCACTAGTATGTGCCCTAGAAATCTTGAAGACCACCATTTGGTCAAGCA
>NW_022111373.1:21520983-21522666 GCF_000313985.2 Echinops telfairi
TTCAACAATGGTCCCCAACAACAATTGTAAGGATGCACAGGCCAGGCAATGTTTTATTTCATTCTTTTGCACATAGGATTATCATGTGTCAGAGCCTACTAAAAGGCACTTGACCACAAAAACAACACACTGACGTAAACCCTAAATTATTGTGAAACACATTTGAGATCTTAAATTATTACAACAAAAATACATATTAAACAAAACACAGGGCTAGCTAACTGCTAATATAACTTTTTACGATAATTTTTTTAGAAAATCAAACTTTGTTTTATATGTGTATGTTTGGGCATGTATATTAAGTGAAAACAAATATGTAGAGCAGAGTAGAACTGCCCCATAGGATTTCAAAGACTGTAATCTTTAATGGAAGCAAATGAACACATCTTTTCCCTTTGTGTTTGAACCACTACTCTTCCTGTTAAAAGACAAGTAGCTCACCACTGTGAGTCAGGACTCCTTCATAAATATATTAGAAAATACATAGCCCAACTACTTCATAATATTGTTAATTTTTATGATTTCTTTCTTCAGAAATACTTTTCATATAGGCCATGTTGTTATTCAAAGCTGTTAAGATATTTGATTCATTAGAAAAAAATTAGAACCAGAGAAATTACTTTAAGAGTAGCTCTAAAACGGATCATTGCTTATCAAGAAGAGCATCCATCCATATATTTTCAACTGGGTACATACTTTTGACATATGCATATTCTTAGAATATTTTCATGCATTAGTGATTTTTCAAGTTGTATCATTAAACCATATTAAATATTTTCCATAACTATATTTTTAGCTAGAAAAGTATAGACTTACGTGTTGATTTCTTTCCAGTAACTTCATGTTATTGTAGGAATGTTTTATTTAGTTCTATGATTCAGGGATCATTTTATTTAAATATATATATAGTAGAATATACTGTGTTCAAATTCCATCCTTGATAACCTTATTTTCTCATTCAATCTCATTTTACTCAGCATTTTACTAAATATTTCAATCCACCACTTCTAACACTGCCCCACCACCAACAATGAAATATTGCCATAGAGTTGATTCTGACACATACAACTATATGTGTTCATATTAGAAGGCCTCAGTGGGATTTCCTTTGCTATATTATTCAGTGAGGCAGAGCATCAGGCCATTTTTCAACTTTCTTCAGCATACTTAGTGGTTTAGAACCTCCAACTATTTTTTTAACTGCACAAAAGTTTTGTGCCACCCAGGAATCTAAATTTCCACCTTCCAAAACCAAAACCAATCTCATTGTCACAGAGTTGATTCTAACTCATAGCAAGCCTATAGGTAGAGGTAGAAACTCCTGGTGGTTTCTGAGATTGTAAATCTTTTCTGGAGGAGAAAGCCTCATGTTTCTCAATTGGGCCAGCTGGTTTGTTCGAAATGCGAAGCTTGTGGTTGGCAAGCTAATGTGTTATCCACTATCCCCCAGGGATCCTTGTTTCTGCCCTCAAAAAAGAAAACAAATCAACAATGACAACCTCACTGCCATTGTGTCAATTCTGACTCACTGTGACCCTACCTGGCAGAGTAGAACTGCCCCCTTGGGTTTCTGAGGCTGTCATTCTTTTTGAGATAAGATAACCTCCTTTTTCTCACGCAGAGCAGCTAGTAGTTTTGAAGTGCTGACCTTGCCATTAGTAGTCCGGTGAGTAATCAATATGT
>NW_022111373.1:21523892-21524896 GCF_000313985.2 Echinops telfairi
TACCTTGATGCAGCCCTGGGAACTGGAGAGGCCAGGAGGAAACCCCTGCCAGCACTGAGATGCTTACAATGCTACTGGATCCAAAGACTTTCTACCCACTGACCTTTGATTGTCGTACATTCGGCATCATTGCATGTGTTTCATGAATCTGAAGAGGACTTTATAGATCAGGTTAATATCAGATTTATTGACTTGATTTGAACTGGGCTGGGATATTTTCTTGAAGTACAGTTGCTCTTGTATAAAAACCTCTTTTTTTATATACATATGTGTCTCTATGAATTTCTTTCTCTAGTCTACCCAGATTAACGCAAATATGCAACTCACCATACAGCAAACTCTCAGCTTAAAATTTCATAATCTTCATTGAGAAACTAGAAGATAAGCATTATAATTTAATCACTTGATACTTACATATATAACCTATATAGTTATCCTAAATATTTATTTATGCTGTCCTTCTTTCTATGGAAGTACATTTTGCACATCCTTTTTCTCACCTAACACTTATTGCTTTATTGCCTCTAGAGGCATATCTATGGAAAATAGGATATATGACAAGCATTAACATTATGCAGCTGTTCAAACATCTGACATCAATCTCTTAGATAATTTTGCCACAATATCAGTTCAAAAATACAAGTCAAGCTTATTAGTCTTTGATGTAACCTGTCATAGTACTATACAAAAATTACTTCTGCTTTTCCTTTGCTTGCTTGGAAGAAAATTGATCTGTGATACACTCAAAGTCACTTTTTTTTCTGTTTCACATCATACTCAGAGTTGCAAGAATACACAATCTACTTTGAGCCATGGAGGGTCTCAAATATGAAAATGTTAGTTTGATTTCTGTGTAATTTTTCACAGCTGATAATAGACATTGCAATGGTTAACGGAAATGGCTCCTCGATGTCCTCTTGAGGTGGGGCCCAGGCCATGTGCCATAAGGGCTATATTTTAACGATCTCTAATTATCTTCCCTTCTGAAAGCCCGAAATCTCTGA
>NW_022111373.1:21526794-21532203 GCF_000313985.2 Echinops telfairi
TGCTCCATAAAAGTAAGATGAGGTTTTGTATTCCTGGAAAGAGGTACAGTCTAGAAACCCACAGGGACATTTCTCCTCTGTCCAATAGAGTCTCTATGAGTCAGATTCAATTCAATGGAATTGAGTAGTATGTGCACCAGACTTATTCATTCTGTATGCTGAGCAAATAATCTGAGTATGTGTATGTGAAGAACTTGGTTCAGGACTAGAGGAAAGCTCACTAACAACCCGCAATATGCTATAACAGGATAGAAACTTATTTTCTGAATGTGAGGAGCTATTGAGGTACCGATTGTTGAAAATCTAAGAATGTAGACTTTCCTGTGGACCGCAACTCAGTTGAAAGTAAAGAAAAATCCTCACAACGGGGCAAATCGATAATATGATAAACAGAGAAAATATTAGCTGTCAAGGGTTTAATTTTACTTCGATCTCCAACCAATGCTCATGGAACCAGTAGTCAAATATCAAATGAAATATTGAACTTGTTATATAAAATTGCTTTAGAAAGCAAGGATATCACTGTGAGTATTACAGTGTGTCTGATCCTAGTCATGGCATTTTCAATTGCTCATATGCATGTAAAACCTAGACAAGGAATAAGGACGATGACGAACAATCAGTGCATTTGAGTTATGCTGTTAGTGAAGAATATTGAATACACGTTAACTGCCACTGGAGCAAACAATCTGTCTTGGAAGAAGGACAGTTGGACCTGCCCTTTGTAAGTGGAAATTAAAATCTCGTTTTGATAAGGCAAACAAAATTAGTTCTTAAAAATAATTGTTTTAAACCAGACACCATTTGAGATAGCACAAAGAGAAGGAAAGGCAAGTAATTCCAAGAATGTTGTCTACAAATGAATAAAATCAGATTTAGATACTTATTTTTGCATTTTTATTATCATAATTTTAATATTTTACACAGTGATAATGTGTTTCAAATAATTTATTTCCTTCTTTTAATCACAGCTTTGTTTCTGTCTGTATTTATTAGGTCTTTTAATTGTTTTCATGTAATTCAAATTCATAGTATATTGGTTCTAAATAGCTTGAATAAATTGAAGAGATTTGTGAAAGTTTTCCTTTTATAAGTAATTATTTTTCCTAATAAGAAATTTTGACACTGAAATTGATTATATAGTTACAAGTTTCCAGGACAAAACAATTGTTCATTTTGTCATTTGTTTGCTGTTTGTCTTGTTTTTTTAATTTTTCTAAATCCTGTAAAGCTCTATAATATATAACACAATATATATTGCAGCATTGGGTTTGGAGAAAGGCTTATGAGCAGCCTGTATGCAGACAATACAACCTTTCCAGCTGAAAGGGAAGAGGATGTAAGCACTTGCTGATGGAGAACAAGGATCACAGCATTCCGTGAACTTCCCAGTGTGGCCTAACCAATAACACAGGTTAGTAGCCAGGTTTAATGTTTTCTTTCTTACTGAAGTCTTTCTATGTGAGAACAGGCCTTGGAAGTTAAGAATTTATAAATTTATACTTAAACATTTGGAAGAGGTCTTGTACAGTAGATTTACTAAGTGCAATGTGTCTTTTGAACTCAACTGCTGCCTCAGTGAGCATTGATTGTGGATCCAAACAAGACAAAATTCTTGACAGCTTCAACCTTTTGTCTGTTTATCATGATGTTATATTGGTCCAGTTGTGAGGATTTTTGCTTTGTTTACATTGAATTTTAGTTCAATTTTAATGAAACATTCTTTTTCATATAATCTAGCTTCTCAGATTATTTGTTCACCATACAGATTGACTAAATATGGTGAGAGGCTGTAACACTAATGCACATTTTTCCTGGTTTTAAACCAGACAGCATTCCCTTGTTCTCATACAAGTGCCTCTTGCGCACAGCTCCACATGGAAACACTGAGGAAGTCTGGATTTCCTATTCTTCTCAAGACTTCCCATCGTTTGTTGTGATCTACACCGTTCAATGTCATGGCATGGCCAAAAAATACAAGTAAACATTTCTCTGCTGTTCTTTGCTTTTAGCAAAGACCCATCTTAAAAGGGTTTAAAAGCAAGGATAGGATTCAGAGAACTAAGGTATGCTTTACCCAATTGCTTCTTATGATTGTAACAGTTGGATATTTAATAAGGAAAATTGATTAAAAAAATGAATGCAATTGAAATATAGTTCTGGTGAATAGTATTAAAATACTACGGGCTTCCTCAGGAACACACAAATCTGTCTTTGGAGAAGTAGAGCAAGGATGCTCCATAAAAACCAGGATGGTAAGACTTCCTCTCACATACTCTGGATATATTATTAGGAGAGGCAAGACCTTGGAGAAGGTGAGAGGACGTAAGACCACTGCTTGGCACTTGTGTTATCGTGGTTGGTAAATCAGAGGGGTAGTGAAAAATGGAAGCCCCACAACAAGGTGAATTGATGTAGTGGCTGCCACAATGGGTTCAAACAATTGTGAGGATGGAGAACGAAGAGACAATGTTTCATTCTGTTGTATAGGGTTGCTATTAGTTAGAACTGACTTGATGGGACTTATCAACAACATAATTTTATTCTAGATAAAAGTACAGGCTTAATATTTAGAGAATAAGAGAGAAAAATAAATCTAGCTGACTGCTGAGTAACAGCATGCATGTTTTTCTTATGAATGATACTCTGCGTTGTAAATTGTGTTATGTAATGATCACACTGAAGCCAATCTATACTATTAACTTGAGAAACATTGATAATTAATTATAATCCATGAAATGCCTCTCTTTTTTCTGGTGTGTTTTTCTTGTTTTCATTAACTGTTCCTCTTTCATTCCCTGTTCACAGAATGGGCTCTGAATATACTATTAGGCCCTCTGCATACCAGTGCTTCCCCAACCAGTTTACAGTTGGATTGTGATTCCAATTTAAGAAAATTCTCTGAAGACCAGCATTCTTTCAAGGTCTGCTGCCTTTGCCATTAAACTTCAACAAACATGAATAAGGTGGCATTATCTATTAAAAAGACCTATATTCCTAGCTGGAAAGTCATCTTTCTGTGCAGTTAGAGAAGACATGATCTAGTTCATTTCAACAACTTTTAATATACTGGTACTGTAAAAGGGAATGAGTTATGACTTGGGAGGAAAAACCCAGAGGCTTCAAGGTACAATGATGTTAGGTAAATTTAATCACTAACAAAATTGGTCTGTCGATTCGATTTACTGTACACATCATGTATAGATGACTGTCTAGTTTTATTATTGAGGATAGTTTAAAGATAAAATCTAAAAAAATGTCCCAAATTATTTGCAATTTCATATGTTAGGGAAATACAATTACAGTAGAAAATATGAAGAATGATTGATTCTATTATCTCTGCTCCTATTCATTTTATGTTCTCCATGCATAAGTCGGGTGGGGTGTTTCTGTTAGGACTTAAATCAGAAATAAAACAAACAAAAAATGCTGTTTTTCATTTCATTCTGACTCACGGTGACCCTGGAGGGTAGGGGAGAACGTCCCCACAGGGTTTCCAAGCTGTATGTCTTAATGGAGGCGGACGGCCACATCGTTCTCCTGCAGAGCTGTTGGTGGGTTTGAACTCCAGGCCTTTCGATTAGCAGCCAACTAGATCAATCACTGTGCTGCTGGGGCTTCTTTGTTTAACCCTTGAGTTCATTTATTTCCAAAGAGAGCACATATCCTGAGCACAGCATTCTTGTTCAAGACTACCTCATTGTATGCATATAGAAATTGATACCCATGATGGTACTATACTAAAAGCTAATGCTTTTAATAAAACCAATCGCACTAAATTCAAATGTCCTACAATAATTTTTAAAAGTTTATATGCACAGGATACCTTTCTTTCTCAAGGATGTAAATCGATGTACCGATTGACCAATTTTCTAATCTGGGTTTCCCAAAAATCTTTTAAAGAATTATAATATACAATAAGCAAGACTTTTGAACAAAGACAATCTTTCATATTTCTTAATTAATATGATAAAATATTCATACCTATTTGTACCTTGTCCATGTCACTATCCCATTGTACTCCAGGTATGCTAACTAGTTATATCCACTTCCATCACAGTTAAAACAGGGCTGTCACTTCCATATGGAAGAACTGAGCATAGTACTACATTTCTGTCACTTCCTGCTAAATTAGATCCTGAATGTTGTTTTGTGAGATCTAGGCTTTTATTGAATTTGTTTCTAATTTCCATGGTATGACTGTTTTTGTTTTTCTTTCTGTGAGAACATGTTAAGCATATTAAAAGTTTCCAAACCTGTGCTATGTGATTTTTCTAAAGTAACAGAAATGGACTCAGGGTTTCTCTAATCCAATCGGCAAGAATGGCAAATGGCTCCTTGTGCTCCTGTCGCCGCTTCGCTTCCATAGATGATCCGAGTTTTAGGCACTCAGAACGCTTAACTCCAAAACCCAGACCATTATTTCCCCTTTTCAAGAAAGGATGATCCCTGTAATCTGTCTTGCTAAAGGATGATTGCATTGTTGAATGGTACATTATCTACTGTCTATAGCAACACTGCTGACCCAGCTGCAATCAAGTTCCGCTGCTTAGATTCACGGCAAGTGTTCTATTTGAATTATTTTGTAGTTCCTTGCAATGTTCTACCTTTAAATCTTAAATAAACTAAACTAAAACAAACCAAACAAACAGAAAATAAAACAAAAACCCATGCTGCAATTGAGTCATTTTTTACTTATAATAACATAGCAACTGTAGGACAGAATGCAATAAATCCTCTAGGTTTCTGACACTGCAAATCTTATAGGACCAGACAGCCTCATCTTTCTCTAAGGAAGGAGTTAGGAGATTTAAACTACTGAGCTGCAGATTAGCAGCCAATTAAGAATTGGCTTAATTCAAGAACTAATTTATGCCTTTTCTGGATAATAATATTTGATTGTCCCCTAATGTCCCTTACATTTTGAAACATGATTGGCTATAGTATACTTTTCTCCAAAAGTAGTTTCTGTACTTTGGTAATAAATTATCTCCATAAAGGTTGCTAAATCTATTTTCACCACTGTCCATTCACAGTTTTCTCAGTGACAAGGAACCAAAGCTTCAAAACCCACCATAAGTAGACATTCCAAGAGGATATGCTGCTACAGACAAACCTGCATTAGAGAAACTGGACACATTAAGATAAATCAGTTTGAGAAAATTAATTAGCCAGGACTTTTCCTGAAACATTTGAAAAGATAGTGCTCAGAAACCATATCAGATTTATGAGAATTCTGCTGTGAAGTGGCATGGTTAAGCACCGATTACTGAACCACAAGAAAAGATAAACATCCTTATCATTCTAATTTTAAAATATAAGATGATGCCCACTACAAGGAACTCTCAATGTTATCCACTTATTCTTTAGCTGTCTCATGATTTCTATTCCTAAATTGAACAGGGTACT
>NW_022111373.1:21534219-21535286 GCF_000313985.2 Echinops telfairi
CTGTGTCAGTGAGGGACATCATCATGTCTCATGGTTGGGCCAGCCCTGTGATCCTCTCTGTGTATTGATTGCTCTCAGCTGGAATATTGTCCTCAGGGCTTGGTGGGCTAGGATGTGTGTTCCACTCTCTCTCCTTCACTCTTTGTTTGCTTCTGATCAGCAGCATCCCTCTTCCTGAGCTGCAGGTTCAATGCTGTCCTCTGAAGTGCATTCCTCTGGGTTGGGGGCACTGGGGGTGCCCACATGGTTGGGATTGGGGGCCGGCCCTGCAGGCTCCTCTAATGGTTTCCTGCTCTATGCCTGTATGTTGAATTCACATCTTGGTGCATCAGGTTGGAGTCTGGATATAAGCAACACCCTCCCCTTGGGTGGGTTAGTGCCCCATTCCCCCACTACCCCTGTCTTTCTTTATTGTTTGTTTGTTTTCCACTCCCTTTTACTTGGCTGCCATGTGTATCCCTGGGTTGGGTTTTACACCTGCCACAGTACCTGGACCTCACCCCGGGAATCTATGTATATAGTAGATTTTCCCATGTGCCCCCTTTTGCATTTTGTTGTTGTTGTTGTTGTTGTTGTTACTTACTTCAGTGGACTCATGTTAGATTTGTCCTTTTGTGCTCAGCTTACTTTGCTGAGCATAATTTCCTGCTTTTGTTCCCATGCAGTTCTTCCCATGTGTTTCATACAATCATCGCTGCTTTTTAGGGATGCGTAGTACTCCACTGTATATATGTACCACAATTTTTAAATCCATTCATCTGTTGATGCAAATTTGGGTTGTTTCCCACTCCTTGTAATTGTGAACTCTGCTGCAATAAACATTGGAGTACAGATGTCTGGCTGTGGTTTGTTTCTTGTCTCTTCTGGGTAAATGTTCAGTAGGGGGATTGCTGGATCATAGGGTAGCTTAATTTCCATCTGTTTTAGATATCGCCAGATTAATTTCTAAAATGACTGTACATACCTACAGGTCCACCAGTAGTGGACAAGAGTTCCTGTCACTCCACAGTCCTTCTAACACTTTTTATTTTCTGATTTTTTGAATTGGGCTATATTTGAGGATATTA
>NW_022111373.1:21536559-21539271 GCF_000313985.2 Echinops telfairi
AGATGAATACCCTTGATGTCTTTCTTTGCCTTATACTGCTAGCTAGGACCTCCAGGACAATGTTAAATAGGAGTGGAGACAACGGGCATCCTTATTTGGTCCCCTTTTTCAGAGAGATTTTTATTTCATCTTTTCTCCATTGACTACCATATTGGCTGTTGGTTTTTCATATATAGCTTGTATAATATTGAGGAACTTTCTTTCCAGTCCTATCTTCTTGAGTGTCTTAAAGAGGAATTGGTGTTGAATGTTTCTTTTTTCTTGTGAAAGCTGTTGAAGCAGCTTGCTGCTTTCATGTCAAATTATTGGAACTAGGTGCCATTTTCCTGGGATCCACAGAGCCTGGCCTCTCTCTCTGGGAGGTTGGTACTGGTGCTTCTGCAGACTGCCTATGGCCAACTGCCTTGAGAGTTTGTGTTTCACTTTTGTCCCACTGGGGTTTCCCTCGCACCCTAGCCTATCAGGAATCTGTTGTTTGGAGGGCAGTTTGGGTGGTACTCTCTGTAGTCAGGCTCTGAGGTGCACTTGCATCCTGCTCCAGTCACCCTCAGGCCTCCTTAGGGGCTGTTTTCAACTGTGTGCACCTAGGTCTGAAGGAAAGCACTGGCCCAGGTGTGTAGTTTGGGGAGGGGAGGGGGTGAGGGTGGGGTAGTCTGTTCCTGGCAAGAGGCACTCCAGACAGGGGGAGGAAGAGCACAGCTACTTCTGTTAGTGCTCAGCTCCATTGCTCAGAGCACAGAGGGTGGGAGGATTGCGCAGGGAAAGTTAGACAGGAGAATTCTGGTCTCCCAATGGACAGTGGAAGGACCCTGGGTGCTTGGGTACCCAAACTGCAGCTGCATGAGTCCCTTCCAGGTGGCCAGTGGTCCAGAAGTTCCACAAAAGAGGTGCAAGTCTCTGCCAGGGTACTGCCAGGCCTGGCGTGACACCACGGGGTGGGACCCTCTGCCGGATATCTGGTGGGCCTGGAGCACTTTGAAAGGGACGTGAAAATGGCAGGCTACTGGTTGGTCTGGAGTGCTACTGCTGGGGCGGGAACCTCTGTCGGGGCTGGTGGACCAAGGGTGCCACGAAAGGGGCTGGAGCTTGGAGCACCATGCAAGGGGTGGCTGGTGGTCCTGGGTCCTCAGGAATCCACAGGGGTTGCAAACGATTGGGTTGAAGTCAGCTTCTGGTTCAGAGAAGTGCGCTGGGCTGCTGTAGGGATTGACCAACAGTCTGGAAACCCCTACTCGGTCCCCAAATCTCCCTAGTCACCTATCTCCATGGAGCTCGGTACTACCTACCTGGTCATCATATTGCTCCTTTGTGTCCCCATGAGTTACCTACCTGGTCGTAATCTTGTCCCTCCTTGTCCCCATGAATATCTAGTGAATTATATATGTTCAAGTAAAACTTTTCAATAGTTTAATATATAATTTTCCTGTAAGGAAGGAATTTCACATATGTGATACAACTCATTAACGAGGGAAACAGTAATATGGTACAGTTCTTTCTATAAACATTTAAGAAAATTATGTATATATATATATATATATATATATATATATATATATATTTAACAGTAATAAATAATGGTTGTTAGAATAAGATGATTGCTAGGTTAGTTAGAAAATAGATAGGCTTAGGGTCTAGGAAAATAATAAACAATAAGTATGAATACAAGCATACACTTCTAAAATTAGATAATCATTAAGTGGACTCATTCATTGGTTTCGCAGTCTGCTGTTGAAAGAACATGTCCACCTCATTTCAAAGTCTGAATGTTATTTTCTTAATGCATGTAGTCAATATAACTCTTTTTTATGAGGAAAACATAATAAAACTGAAAAGAAAATCTTCACTTGGATTACTTTATGCCACTATTTAAAGTTGTTTTCCATTTTACAGAAATTCAGACTAAAAATCTGAATCCATTGTTTATACAAGAAAGACAATTCACAATAGCAAGAAGCTGGAAAGAGCCCAAATTTCCATCAGTAGAAGAATGGATTAAAAAACACACAACAGACTACTACATGTCCCTAAAATAAAGTGATGAAACCACGAAACACCTCATTACATGGGGGAATCTGGAAATTATTATGCTGAGTGAAGTTAGTAAATCACAAAATAACAAATAGTATGAGTCCCCTGCTGTAGGGATAAACACCAAGATTGGAAAGGGATCAAGCTCTTAAGGTCAACCAGTTCCCTGGCCAGGTTGACCAGGCAGCTCAGTAGACAGCCTGAACTGTGCCAAGGAACTATGTTCCATCCTCCCTATGTGTGTATCTTGGAAGCCGATTTGACAGATAGGGCCTCACCTCAGCTGGGATAATATTTCAAAGAGTGGGAATGGAGGATAACTGCTGTGTGCCTGCATGCAAAGGTGTGCTGAGGTTCCCCTGGACCAATAGACATCCCTACCAACATGATAAGGGATATGAATGGGAAAGTCAAGTCAGGAGGGAGGAAAAGGCGTATACACATCTTGGAGAAGGCAAGTGCATGCCTGTTGGTAGAAAAAGGGGGAGGAGCAATTTGCAAGCTGGAGGGAAAAATGACTAACAATACTTTTTCCCTCTTTTTAAAAAAATTGGGATTCAATACATATATCATATCCTTCTGTTGTTCAATTGCATCTGGTAAAATTGTACAATTGCTACCACGATCAGTTTCCAAGCATTCTTTTTCTACTAGGACTCCTAGTAGAGTCCTATTACATCATCT
>NW_022111373.1:21539519-21551656 GCF_000313985.2 Echinops telfairi
GTAAGAGGGTGACCTCCGATGACATAGCACCTCTGAAATACACCCTAATATGTATAAACAATAACCAAACATAACATTGCAAACCAAAATTACAGAAAAATTTGGAAACCAGATCAGGACCAGTCTGCATCATAGGGGAATCCACTGACAGAGTTTCCCACAATGTAGCCTCTTGTGAAGATCCCTCCTTCGCCTTAGGGCCATATGGATTCCAGTCCTGCAGTGACTCATGATGGTGTGTTTCTTCCATGTGGACTTAGTTGATGGGTGCTTATTTGGAGACAAGCCTTTAAGACACCAGATGCTATTCTTTTCTGCTAGCCAGGCACCATCTAAATTCTTTGCCACATTTTGCTATAGCTTTCTGTCTTCTGTGTTCCCTTTCTGAAGGAAAGTTTTGAGCAGTCATGATGTAATAATTAATTTTTTAAGTCAGAGCTATGATTTAGTGTGAGTCCAAAACCCATTTCTAGATGCTGTATACTCTTAATTACATACATATATTCTCTTAATTTGTTAGTAATTGGGAGTTAATACTTGAAAGTTCATACATGTCATAACATTCTACAGTTCAATAATGTCAAGTAGAATTGTACTCTAGCTTCTATCATCATTTTCCAATCATACTTTCCTTCCTGGATTCCTTGACATCATCTTTCTTTTATCCCCGCCCCCCATTATAAGATCCCCCCTCATGTGGCCCTTGTTCTATTTTTGGTTCCTACAGGCTCATCAATGAGTGTTTCATTTATCAAAAACAGCTAAACAACACAACTCCAAGAGGGTGATCTCAAGTGGCATAGCACCTCTGAGATATGCCTTAATGTGAATAAGCATAAACAAATTACAACAGAATGCCCATCATAGGTTTGCTGCAATAATACATATCATGATACATCATATAGGGCACTGATGTAGCAAGGCCTTGTTTGTCTGCCTTTCACCAGTCCCCCATTCCCTAAGCAGGGACTATGCTTGGTACTGTGCTCCTCATAGGCCATCTTGTTCTGAGTTTCTGTACACCCCTGGGGACCCGGAGCATGTGCCATAGAATACTGGGACATTGAACCCTGAATTTTCAAGGTACACAACATTCTCCAAAGGCCACACCAGAGGTTTGTGAAATACCACTATTGAAAGTAAGTTTTACCTCAAACACACCTGTAACCTGAGGACTTAAGATTGAAACTAAATACTGTAAAGAAACAGAAGACAGGTATATCAAGAGTATTGAGCTGTTGGTAGGCAGATTAACATTTACTTACTACTTCAATGCCCTACTTGCTGTATTAACATATGTATCATTGTGGCAGATGTGAGTCTGACTTTATCAGTGAATTTTATTATTTTTTTGCTAAACCATCAATTCCCATTTTTTGTGTACATAGTATCCAGTTGCATAGGATTTATTCTGCACAAATCAATAATCCATATATTGCTATCCTTAGTTAGCCTACTTGTTTTATCACAGTTACTCAAAAATGCTTTCAAATTATTATTCTGGGCTAAATCATTGACACTATAACCAGAAAGTCATTATGCTCTAAGGAAGTGATCCATAAGACTTTACCATAAAATAACAAATATGTCTGTAGGGTGAACCAGAGGCAGACATAAAACATAGATTTACTAATGGATTTGGGGCTCTCACTTAATCCTAGCTCCTATCGAAGAATAATTAGTTCTTACAATATAGCTCCCCTGAAACACACCCTCATGAAGGAAACATGGAAGATATGCTTGCTATAGCAAAGTGTGGTGAAGAAATTAGCTGGTAACTGGCTATGAGAAAGAGTAACAACTGCAGTCTAAAAGGCTTGTTTTCAAACAAGTAGCCATCGAAGTGAAATGCCAATGAAATCAACTTGGAATAAGCACACCAACATTGATGATCCAAGGATTGAAATGTATATAATCCAAATATGGAGGAGGAAAGAGTGTCAGAGCTGAAATTGTGAGGTTCTAGTGAGCAGAAGGCTGTGGATGATAATGGAAGCCTAAAATACAGTTGCAGGATTTACACATGGAATGTCTCCAGTAATATCCCCTAATCATAATTGAGGAATGGGTATAATCTGGGGATCAGACAGAGAGTATTGTAGAGATGATTAAAATAGTAATTTTGATTAGTCATCTGATCTCCCTTTAGATACACTTTGTGTTTAATCTGGGTTTATTATTTGCTTTTTTTCATATGTGAGTTTATCTTAGTTGTATTTTGTCATGTTGGTAGCATTCTTGATTCTATTATGTATTTCTCTCTGCTTTTCAGTGTATGAAACCCAGGATGGAGGAATCTATAAAGACTATAACAAAAATAAGTGTTCCTGGGGGTATGGAAGTGAGTGTGGGGCTGGGGAATGGGGATCTGATACAAGAGTACAGGAAGGAAAAAAGTATTTTGAAAGTGATTTGTGGTAGTGATTGAGCATCACTGATGAATATGATTGAAGTACGGCTTTATATGATTCTGATTAGGTCCTAATAAAATGGGTTGAAACAAACAAGGAAAGACTACTCATACCTCCTTTAAATGCGCACAAACTCAAACAGAAAGTCTGTGTGCACACCAGAAGCTTGGAAAATCCTTCAAGTATTGTAGCTTTTAAATATGTATGCTTAGTTTCATGAGTTTTCCTTCATAGCTAGTTACCTACTTATCTACATCACACAGAAATAAGAAATCTTTAATTCAATTCAGTCAATGAAGAGTTGTAAGAATTTAAAAGTGAAAAATTTTACATTATTTTAAAATTATCTTTACAATTTAAGAACGATGTGGTCTTGGCAAGAATTAAATACTTCAACATATTCCATGATATTTAATATGTGATAATATTCCTATCTTTCATGAATATAGAAGAGTACCATTTTAAATATATGCAATGTAGTTAGCTACCAATTGACACACGATAACTCTTATGGAAATAAATTTGCCAATTTTCCTGAGTTAGGAAGATAGACTACTTCAAGGTACAATAGTTCTTTGTTAAAATCAGTAACAAATAAAGCATTTAAATCTGCAATAGATCAACAGTAAATTTTTTAGATCAGAGCAAAATAAATAATCTTCCTTCTCCATATGTTTAATTAAGATACCCCTATTGTTTGCTTATCACAAGTGGATGTTGTCCTCAATGGAGAAAATGTACATAAAAATATTGATAGAATTTCTGTACTTTTATGAAAAAATAAATCAGTGGCAGTTTTTGTCTTTCTGAGCTGATTTAAATTTAGACACTTAATTTAATAGAGTTTTTGAAGTTTCCTTCTTTCATGTGGAATTTTATTTTAAACGTGAAGAAATGTTCAGGTTCAATATATATATATACTTGTTTAGTTTATTGTGAGGCAGTCATGACAAAAGGCAAATATAAAACAGCATTACATTCACTTAGAACCAGAAATCATAATGAGAAATTACAATGTTTGTGGTAGTCTAGTCCTTCGACTTCAAATGTTTACCATCTACAAGTGGTCTTGGAAGAAGTCTTGGCCACAGTTTGAACTCAGTGGAGATGGGATTTTCCTGGTAGCTAGGGTTTGAGATAACAGGCAAAGGCAGCAGACAGGCTCCAATCTTCAGGGAGAACCAAATTCTAGAGTAGTGCTTCCCCAAATAAGTACTAGCATGAACCAAAGGGGCTGAAAAAGCAGATACTTATACTTCATCATGAATTATGGGCTCTGATAAAAAGTATAAGTTTTTAGGGGACACTAAATTTTCTTCCCTTTTTTTCTGAAAAGCAGAACCTATGAGTAGAATTATAGACCTTATAGGTAAAATTGGCCCCACAAGATAAGATACGTTTGTAGTGTTAAAAAAAAAGTATATTATGTCTTTTCTTAAGCGTTAGAAATTAGCTGAAGATTGGATAGTTTCTTCAAGGTAAAAATTAGGGAGATTGTTTAGATTTGTATCTCAAGGTTAGCTCACCAAATTTAATTTTGTTGTTTTCTGTTATTACTGTATGATGGGGCATGCAAGTTAAAATTAGCTTGTCACGTTTTTCACATACTTCTATGTTTATACATCTAAGTTATTTAAATGTTATTGTAATTTATGTAAAAGTTTATAGAACAGAGCATCAGTTTTACATTCATCAATTTTTGCACTTTATTTCAACTCATCCATTTAAATTTTCTCAAAGTACCATTGTTTATTCCACTTTTTTTGTGTTTTCTGTGTTTATTCCTTCTTCTTTCCTAAACCTCCACCCTTAGGTAAAATTTACTACCTTTTGATAAGTTTAGAGTGGCTTACAAGTTTCTTATATGGCTTACAAGTTTCTTATAACCTATAATTAGAGAGCATCATAAAGGTACATATATTTTTATTTCTAATTTCATACTATGACCATTTACACATATTTATTTTGCAAACATTAGATTGACTTAAACTTTATGGGATGTGATAGTATCGTAGAAACATGCAGAATAATTCCAGATTTAGTATTCTGCAATATTGTAATTTTAGGTATCCCAGAATGATTTACAGTAATGAAGACTGTCTTTAAATGGCACTTAACATAGAATATTCTAAAAGACTAAACTTTATCCCAAGTACTGCAGGTTTGTGTTTCACATTGGGTACTTGATACACTGGGAATCGACTGAGCTACACAATCCAGCATTTCTGAGTTTCAGGTTCCCTGTCCCTAAAATAAAAATTGTAATAATATTATACATTACATACATGTTTTGAAAATGAGAAAAAAAGAATTTTGAATAAATACTAACTTTAGAATCACTATTCTAATACACCAATAGCATTATTAAGGATTAAAATAAGTAACAAACATTATCAATGATTAAATTCAAGTGATAATTGGTCAGTTGTACCATTCCACTAGGTATACAATGAACGGTCTCAGAAGCAAGAACTTACAGTCATCAAGAAAGAACATGCAGAACACAACAGTCGAAATTATTGATCATGGGAGTGGTGGCAACAGAGGCCAATCACTGAGAGTTGAGAAAGAGCAGCAGGTTTCCCAGCCTACCAAACAGCAAAACTCAGTGCGTTTAAGCAGGAGGTCAGCTTACAGGGTTGGATGGCTTTTGAATATTTATCCATGCAACAAGAGTTTTTAACACCGGGCAAAACAGAAACCAAGGAGCCTACATCTTTGATGTCCAAGACCAAAGAAAGCTATGTCTGTCTAACCATCATTAGAAAGAGGCACTACAGACAAAAGGAAGTATCATTAATGCTTCTGGTCCTGAAATGAAACTAGTTAACTTGCCTAATAAATGCACATAATTGTGATTATTGTTTGTTGGTTCTATGTGACCCATGCAATGAGTTACCAAATCCAACAGAGAAGTAGAGTGCCTTGGGAAGGATGATGTTGTCAGCATAGGGTAAAGCTGGTTGGAGGGTGGAGGAATGTCTGTCCTCTGCCTCATAAAATTTGGCCTTTGGCTGATCTCAAATTTGAATCTCCTTACTAGTTCCATACACTATTCGCATGCTCCCACTTAGTCATTGGGTGGGAGTTACAGACTATTTTTGAAAGATGCATCTCAAGTAAATTCAAGACACTTAACAATAACAAATTTTACATATACGTCATTTTTATGCACTATTCAAGCATATGGATTGTATTCAAAATCAACATGAAGGTAGAAATCTCCCATTGAAGGTAGAAATCTTCTGTAACTTCAGGTAAGTGGTCAAATGGTTTGATTTTTTTAAATTTAGTGACACATTCTTGTATTAGTAAAACAAAATTTGCTTTTCTATAGCATTCATCCATTGATTTAAATTTTGGCTTCTGAGATATATCAGTTTTGTTTGCTCCTTGAAAGTCCTTCAAATTCAAACACTACCTTCATTGCTTTCTTTTGAGACCATTATGTTACTGTAAGCTCATATTCCATATTAGAAATGAACTGTGAGAAACCTTAGTCATCATTTAGACCATCGTGAGTTGATAAACAAAGGCATTGAGTTTCAGAGATGTGAAAGCGTAAATCATCAATCTCTGAGAGTAAATATTCAAGAACACAGATTCTTTCTCCTCCTTTGAATGCTTATAGCATTCACCTATTCTTCCTGTGAAAAAAGGTGTCCCCGAGTTCCAGAAAAGTCCTTAACTGCTAATGGGAGAATTATGGCTCAGAGGTGCCATGTTGAAAAGTTTGACAGTATGGTTTCTGATAATTAAGCTATTTAAAACCCATGAGAAGATTAAAAGTGCTACTCTGCGTTGAGTCACCATGAATCTGACTCAATGGCAAATGGTGGCACATAACACCTTCTATAAGGAATATCAATATACAGAAGGAACTCTTATAGTGCTCAGGGTTAGATATTTGACTGCTAACTTCAAGGCGTGTGGTTCAAATCCACCATCCGCTCTTTAGGAAAACAATGAGGCCATATGTTCTGGTAAAGCTTTATAGTTTGAAATGAAATCTAAGGTCATTATTAGAAGGAATCTTTCTGATGGCAGTAGGTTTGGTTTTAGGATTAACATTACATACAGAAAATAGTTTTTAAATGATCTAACATTTAGTAAGCTGAAATTCCTAACATTTTCACTGTTATAACAAATGTATTCTAACTTAAGAATCAGAGTTCTTTAAGGTTGAATGCTGGTCTTTATATATTTTCATCTGAAATTGAACGTTTTATTGTTTAGTCATCCTTTTAGCTTGCTGAGATCTATTTGAATCCTGATTCTGTCTTCCATCCCAATTTATCACTCATTTTCTAAGATTATATCAGCATATTTTATGCTTTAATCATGTCTATGATCAAAGGTTTAACCCTGCAGAATACCATTAAACATTTTTGCCTGAAGTTTCAATGAATAAATGAATCAGATCAGGCAGATCACACATTTACAGAACATCTAAAAAACCCAACGCTTTCATGAAAATTCATTAATATTTAGCAAGTTTTATTAATACATTTTGTGTTAGACCTATCTGGAAATGATTCCAGAATAAGACATCTCACAGATACATAAATCAAAATACACATTGGGCTTTCTAATTATAGTACTAAATATATAAAGGTTTTATGGAATCAAGGAGTGATAGTGATTTTCAGATTTATGTAGTCAGCTATATCATAAACCAGTAAAATAGCTGAAATTTAGTTCTTGAGAAGAAAGAATATAAACATTAAAGCATTAGTATATATTTGTTAATATTATGGAAATTTGTCTCTAGCCTCCCACATAGACATACCAAGCCAGGCATTTCCTATTCTGTTATCAGTGGAAATCTGATTGTGCTAAGGCAGAGGTATTACAATATGCATAATCAATATTCATGTCTAATTCAATTTTTAAAACCCTTGTATGTGGACTATCATTCATTGATCAATGTTGTAAGTAAGGATTCTACAATCCTACTTTAAAGTAGAAAAGTTGATTTCATGTTTTTATACATTTGTGGGACTTCAAAAAGTTCATGGAAAATGGAATGGAAAGATAATGGAATTTTTCCATGAATGTTTTAAAGCTCTTCCGTATATGACTGGGTATTTCTTATTTTTGTTTTGCTTTGTTTTATTTCCTTCTTATAACCCCCAATTTTATTTGGTTTGTCTTATTATACCTAACAAAAGTATGATATTTATAGGATAACTCAGTGTCTTACACAACACTTCATTTTGGAGCAGTCTATAATTGTTGATAGATGTTGTATCTGTCCTTTGTTCAACAGGTAAGCATTTACGGGCTTTGTTTTCTTTTTTGTGGAAATAAAAATGCACTTTTATAAAATCTCTGAGAAATCTTCTGAATTTTATACCTGGATTTTGTCATAAATATATAATGTATTGAAATAATACAAAGTATATTAAGTATCATTTTATAAAACAATTTATATGTATCTTTTTATAAAACTACAATAAATCATTGTGAACTCTAAGTCATATGTCACAGTTTGTGTTTACAAAAAGATACTGGTGTCTTCTGCACATAATGGCTATTAAGGAGTGTGGGGAGATAAACTGTTGTCTATGAATATGTAGCCTGTAAATATGCAGCTGTCTACATCCCAAAGGGAAAGTAACTGTTTATACTATGAAAGTACTGCATTTATTTTACAGCTTATACATCTCCTGGGACATAACTAAAAAACTAGCACTTAAAAAAATCACATATAAGTTTCCTCTTATTTATAGTCTTCCTTATTCACAGACTTTTTTTTCAGACTGTTAAACCTATGTGCAAAACAAGTCGAATCTAAAATATCCTTTACCAGTTTTTATTTTTCCTTTTGTATAAGGATTAAATATAATAACCTTTTCTTTTAGAAGTATCTTTAGAAAGGAATAATTCTGAAGGCGCAGACTCCAATTTCACACACTTAAAAACACACACAACAGTGTTCAAATATAACTAATGCATTGCAGATTCCCATCACATATTATTTGTGATATTTGATTATTTATATCTCCTTAAATGACACCCCAGCCTATTCTATAACAGTAACATAGGCAACACATTTCATGAAACATGTGTATCCTCCCATAACATGTTCCTGTTTCAATTCCATCTTGAGAATTTTACAGCCAATTCAAACTGTGAGTAATGGTCTTGTGTCCAAGCATATAATCCCATATTTTTACATTTCTGATATCAAATTTTACACTATCATCATAGGATGCTAAGGAAAAATTTACAAAGATACATACATGGTGATCTCTCACATTGAAATTTTGTTGGTTTGTTGTTAAATAGAAAGCTTAGTTTAATGTCAGACTGTCTTTAGCATATAATTTATATGTGATAGTAAGTCTCAAAAATCTATATTATTCTATGGATAGAGAATGTTGGTAGTGGAAAATTGCTCATATTGTCCTAACAAAAGAAGGACATGCCCTAAAAGACCCTGGAAGCTGTGAAACTTAATTGAAACCTCCAGTTTTCATCACATACATATTGTTCATCAATCATCCCAATGCAGTGAGGGCTTCCAAAAAGAAAAATGGAAAGATAATGGATTTCCCCCCATTTTTAATGTTTATATTGACTTTTATCTTTATGATACTTCAGCCCTTGAAATTAAGATTTCTAATCTGTAAATGAGTTTTGCTAAAATGGTGTTAGAAATTGTTATAAATATTGGTACTGTTCAATATAAAATATCTTACATAACTCCTAAAATAATAATGAATAACTGCTCTTTTTATTCACAAAGAAACTTGCGGGCACTATTGGCTAAGAATTGGGTTGCTCACCACAAAATCGATGGCTCAAACCCACCAGCAGCTCAGCAAGAGAAAGGTGAGCCTGTGTGCGACCACAAAGATTTACAGACTTATTGTTGTTGTCAGGTACTATTCAATCAGATCCAACCCACAGCAACCTTATTCACGATAGAACAAAATAGAGCATTGTCCTATTCCATCCTCACAATCATTCCTATTGTAGAGGCCATTGTTGTAGACATTGTGTCAATCCATCTACTCAAGAGCATTCCTCTTTTTCACTGCCCTTCTACTTTACCCAGCAGGAAGTCCCTCCCAAGAGAATGGTCTTTCCTGACAAGTGCAAATTATGTAAGACACCATCTCACTATCTGGCCTTACTTTTTCCAAGACAGATTGATTTGTCCTTCTAGTAGCCTATGGTACTGCCAATTATCTTCACCTGCACCACAATTCAAATGCATCGATTCTTCTTCAATCTTTATCCAATGCCTAACTTTTATAGGTATATAAGGCAATTGAAAATAACACAGCTTGGGTCAGGTGTACCTTAGTCCTCAAAGTAATACCTTTCTTTTCAGTAATCTGAAGAGGTATTATTGTGCAGCAGATTTACCTAATGCAACTGTTCTTTTCACTGTTGACTGCTGATTCCATGAGTATTGATTGTGGATCCAAACAAGATGAAATATTTGACAGTTTCAACACTTTCTCCATTTATCATGATGTTAGAGAATAGTTCAGTTATGAGCATTTTTGGTCTTCTTTACATTGATTTGTAATCCATATTGAAGACTACATTCCTTGATCTTAATCATCAAGTGTGTCAAGTCCTCCTCACTTTCAGCAAGCAAGGTTGTATCATCTGCATAACACAGATTGTTAATAAGCCTTCCTCCAATCCCGATGCCACATTCTTCTTCATATAATCCAGCTTCTCTGATGGTTTGTTCAGCACACAGATTGAATTAATATGGTGAGCAGGGTTCTGAAATATACCTTTCCTGATGTAAAACCATGTATTATTCCCTTGTTTTCTTCCCACAAATTCCTTTTGACCCATGTACAAGTTCTGCAGAAGCACAATGCTTTCCAAGACCAACCTCTTTCTCCCTGGTGATCAGATCAGTGTGCCACTTCTTGAGCTAGTTTTGCCTCATCGGTGTGCTGCACTACCTGTGGACCAAGCCAACCCTTAGATCATGTTGCCTTGCTATGCATCGCTAGAGCTTGAAGCTCCACTGAGACCCGCTTCACCACACTGCTGGTGGATGGTGTTGCTTTGCATGCATCGCTAGAGCTTGAGACTCTATCAGACTGACTTCACTATGGTCCCATGCTACTGAGTCTTGCTGCCCTGCCCTGCCATCTGCTGCCTGTGAGCCAACTCTGCTTTTCTTGTCCGAGGACAGATCCTGTTTTCTGCTTCCTTGTTCTTGGACCAGCAGCTGATTTGAGTTGAAGGACCTTCAGTATATTAACTGTTCTATGAAGGTGAGTTGAACTGAGCCCTCTGGACTGCTGTATGATCTAATTAGCTGTTACATTATTTCTCACTAAATAAACCTATCTTTTTATATATATAAAATCATAAGGGTCCTACTTTGTTTCTCTAGGGAACTCTGCATAGCACAGGAGTCAAGAACCTGAGTAAATCAAAATTATTCTTCAATTCTAAATTATTAAAAGTATTTAAGGATTTATAATTATTTTTTAAGGTTTCTGAATCAAAAATCAATATATACTGAGCAATAGTACTTTGAGGAACAGGCCACATGAAATTATGAAATAGAAGTTACAATACAATTCTTTTAAACATTCACTTAATTTCATTTAAAAACAAGCAAAAATTATAAATAAATGAAAAAAAATCTCTTCAATACTGCTACAGAAAAACTACAAAATATAACTGAGAAATTAAATAATATCCCTATCCCAAATGGGAAATAAAACACTTATATTTACTAGAAGATCACATATTGCATAGAATTCAGTCCTCCCCAAACTAATCTATGGAATTAATTTAATTCTACTGAAAACCCCAGCATGGTTTTTGCATGCATTTATATGTATATAATTTTATGACCTGATCTTTAAATATATATGAATGAATATGCAAAAAACCCCACAAAAATACCTAAGATAATAATGGAAAGATAAATAAATTTTTTCATTACCACAGTCTAAAAGTACAGCAATAAAGTAGTGAGGTATTGAATAATAAAAGCTAAAGGGACATTGGAGTTCAAATTATCGTCACAGTGGAGAAACTTTGAAACATACACCAGCCATTCAATTCAGAAAATAATTTCTATGCCATAAGAATGAAGAAAAGAATTCTGGTGATTCAGTGATTATGTGCTGGGCTGAAAACCGAAAGGTCGTTAGTTTGAAACCACCAGCAACTCCATGGGAGAAATACTAAGCTTTCTATTTCATAAAGAGTAACAGCCTCAGACCCCACAGGAGCAATTCTACATTTCCTATGAGGTTAGCTATAAGTTGGAATCAATTTGATGAAAGTGAGTGGGTGAATGAGTAAGTGAGTGAGTAAGTGAGTAAGAGTTGTAAGGAACATATTATTGCAGTGGAGACAAAATTGTAATAAACCTCACATGAAAGTACCATACTCTATATTCTCTACAATATATCCCCAACAATTAGGAGTGCACAATTTATAGTATGAATAATAATAATAAAGTATCTAGATTTCAATACATTAAAGAAGTAAATGATAATTAAAAGATAAAATACTAAATATAAGCAGTTACAGATTTAAAACCAGTTTTAAATTTAGCCATCAATGACATCAAAATAAATATGCTTAATATGCCAATTAAATAAATATGGACAGATATAAACATTGACCAAGTCTTGCACTAGTGTGAATAATTTTACCACATTTTGTAATACATTAGAAAGGATAATTAAATAGACTAATTATCGAATAAGACAATTTATCACA
>NW_022111373.1:21551798-21558067 GCF_000313985.2 Echinops telfairi
AGTCTTGCACTAGTGTGAATAATTTTACCACATTTTGTAATACATTAGAAAGGATAATTAAATAGACTAATTATCGAATAAGACAATTTATCACAATTTATACAAGAAAAAATATCTTAGTTGTCCTATATCTATTTAAAGATATTGAGTTTATTCCTAAAAGCTTTCCCAAAAAGAAAATTCTACCCCCAAATAGTTCAGCACATTCCAGACTGATGAATTTCTCAACCAATTATGGAAGAAATAATATCCTTCTTGGATCAAAACGTCTTTAACATATCAGAAAATATATCACATTAAACACATTTTTTAAAACTTGGAAAATATTCTTATTCATCCCTAAAAATATTATTTTAAGAAAAGAAAGTTACAAGCAAATAACTCTATTGAACACAGATAGCAATCTATTAAAGGTAGTCTTAGCAAATTGTTTCCAGCAATTTATTAAAAAGGAAATAGCATCGTGACTAATTGGTATATAAATTGGATTTGACATACAAAAGAATATAAATTAGCTTTGACATTCAAAATTTAACCAATGAAATTTATTACATTGGCAGAATATAGGAGCGCAGTTATATGATTATCTCAATACAAGTAGAAACAATTTGATAAATGTTTTGTCCTTTTCATGATAAAAAATCATAAAATAGAAATAGAAAATACTTAATACAAGTTTCTTTCCTCTTTATATCACTCCAAATTAAGCAGTATAAAATTCACTTTCTGTTCCTTTCATATATCAAGTTTTTGTCTGTTGGGTCTATGGACAGGACGCAGAAAGAATGCTTTGTCCCCAGTTCATATTATTTGGGACCTCAAATTAGTGAACTGAAGTTGACACAATAGCTAAGAATGATCGAATCCTATTGAGATACTAGAAGATGAAGCTCCCTAATGCTGGAATTCAACTGGGATAGTCAATTAGATCATCTTATCTCATATGTCCCAGGCTTCCTCAGAGTTCCACACTCATATTTGTCAGATTCCTTAAATAGCATATTAGGACTCCAAAAATAAGTATATTAAAGTGAAGCTATAAAACCATGTGGCTAAAATCACACTTCATGTGTGGTAACCTTTCAGCAACACATCCCTAGGCCTATCTACTGAGACACTACTCAGTGGGGTTAAACTCTACTATTTACACTAGTAGTAGAGAGTTTAATCATGTACAATACCCAGGAAACCCCTAAAGTCCTAATGATCCAATCTTAAATGACTAGACATAAAAAGATACTTCATAAGAAAAGTTATCCAAATGTTCAATTAAAATAATTGGAAACATATAGTATCATTAGTTATGAGGGAAATGCAAACCCATTTAGAGTGGCTAAAATTAAAGGAAGTGAGAAAATTAAATGCCATGAAGAAAATATAGACTCATTTGTTTGGGGAGTATAACTTGGTACAAATTCTTTGGAAAACTGACCATTTCTGTAGCTCTTTCTCAAACTTTATCAAAATTTTTATTTGTATATACATATACATATATATGGCCATCCTCTTTCTCTCCCCCTCTCTCTATAGATAGATATGATAGATTATAGATAGATGATAGATAGAGAGATAGATAGATAGATAGATAAATAGATAGATAGATGATAGACAGAAATGCCCAACCATCCATTAATCCACTCATTTATAGTCTCTGACTAACCAATTTCACCTCTTGCTATATATTCATAAGAATTGAGTGCATACCTAGGAGAAATATGTACAAAATTGTTTCTAACACAATTAACTGTCCCAAAACAGGCCATCAAGAAGAGACCGGATATGGTATGTTATAAAATCATATATACTATAATAAAGAAAACATGTTATATATGCACACACATATAACTCTTAGACTTACACCAAGTGAATGAAAAGCCCAACACATTGCACTTAAAAATAAATGTTATTTGCATGTTATTTACATGAAATTCATAAACAAAAAACTATTTTACAGTAATAGAATTGAGCTGAGTTGCAATTGACTGGATGGCAATGAGTTTGTTGTATTGCCCTTTGGTACATATACCCAAAGACACGTATTTTAATAAAATGTTCAATAACCCCTGTCATGTAGTAGAATCCAATTCATAGCAATGCTTTAGGACAGAATAAAACTGCCCCTGTGGGTTTCTGAAGCTGTAAAATTTGGGTTTCTGAACTGTAAAATGATGGGATCATATAGCCCATCATTCTATAGCAGAGTGGCTAGTGTGTTTGAACAGTTGATCTTATGATTAGCATTCCAGGCCATAACACATTATATCACCAGGACTCCAGATAAACGATCAATGTGGTTTCTAGGTGCTATTGAGTCAGCTGTGACCCATAGTGGCCCTAGGCCGGAGGCAGCACAGAATGCAACATTGCACAGTCCTGCACCAAACTCACAATTGTTCCTATGCTCCAGCCACTGTGTCAATCCAGCTATCCTCTTTACTGCTGCCTCTCTGCTTTATCAAACATTATATCCTTCTTCAGGGATTGGTTTCTCCTCACAATATGTACAAAGTATGTAAGAAAAAGCTGTGCCATCTTTGCCTGTGAGGAATACTGTGCCTGAGATAGTTAATTGTGCCAACCTGGCCGATAAACACTGGGGGTTAATTTCAGGATGGAGGGATAAATGGCTTGGTGAGCCTCACCTTTCTAGTTTTCGGGTCTCTTGCTTTGTGATGGTCGCACCAGGGTGCAGCTGCCTTAGCAGTTCCCTGCTTCAGCTTGCAAGATTGACTTCCTACAAGACATCCCCAAGAAGCTACATGGACCTATCCTGATGCATCCCTGGGTGCTGGAGCAGCCATGTGGAGACCCCCGCTAGTGCTGAGATGCTTATTCGTTCACTGACTCAGCTTTCGTCCTGCAGTCGGCATCATTGCCTTTGTTTTGTGAGGTGGAGGACTTTGTGGACTGGTGTTGGGTTAATGGGTTAATGTTGGACTTGTGGGCTTGGGCAGCATTGGGTTGGGTTGTTTTTGTGATGCACATTTTCTTTACATAAAACTCTCTCTAATACATGAGTTGCTGTGGATTTGTTTCTCCAAAGTACAGACTAATACAGTGCCCTTACTTCTTGCAATACAGATCTGCTTCACCTTTTAGTAGTCCATGATAATTTCAATATTCTTCAGCAGCACCACAATTCAAATGCATATATTATTTTACAGTCTTCCTTATTCAACGTCCAACTCCCACAAGTATATGAAGGAATGAAGAATAACATGGCTTGGGTCAGGCACAGCTGAGTTATCAAAGTAACATCCTTGTTCTTCAGTATGTCTTTTGATCTCTCAACTACTGATTCCATGACCATTGGATGTGGATTGAAGGAAGATAAAACCCTTGACCATTTCAAACTTTTCTCCATTTACATAATCTATTGCTATCTGTTGCTCTAGTTACCTATTGATTACATATTGGTCCAGCGGTGAGGATTTGAGTCTTCTTTACATTGAGTTGTAATCCATATTGAAGGCTGCAATCTTTGGTTTTCATCAGCAAGTGCTTCAAGTCCTCCTCACTTTCAGAGAGCAAGTTTTTGTCATCTGCATACTGCAATCCTGATGCTGTGTTCTTTTTCACATAATCTAGCTTCTTTGATGATGTGCTCAGTATATAGATTGAACAAGTATGGTGAGCAGATACAACCCTGACTCACACCTTTCCTGATTTTAAACCATGTGCTAGTCTCTTGTTCTGTTCACACAACTGCCTCTTGATCCATGTACAAGTAGCAAATGAGCACAATAAAGTGTTCAGAATCCCCATTCTCTTCAAGGCTATCCATACTTCATTACTTGTGTTGTTTTACAAAATTCTATAATACGACTTCCAGCTTCATTTCTATCAACAAGTCAGTATTTTCTGACAACTGTTTCCGTCTCTTTGCTTCCAATTTTTGCATTCCAATCACCATTACCTATCAATACATTTTGATTACATATTTGATCAATTTCTGACTGGTCATTAGTTTTATGTTCAAAGAGCACATACAAAATAAGTTATAATAAATTAATAGATTTTAATAAGTCCAGATAGGATTGGTTGAGCAAACTCACCAGAGCAGCATTTCGGAAATATTTGCTGTCATGGAACATAGAATTTCCGAAGTATAATCCCAATTAATGGTGCAGTTTCCCCTGTAGCACTTAACAACCTGTATAAAGGTAGATATAAGGCTAATGATTACAGTGATTCAATCAATAGTCTTGGAAAAGATGGGCACTCAGAGTTTACTGAGTAAGACATTGAAGGAGAGAGTAGATTAGAGCATAAAGAAGTTTCGAGTTTTGGAATGAACTGATACATTGAGACAAGAGAAAGTCATCTAGAGATGGATTTTTCTCAGTGAAAATTTGATAGAAATAGTAGTGAGGCTTAGGCATATCCTGACTACCTGTCTAGCTCAGTTTTGGTTCTGAGTTAGCTAAATGACTTAAGCTTTCTCATATAGCAAGATGTATTATCTCTCTCTGCCTCTCTTCACTTCAAGCAACAGTTGCGTCCATCATGTTCCGTTTGTTACAAATATTCAACATTATCCCATCTCAAATCTGTTAGTCAATCATGTATGAATCCTGTTTAGATGCCTGTACCTTTATAGAAAATTGCAACCTCTTTCTTTGTGTTATGCCAATAGCTTCTCAGTTCCTCACAATTTACTAAATTTATCTTTTTATCTTCATCTATCTATATACTATCTACAGAATATTTTTAGAGCATAAAAAAGCATGCCTTATTCCTGTCCACAGGTAAGTGTAGGTTACATACTGGTAAAATATTAATAGATGGCTGAACAAATAAAATGTGTCTTATTTTTTTCTGCATTATTTTTCAGTATATTGATGGTGTTAACTTCGAATAACACGTAACAGTTAACTGGAAATTCTCACTTTCCACAGTGGCTATTCATGAAATATGTGGCCACAAACAAAAGTGAAATAAGTGGATCTACAAAACCACTTTACTACATCTGAAAATGTGTTTTCTATTTAACTGGAGCTCACAGAAAACCAGAACTGGTACAGAATAGAATATTGTAGTCAACATTCTCATTACAAGACTTATTCAGTTACTAATTACTTGTGCTTATCTGTTAAATATCCCCCCCAAAACCAAAGAGTTTCTCATCTAAGATTGTACATGTAAAATGAACTAATTACATTTGTACATTAATATCGACATCGCTGTTTTCATGCTGGTCCCCCTTTCTGGCATGCCCTTTTGGCCCTGCGTGCTTGACTCAAATTGTACTCATAAGTTAAAGAAATTTAATGATATCCTTGTTTCTTCATCTCTTTCCATGACATTCACATAACCTTCATATCTAAAACAAAACCTTTTTCACTTTTGAATTTTCACAAATAAACATGAAAATAAATTATTTAAAGATCAATAAAATATAAAAAATAGAATCCCATTTAATAGCACTGAACTCAATGTTCTATATTTTAGAATTAGCAGGTATTTATTATTAACCAATTTAAAATGTTCTTTATTTATTTTTTCATTTTCTATTAGCATACATACTGACATACACATAAGCACATATATGAGGAGGTAGACAAAAAAATGAACGGAGTTTTTTCAAAGCTATGTATTTATAATTTTTTACAAAACAACCTTTTCCTCTTCAAAGTACTCTCCATTACACTTAATAAATTTGTCAAATCTGTGATTTATTTCTTGGAAATATTTTTTAAACTCATCTGGATGGGTGACAGCACCTCCATCTTTTTTTTCCCCTAAAGTCTTCTATGTCATCAACTCACTGTCCTTTCATGTCCATTTTCATTCATAGAAGCAAAAAGAAGTCGCATAGAGCAACATCAGGTGATTAAAGTGAGTGGGGCAAGAGAGGCATACTGGTTTTGCCAAAAACTGGCACACTGAGATGACTGTGGGAGTAGGTGCATTGTTGTGGTGGCTAATTCCATCTGCCACACATCGGGCCTTTTTTGTTGCACAATGTTAGGGAATCTTTTCAGAAGCCCTAAAAGGAAAGCTTGATTAACAGTCTGACCTGGTGGAACAAATGCAAATGCACTATCTCTCTCACACCACAAAAACAAATGAGCATCATCTTCATCTTTGCTTTCACTTGACGAGCTTTTGGGGGACAAGGTGATGATGAGGTCTTCCACTGGCCTGATTGTTGTTTCCTTTTAAGGAAGTAAGAATAGCATAACACAGACTGATATGTTCTTCCATGTGGGCTTTGTTGCTTCTGAGCTAGATGGCCGCTTGTTTACCTTCAAGCTTTTAAGACCCCA
>NW_022111373.1:21558743-21573575 GCF_000313985.2 Echinops telfairi
AAAATAATTTATAAATTATCAAGGGTTCATGAGGGAGGGGGGAGCGGGGAGGGAGGGGAAAATGAGGACCTAAAGCTGGGGGCTTAAGTGGAGAGCAAATGTTTTGAGAATGTTGAGGGCAATGAATGTACAAATGTGCTTTACACAATTGATGTATGTATGGATTGTGATAAAAGTTGTATGGGCCCCTAATAAAATGATTAAAAAAAAACTGAAAAAAAAAAGAATTATACAAGACCTCTTTAAAAAAAGAATAGCATCATATTTCATCACCTGTGATGACCTTGAAAAAAAGAAGCTGGGTTGCTTCAGAGCTATTCTTTCAAAGCATGGCATGTTTCCACTCCATGCTCTTTTTCCTCGTCAGTCAGAACTCAAAGTCCAAATGTTGCTGCCATCCTCATTCCAAAATATTCCATTAAAAGTCACTGAGCCACGCTCCAAGAAAGTCCAGAGAACTTCACCATCTCTTCAACGGTCTGTCGTCGGTCTTTCAGCACAAGTGCATGGACATTGTCGACATTGTCCTCTCTTTGGGAAGTTGACAGAAGTTCAGAATGAGGTTTGTCATCAATCAATATTTCACCTTTTTTGAAACAAGAATAATACTTGCACGCTCGAGTGTTCCCCAACAGCACTGTCCGTGTAATCTGTGTTCATCATCACAACTGTTTCAGCAGTGTTTTTTCCTGAGCAAGAAACAAAATTTCACAGCCACATGCTGTTCTCTTAAATTGGCCATCATAAAAAATGAGGTTCTAGAGAAACTGCTTTTATGAAAAAATTCACTTTGACCAGAGAAAACCTTCCCAGGTGATGCCACTGGGTGTACTAAGTCAGAGTAAGTTGATCTATCCTTTCCTAGCAGGAAACATTGTGTACTGTACTAGGAAAGCTCTGCCCAGTGGCGGTATTCTATCTGGGTTTTTTTTGGCAGGGGTGGGGGGTGGGGGGGTATTCCCTCATATATATAATATAATTGGGCTTCAAAATATTCCTGGAAAATGGTATTAAATGATAATAAAATAGTAACAAGTATTGTTAAATATCCTAGAAGGCTTTATTAAGCAGAATTATAAATAAGTGAAAATATTATTCCTTCAAATAAGATCCATCTAGTTCTATACTTTCTGAAGGTGATCACACATTTCTTTAACCCTCTCCAACAAAATTCTGCACTCTTCAACTTATGCCACATAACAACGTGAGTTTGGGCAGTGTTGAAAGGCTCAGATTGTGTTCCCTTTAAATGTTCTCTGACATGTAAACAAAAGTAAATCTGAAGGGACAAAAGTAGGGCTGTAAGGTGAACAAGCAGGACCCTTGAAGAATGAACAGGTCCATTGTCCCCAAAGAAAAACAAGGTCATCAGCATAAACTCCTTGGCTTCTCTTCGTCAATTGACTTTTCCCTTCTCATGACACTTCTTCACAGTGAGTATTAAGATTGTCCTTTGACACAGGTTGATATGTTGATTTGATTTGACACAGGTTGATTTGTCTTCAGTGATCTGATCACACAAGTTGATATGTTGTTCCTTGTGGGTTTTGTTGCTTCTGAGCTAGATGGCCGCTTGTTTACCTTCAAGCTTTTAAGACCCCAGACGCTATATCTTTTGACAGCCAGGCACCATCAGCTTTCTTCACCACATTTGCTTATTCACACGCTTTGCCTTCAGCGGTTGTGTCAGGAAGGTGAGCATCATAGAATGCCAATTTAATAGAAGAAAATATTCTTGCGTTGAGGGAGTACTTGAGTGGAGGCCCAATGTCCTTTTGCTACCTTAATACTAAACCTATAAATGTAGGCTCATAGATCTATTTCCCCATCCTCATATAAATATATTTGCATATGTACATGTCTTTATCTAGACCTCTATAAATGCCCTTTGCCTCCCAGCTCTTTCCTCTATTTCCCTTGACTCTCCTCCTGTCCCACTATCATGCTCAGTCCCCACCAGGATTTCAGCCCTTCCTCTTTGTTACGTTCCCCTTGATCATGCCCTACCAGGTCTCCCACACCCACCTCCCCACTAATTTAGATCGCCTGTTGTTCCCTTGTCCCTGGGTTTGTTAACACCACTTCCTTTCCCCCCACCTCCCCCTCTCCCATGTCCCCCCGGAACTGTCAGTCCCATTGTTTTCTCCTCCAGATTGTTCATCCAGCCTGTCCTATCCGGACAGGCCCAGCAGATTTCTTTTAAAATACTGTTTTCATTGGACCTTTTAGAACCCTTTATTTTTAAAGACATCCTAAGTAGACTGAGACAAGGCTCAAAATAATGATAACAAAACGTACTCTCATATGAAATGTACATAATATAGTATATGTACACATATGTTCATGGAATACATTTTAACACAGAAAATTGTATATTCTATTATCCTGTAATTCTTGTGTGTGTGTGTTTTCTTAGCACATTATAAAATATACTTCAATAGTTTAGCAAATTTTAATACAACTTTAAAAGGAAGCAAACTGTTCCATAATAGGGCCATACTTGGCTTAAAATGTTTCCATCAATGGATCACTTAGATCACTTTAGTTTCATTATTATAAAAATGCTGCAGTATAAAGAACCATAATCTTATTTGCTATAGTATTTATATTTTATCAAGTTATTATGCAAAGGAAGAATTTAAGCTAATATGTTGAGCACCCATTTCTTGCATAGTCACCTTTTTGGTGAAGGAAGAATCAGGAGAAGACAGAAAGGACACACCTGGTCACTATGTCAGAAATAAACTATGTTAAACCATTTCAGGAGGTACTATATGATCAAGAACTAATGATATTCAAGGAATGATGCTAAGTTACCCGAAGGTTACCTCTCAAACTTTCTATGGCAAGTGCTCACAAGTGAACCAAGATGCAACATCCTAATAAATGGGAAAAGATTGAAATTAATAGGAATTTAATTTCACGTGGATCCATAAGCAAAGTCTATGGAAGCATCAGTTAAAAATGAAAGGACATATTGCACAAAATACTTCCGTAAAGTGTTAAAAAATACAAAAAGCAAAGATGTAATTGATTACTAATATTACTAGTAAAAGATTACTAACATTTGCATGCCCCAAACCAGAATAGTTTCAATTGCCTCATTTACATGTTGCAGCAGTTATTTAATCTCATGCAAATTTGAAGGTATTGAAAGTGAAGGTGTAGAGTTTAGCTTGTCAATTAGGTCACCGCCTTATGATGCCTCTTTGTGGGCATGGCCTTCCCATGATGATTCTGGGAACTTCCTCTGCTTCACCTACCTCTGAGGAGATATACGCAGAGAACTGGATCCACAAGACTTTCTCTCCACTGGCCTGAGATCTTCCTGCATTCTGCATGATTCCATGTGTTACTAAAGCCTGAACAGGAATTTATAGACTAGTATCAGACATATGGGCTAATATAGGACTTATGGACTTCATCTGGACCGGGTTGGGATGTTTTCTCAATATACAATTGATTTTTGATACAAAGCTCTCTATTACACATATATAGGTGTCCCTGGATTTGTTTCTCTAGACAATCCTGTGTAACACACGTGTGAAAGTGGAACAATGCATAAAGGGGACCAAACAAGAATAGCTGCCTTTGAATTATCGTGTTAACCAAGTATATCCCATGCACTGTGGGTTTTCAGAGGTTATAAATACATTTGTTTTGGAAGAAGTATAGTCAACATCCTTCTTAGAGGCAAGGATAGCAAGAATTTGTCTCACATACTTTAGACATATTAACAGAAGGAACCATTTACTATAGAAGAACATCATATTTAATAGAGTAGAAGAATAACATTTTATTAAAATAGTGGGTCTTCATAGGAATAAATTTTATAGCTTCCAAATGACAGCCCAAGTGTTAGTACCGACTGCCAGTATCTCCTAATCGTGTATTATTTCATCACATCTCATTGATACTCTAGAATCTAAACATGCTTATGGAAATATCCGAAACCACAAGGGGGCATCAACCAGTTGGTGGAAAATTCCATTTTGTCTTAATTCCATTTTTCCCACGAACTTTTTTTGATTTTGTTTTTTGTTTTTTAATTATTTTATTAGGGGCTCATACAACTCTTATCACAATCCATACACACATCAATTGTGTAAAGAGCATTTGTACATTCATTGCCCTCATCATTCTTAAAACATTTCCTCTCCACTTAAATCCCCGGCATTAGGTCCTCATTTTTCCCCTCTCTCCCCGCTCCCCCCTCCCTCATGAGCCCTTGATAATTTATAAATTGTTATTTTGTCATATCTTGCCCTATCCGACGTCTCCCTTCACCCACTTTCGGTTGTCCGTCCCCAGGGAGGAGGTCACATATAGTTCCTTGTAATCAGTTCCCTGGGTGCTAGAGAAGCCATGTGGAGACCCTTAGCAGCACTGAGATGCTTCCACCTCCACTGGATTCAAAGACTTTCTATCCACTTACCTGTGCTCCTCCTTCATTTGGCATCATTGCATGTGGTTTGTGAATTTGAGGAAGACTTTGTACATAGGTGTTGGACATATGGGTTAATGTCAACCTTATAAGTTTGCACTGGACTGGGTTGGGATGCTTTATTAATGTATACTTACCCTATATATAAAACTCTCTCTTATACACATGCGAGTTTCTGTGGATTTGTTTACCTAGTTTACCCAGACAAACAGTTTCCATCTGACAATTTCAGAACAACTTGTTCAGTAACATTAATTACATTTATCACATTGTGTCTATGCTGTTGTTAATTGTGTTCTATTTGTTCCATTTCAGCATTCTAGTTTCCACAAAAAAAGTAAAGACGATGTTATCAGACAACAGAACTTTAAACAGTTCAATAGTAACCGTGTAACTTTGAGATCTAGGTGGTTCTGGCCCAAGCCATCCTATTTTTAGTCAATCTTGACCTATAGCAACCTTATGCATAACAGAATGAAATATTTCCTGATCCTTCACTACCCTCACAATGGTTCCTATGCTTTCACCCATTCTTTCAGCCATTGTGTCAATCCATATCCTTGAGGGCCTTCCTCTTTTTTGCTGCCCCCCTCCCTATTTAACAAGCATGATGCCATTCTGTAATCACTGGTCTCTTCTGACATGTCCAAAGTAGGAAAAATAAAGTCTCTCCATCATTTCCTCTAAGGAACAAGCACTATAGCTGAAAATTTACAAGACAGATTTATTTATCTTTTTGGCAGTCCATGTTACATTTAATATCCTTCTCTAGTACCACAACTAAAATGCATCACTTTTTTGATCTTCATTATTCAATGTCCGTCTTCATATGCATGAGACAATTGAAAATCCACAGCTTGGTTCAAACATACCTTTGTCCTCAGAGTAACATCCTTGATATTTAATACTCTAAAGAGGTATTGCTCAAAAGTAGTGCAATACCTTTTCTGATCTCTTTACATACAATCCAAGCATCCTTTATCCAGCAAAACAGTCCATCAAATTTGAAGGAGAAATAAGTTTCTCAAACAAGGGAATATTTAGAGAATTGTATTAACAAAACCAGCATTAAAACAACAACAAAACTTTCCAATTCTTTCTTTATTGGTAGAAAACTAATAACAGCAACATTGAAGCACGACACTACCACAAGATGAAACACCACCCAGAAACCAACACACAGAAAACAGTACACAAAACATTAGAGATGTAGTGGAGAATTGAAGACACAAATAAACTCCTCATACACAACCCCATACAGGGAGAAGAAAGGAAAATATTGAGCACAAACAATATGAGATGGCAACATTCAATTTACTTTCATATTTAATTACACTGAAAGTCAATGGACTAAACACACCAATTAAGAGACAACGAGTAACAGACTGGATTAGACAACAGATGCATCAATCTGCTGTTTTCAAGTCACAACTCAAATACATAGATAAAAATAGACTGAGAATAAAAGGATAGAAAAAAGTTTGCCAAGTTATTAGCAATTAAAACAAATCAGGGGTGGCAATATTAATTTCCAAATAAATAGACTTCAAGGTAAACAATATAACAAAAACGAGAATAGGCATTACATAATGTTCAAGTGAACAGTAGTAGACCAAGAACATGTAACTATAAGTATGTATGCACCTAAAGAAAGACCCTCTACCTTTATTAATCAAATTCTCAAAGAGATGAAAAGAGAAATCAGCAGATCAACAATAAAAGTAGATGACTTCAATACAGTACTTTCAAAGAAAGATAAACAGGTAGGAAACTCAATAAAGAAAGAAAAGTACTGAGCAACACAACCTAACAACTTGGCCTCTTAGATATTTATGGAGTTCTCCAATCAACAGCTAAAAACAAACAAATAGAAACTCCCCAAACGTTCTTCTCTAATGAACATGACTCACATTCTAAAATAGACCACATGCTGGGCCATAAAGCAATTCTGAGAAAATTTATACATATAGAGACCATTGAAACCATCTTCTCTGACCACGGTGCCATAAAGCTGGAAATCAATAAGAAAGAATTAAAAACACACACAGACACTTGGAGACACACAACACACTATTCAAAAAACTGGATAATAGCCCAAATAAGAGAGGAAATTAGGAAGTTCCTTGAAACTAAAGAGAATGATAACATAACATACAAAAACCGATGGGACACAGAAAAGCAGCTATCAGATAGCTCTCCAAAATTAACACAAACGGACATTAGAGCTTGAACAGATGAGTAGCAAAAGAAGAAATAGATATAGTCATCAAGAAACTCCCAACTAAACAAAGTCCTGGTCCAGATGACTTCATAGCATTTTTCTACCAATTATTCAGAAAAGAGTTGACACCAATCCTACATAAACTCTTCCAGAATATAGAAAGGGACAGCAAACTCCCAAACTCATTCTCTGAAGCCAGCATAGCTCTGATACAAAACCAGGCAAGACCCCAGAAGGACAGAAAATTATAGACCAATATATCTAGTGAACATCAATGCAAAAATCCTCAACAAAATCTTGCCCGACAGAATCCAACAGCTTATAAAAAAAAAAAAATCCTCATGACCAAGTGGGATTCATACTAGGATTACAGGGATGGTTCAACAGCCAAAGAACAATTAATGTTATCCACCACATTAACAAAAAAAAAAAGAGAACCATATGATTATATCAATTGATGTAGAAAAACCATTTGACGATGTATAAAAAGCATTTGACTATATTAAACACTCATTCTAATAAAAGCTATCAAGATGATAGGACAAGAAGGAAAAAATCTTTAACACAATAAAGGTCATATATGTAAAAACCAATAGTCAGTATTATACTCAATGAAGAAAAAGCCACTGAAAAAGGGATTCCAGGAAGGATGTCCTTTATTCCCACTTTGATTCAACACTGTGCTGGAAGTACTAGCTCATACCATAAGACAATGGCAAGAAATCAAGCAAGTACAATTGGGAAAAGGAGAAATGAAACTTTCACTACTTACAGATCATAGGATTTTATATATTGAGAATCCTAAGGTGTCCACAACAGGAGTGCTGGAAACAATAGAGGGGGTTAGTAGATTAGCAGAATATAAAATTTACAAGCAGAACTCAATTGGATTCCTATATAGCAGTGATGAGACACCAAAAAAGAGATCAAGAAAACAATACTATTCACAATAGTCACACAAAAGCTGAAATAGGTAGGAATAAACCTCACTAAAAATAAACAAACAAACAAACAAAAACCAACCCCAAAATACCTGTAAAAAATAACTACAGAGAATTCCTACAAGAAACCAAAAGGGATTGACACAAATGGAAGAATACCCTGTGTTTGTGGCTTGGACTACTCAATAATGTGAACATGTCAATACACGTAAAGAAGTCTATAAATTCAATGCAATCTCAATCCAAACTGTAGCATCTTTAAGGAAATGGAAAAACTAATTACCAGCCACACTTGAGAGGGAAGAAGCCAAGGATCGCAAAGACTGGTCAAAAAGAACAAAGTAGGTGGCATTTTACTACCTGATCTCAAAACCTACTATACAGCCTCAGTTGTCATAACAACCTAGTACTAGCATAATGGTAGATACACAGACCAATGGATCAGGATAGAAAACCAGAAATAAAAACATTCACATACAGACAACTGATTTTTGATAAAGGCCCAATAAGAATTACATGTGAAACAGAGACCCTATTTGGTGAAGGAAAAACTAGAAAAACTGGATATCCACCTGCAGAAGATTTAAATAATACATACTCATATCTGACACCATGCACAAAAACCAACAGGGTGGATCAAAGACCTAATGTAAAATCCAAAGCTATCAGGATCATCAATGAGAAAATTGGGACATATCCAAGTGTCCTAGTACGGGGTATTACACGGGGTATTACACACAGAGAGATAATACACTCCATGGAAGACAAAATAGATGAGTGGGACCTATTAAAAGCATAACACTGTTCATTGAAAGACTTCATTAAAAGAGTAAAAAGAGGGCCCACAGATTGGGAAAATATATTTAATAACAAACAGAGGACTATTAAAATCTACAGCGTATTAAAAGCTTACAACAAGAAAAAAAACTAATAATCCTCTGAAGAGGTGGGCAAAGGACCTGGACAGATGATTCACAAAAGATGGCACTTGAGGAAATGCTCTAGTTCACTAGCCATCCAGGAAATGCAAGTCAAAACAACCATGAGATAGCACCCAACACCCGTAACTGTAACCCAATTTAAAAAACAAACAAATAACAAAACTGAGAACAACAAATGCTGGAGAGTGTGTGGTGAGATTAGAACTCTTATCTACTGTTAGTGAGCTTGCAAATACATACAGCCATTGTGGAAGGAAACATGGCGATACCTAAAACTGATGGCAGTTGAAATACCATATGACCCAGCAATAACATTCATTACCTGGCAGACACCCAAAAGAAATAAGAAACAGATCACGAACAGACGTTTGCTCCCCTATGTTCATTTTAGCACAGTTCACAATAGCAAAAAGCTGGAAACAGCCTAATCTTATCAGTAGAAGATTGGCTAAAAAATTCTGGTAAATATACACAATGGAATACTACACATCCTCCCCAGAGATGAAACTAAGAAACATCTCAAGACATGGGGCGATCTGGAAGCCATTATGCTGAGCGGTGTTAGTCAATCACAAAAGGACAAATACTGTATAAGTCCACTGCTACGGGAACAAGCAGCAGAATGAGCACAAGTTCAGGCTCGTAGGGCATCCAATGTGCTGGCCGGCAAAGGGTTGAGCGGGTGGGAGACAGCCTGGTAGAGAGCCTGACTGGTGCTAATGAGCCATACACCATCCACTCTATGTAACTATCTTGAAGGTCACCTTGTCAGAGGGTGCCTCACATAATTTGAGATCAAATGGTCAAGGGGCGGAAAGGGATATTGTCTACTGAGTGGCTACCATGTAAACCTATGATGAGGTCCATCTGGACAGATAGACAGCCCTGTCAGAGGGATGAGAGAAACTCATGGTAAAAACAAGTCAGGGGAAGGGGAAGAGAGCAAACATATCTTGGGTAACACAAATTCATGTCTTTTGGTAGGAAACAAGGGAGGACCGACTTCTAGTTGGTGGGAAAAATGACTTGAAATATTTTGGGGACCCTAGTGAATGACTTTGGTGGTATGCACAAAATGGACCACATTGACTTGGGCTGGGTGAATCTTGGGGACTCAGGCTGAGTACCATGGAATGCTGGGACGCTGAATCCTACATTTTCAAGGCACACAGCATGGTCCAGAGGCTTCATCAGTGAGATCTGAAGCAGAAACGCCACTGACTGAATTGGACTCTACCGTTAACACTTGGAACCTGAAGACTAGAGTCAAAAAATGCATGGTGCCTGAGACAACGGACAACAGCTGTACCAAGATTCTTAAACTGTTAGTAGGTGGACAAACCTGGTCTTCCTACATCAATGCCCAAAATATGTATTAAGATATGTATTATTCTGGCAAACTTGTGATGGGCATTCCCAATGATTATTATTGTATATTTCTCTGACAATTAACCACAATTGTTTGTGCAAATAATATCCAGCCACGAAAGATTGATTCGGCACAAGTGAATAATTCAGGTACTGTGATATAGAGTTAGCCTATATTGACCCAATATCCCTCTCTAAATGGGGCTTTAAAAAATTGGTACCAGGGGTTAATCAGAAACCATATTAACAGAAGATCCTTATGCCCCAAGAGGATGATCGATAAGACTCTACAATAAATTAACAAGGAGGGTTTGGAGGGGAGCCAAAGGCAGATAAAACAAACAAACAAACAAACAGCATAGATCCAAGAATGGGTTTTTGGCTCACACTAAATCCTAGCTTCAAATTAAGAACAATTAGTTCTTATGTTATGTACCCATTTAATACTCACCCTCAGGAAGGGAACACGGAAGATAAGGGTGCTGTAACAAAACCCAAGGAAAAAATGAGATTACGTTGACTCTCTGATATTACGTTGACTCTCTGATAAAATCGTGTCTGGGGTCTTATAGACTTGTTTGCAAACAAGCAGCCGTGTAAGTCAGATATCAACTTAAGTCCACGTGTGTTATAGGTAGGTTTATTGTGCCAAGCAGGCCAATAAATGCATGTGGAATTAATAAGGTTGCAGTTTAATTGAAGGGCAAAGAGATAAATGGTTTGGTGAACCTCATCTTTCTGTTTCTTGCTCTGTGATGATCTGACCAGTGTGCAACTGCTTTAGCTAGTTCTCTGCCTTAACTTGTGAGCTGCACTATATGTGGGACACCCAACCTGTGGACCGTGTTGCTATAGTTTGAGGCTCCTTCTAGACCTGTTTTGACACACTGATGGTGTATACATCACTTAAGCTGGGGACTGTAGGACCCTGTCATCAGGCTGACTGTTGGTTTCCTGCCCTGCTCTTTGCTGCCTGTGACTGGACTACCTATATTGCTCTACAGAAGACTCAGCTGTCTGTTTCCTGGACTTTCACCCAGCAGCCCTCGTGAGTTAAGGACTGCCAGTATATTAACTGTCTCATGGAAGTGAGTTGAACTGAGCCTTCTGTACTGCTATGTGGACTAATTAGCTGTTAATTTCTTTGTATTCTATCTATCTATCTATCTATCTATCTATCTATCTATCTATCATCTATCTATCTATCTATCTATCTATCTATCTATCTATCTATCTATCCATCTATAATCATAAGTGTCCTGGTTTTGTTTCTCTAGAGAACCCTGTCTAACACAATATGGAAGAAGTACACCATCATCTGTCACCAAAGGATTGTAAATCATATATGAAGTTGAAGGCGGGATTAGTATCAGGCTAAATTGTAAGAATCCGATGTGCAGAAGTCTATGTATGGCAGTGGGAACCCAATATACATTTGTGGAAACTACAAAGGAAATTCACCCCCAGTGATCTCCCTCTACCCATAAAGAAGGGATGTGGGGGATAGTGGTTACTCAATAGAGTGCATTGGAGAGATGAGGATGAAAGATCAAAGGGATAAATCTGACTTAACTGTTCAAACTTTGTTAGTTGATCCCCCCTTTGATGCACTCTGTACCTGATCTGGATATTTTCTGTATTTTTGTTTTTTGTTTTTTTATCTTAGGGTTTATCTCAAAGGTGTTGTCATTAGGGGTCACCCTCTTGAAATTGTGGTATATACATTTTTGGGTTTTAGGTATATGAAATCAGGATTGATGAACCTATAGGGACAGCAAGTAGAATATGGGTTCAGGGGGTGGGGTACAGTGGTCGTGGAGATAGGGGTGGGGTTGGGGTAAAATGGAGACAATTTCAAGGAGTCTAGGAAGAAAAAGTATTTTTGGAAACTGATTGTGGTAGCAATTGTTCAATACTACATGACATTATTGAACTATGGAATGATATATGTATATGATATATGTAATAACTAAAATTTATTAATAACAATTTCAAAATAAAGAAAAATAACTCACTATGAATAAGTGATTTGTCTTGGAATGTTCTATAATACAATCCTGACTTCATTTTTATCACCAAGGCCATATTTTCCTCCTAGGTTTCAACTTTTGCATTCTAGTTGCCAATAATTATCAATGCATCTTGCTTCCTTGTTTGATCAATTTGAGGCTGAAGAAGTTGGTAGAATTCTTCAAATTCTTCATCATACCATTGGTGGTCAGTACATAAATTTGAGTGAAATTGTATTGATTTGATTTCTTGCATGCAGACAGATGTAATCCTATCCCAAGTAGCATGATATTTCAATATAGATCTTGAAGTGTCCTTTTATGAAGATGACTACAATGCCATTCTTCTACAATGCCATTGTATCATTGCCAACATAATAAAATGTGTGATTTTCTGATTCAAAATGGCTGCTATCAGTCCATTTCAGTTGACTAATCCAAGAATGCAGAATCTTATGTGCTTCATTTTATTTTTGAAGTTTCCTATTTTCCTAAATGCTAAGTTCTGGTTATTGATTGAGGTTTGCAGCTGTTTCTTCTCATTTTGAGTTGTGACAATGAGTAATAAAAGTCAACCAGGCTTTACTCCAACAGGTTTACTCCATCACCTCATTATGGTCTGGTCAACTCTACTTTGAGAAGGCAGGTCTTCTCCGTCATATCCGGCTCATCTTCTTGCACCATACCCAACCATGGCCTGCTTCTTGTCATGAGGCTTTGAATATCAGACAATCTTTCCATTCTGTCCACATGGTTTTCAGTGGCTAATTTATAAGTGGACAACCTATTTTTTCTTTGTAGTCAGTTCTTAGTCTGGAAGTTCTGGTGATATCTGTTCAGTTTGGGTGACCCTGCCTGTATTTGAAATATCAATGACAGTGCTTCCAGCATCACAGCAACAACCAAGCTCCTGCCAACTGACAGACAAGTGGAGGTTGTAAATCATGACTGTCTTACACAAAATGGTTGATAACTAAGGATTTTAATTTACTAATGTCTGTGGTATCAATCTTTATGTATTCTGTTTCATTGTATTAACTTTTAATTCCGTACATTCCTTCTTTGTTGACTCCATGTTCTGATTCTTAATGGACATTTGCAGCTGCTTCTTCTCATTTTGAATTATTTTTCATCACAAAATGAAAGTCTTCCCCAGTGGTATCATGATGGTCTTTGAGGTAGTTAGTTTATTGTACCAACCTGGCCAATAAACACATGTGGGGTAAATTGAAGGGCGGAGGGACAAATGTCTCTGTGAGCCTTGCCTTTTTAGTTCTTGGGTCTCTTGCTTTGTGATGGTCGGACCAGGGTGCAATTGCCTTCACCAGTTCCCTGCTTCAGCTTGCAAGGCTCACTTCCTGCAAGACATCTCCAAGGAAAAGCAGCATGAACCTACCATGATGCAGCCCTGGGTGCTGGAGCAGTCATGTGGAGACCCCTCCTAGCACTGAGATGCTTACACATTCACTGACTCAGCTTTCCTCCTGCATTTGGCATCATTGTGTCTGTTTTGTGAGATGGAGGAGAACTTTGTGGACTGGTATTGGACATCTGGGTTAATGTTGGATTTGTGGTCTTGGGCAGCACTGGGTTGGGATTTTTTTTTTTGATGTGCACTTAACATTTATATAAAACTCTCTCTTATACATGAGTTTATGTGGATTTCTTTCTCTAATGAACCTAGACGAACACAGTCTTCTAACCCTGGAACTCACATTGCAGCAGTACATCTTAGTGTTCCATTGCTATTCATGAGATTTTCATTGTTTCATCCATCATATGTAGAAAGTTTATTCTTCATTCATATTCTGCTCTTAGTCAAGAAGCTCTACTAAACACTTGGGCAATTTTTCTGGTCTTTGAAGCACCAGAAAGATGTCAGCTATCAACGTATGACAAACTGAAAGACAAATGAGTGTGCAACCTTGTGGGTGTGCATTTGGTTCCTAACTGAAAGTTCAGTAATCCAACCCACCAGCAGCTCCCTCCAAGAAAAAGGAAGCAGTCTGCTTCTGTCAGGATTTACAGGGTTGGATACCTTGTGGAGCACCTTTATGCTGTTGACAGGGTGACTGTGAGTCAAGTCAACTTGAGGAAAATTATACCCTTAGAATGGGTTTCCTTAATTTTAGATAAATTACACCGTCACATATTTAATATGTCCACAATTTAATCTCTAAAACTTTAGAAAATAATGTAGTTGAGATAGATAGAAAGAAAGAGAACAAGAGAAAATGATAATGCTACCCTTTGTGGAATCCAAGCAATGGAATTTTTTACTACTTTTCCAAGTCTAAACGCATTTCAAAATATATGATTAAAAACAACAAACTGCCAGACTCTATTGTATTTTATCATTTCATGGGTTCTTTTAAGTATGTCAGTGAAAAATGTCATGCTGCTTTTGAAAAACCCTGAAGGCACTGTTTCAGATTAAGTAACAAGATGTAAAAATCTGGGAATAGATGGAAGCATAAAGACGTATTTGAGGATTCAAGGATACTGTTTGAAAATACAATAAACTCAATGGATTTTTCCAAGTATTTGCAAATTTGTAAAAATATTTAAATAGCAATACATGAGTGAAAAGAGTGTTGATTTACATGCATTTTAAATAAGCTGAGCTTTTTCTTAAGATCATTTTCCATGGAATCTTCAGGCATTATTTAGAGTTAGTAGATTAATTTGAATTTGTATAAATCCGAAAAAAAAGAAAACCACAACCATCAAGTCAAGTTCTGCTCATAGAATCCTCTTTAGGATTTCTGACACTGTAATCATGTTTTGTTTGTCTTTTTTTTTAATTGAAATATTTTTTAAATCATTTTATTAGGGGCTCTTACAACTCTTATCACAATCCCTACATACATCAACTGTGTAAAGCGCATTTGTACATTCATTGCCCTCA
>NW_022111373.1:21575114-21577580 GCF_000313985.2 Echinops telfairi
CAGTGACTGGTCTCTTGTAACAATATGTATGTAGGCATAATTCACACCATCAGTGCCTCTAAGGATCATTCTGGCTGTACATCTTCCCAGAGAGATTTCACTGTCTAGTTCGCAGTTCACAGTAATTTCAATATACTTCACAATTAAAGACATCAATTATTCTTTCATATGCCTCTGAGCCAATTGTAAATACTGTGGCTTGTTTAAGGCAAACCTCAGTCCTCAAAATAACATCCTTGACTTTCAATATTCTAAAGAAGTCTTTTACAGCAGACTTAGCCAATGCAATGTGAATTTTCATCTTGACTGCTTATTCCAGGATCACTGATTGTGGGTCCATGCAAGATGAAATTCTTGAAAATCTTTTTCTCCCATTTATAATGATGATACCTATTGGTTCACTTGTGATCAACAATGGTTGCAAGTTCTCCTTATTTTCAACAAGCAAGGTGTGCTGCATCATCAGAATATTTCAGGTTGTTGATAAGCCTTCTTCTAATCCTGATGCCACATTCTTCATATCATCAATTTCTCTGATAACTTGCTCAGCATACAGACTGAATAAGTATGTTAAAAGTATATAATCCATTCACACACTGTTCCTGGTAATAAGCCATGCAGTAATCCCTTGTTTTACTCAAACAACTCCCTCTTGATCTATATACAAGTCCTGCATAAGCTCAATTTAGTGTTTTGTGATTCCGACTATTTTCAACCTTATTCATTGTTATGATCAACACAGAGAATGGCTTGGCAGAGTCAATAAAACACAAGTAAATGCTTTTCTAGTACTCTCTGCTTTGAGCCAAGATACATCTGACATTAGCAACAATATCTCTTGTTCCATGTCATCTTTTGAATTCACCCTGAATGTCTGGCGGCGACCTGCTAATGTACTGCTGATGCCATTGTTGTTCAGCAAAAATTTACTCATATCAATGATCTTCCTTGTGTAAGGTGCCAGTAAGTTGGTTCGGACCCATAGAGAGCTGAAGGAAACACTTTCCAGTCCTGTTCCATCTTCACAATTGTTCCTACATTGTTTAGCTACTCTGTCAAGTCAATCCATCTCAAGTGCTGCCCTCTTTTTCACTGCCATTCTACTTTACCAAAAATGATGTACTACTCCAGTAACTAGTCTCTCCTGAAAACAAGTCCAGAGTATGTAATACTGGGTCTTATCATCCTGGTCCCTAAAAAGCATCTGGCCTTACTTCTTCCAATAAAAATCTGTTTGTCCTATTCGCAGTCATGATAGTTTCGATATTCTTCTCCAGCACCACAATCAAATGTATCTATTATTCTACGGGCTTCCTTATTCTATATCCAACTTTCACATGCATATGGAGCAGTGAAGTGTACCGTTTCTTGGGTCAGGTGCAACTTATTCCACAGAGTAATATCCTTGCTCTTCAATATTCTAAATAGGACTTCTGCAACAGATTTATCTGGTGTAATACATCTTTTGATCTCTTAGCTGATGCTTCCATGAGCATTGGTTGTGGATCCAAGCAAGATAAAGTCCCTGACAATTCCCACCTTTTCTCCATTTATTATAACGTGATGTAATAGACCAGTTGTGAGGGTTTTGGTCTTCCTTACATTAAGTTGTAGTCCATATTGACTATTAAAATCCTTGAGCTTTATCAGCAAGTAGTTAAATTGTTCTTCACTTTCAGCAAACAAGGTTGTGTCATCTGCATACTGCAGGTTGTTAGTAACCTTCCTCAAAAAATGATACCACATTTTTAAATAATATAATCCAGTTTCTCTCATGAGTGCTCAGCCTATGGATTGAATGAGTCTGAAGAGGAATTTATAAATTAGTATCAGACATATGGGCTAATATTAGACTATGGACTTGCTTTGGACTAGGCTGAGATGTTTTCTCAGTATTTAATTGCTCTTGTATATAAACCTCTATATGAGTGTCTATGAATTTGTTTCTCTAGCTTATCCAGACTAACACACCTATATATTACTATAACAGACAACATTTAACTTCAATATTAATTTTGATCCAAAATCCAAATCCTTTCACAATTTTTCAAAGAAATGGAAAAACTAATTACCAATTTTATATGGAAACAAAGAAATCTAGAATAAAATATAGTATATAAAAAATAAAAACCAAATAGGCGGTAATTCAGCCCCAGACCTTATAACTAATTGTATAGCTATTGTAATCAAAAGAGCCTCATGCTGGTACAATGATAGATCCAAAAACCCATGAATTAGAATTGAAAATCCTCAAATACAATCAAGTACCTATAGACACCTAATTTTTGATAATTAATAGACATTAAATGGGCAAGAGAAAGCCTTTTTAAAAAAATGGTGCTTTAAAATCTGGATCTTCACTTACAAATAAATGAAACAATAACCTTACCTCACACCATGTACAAACAAACAAGTAAACAATCCTCAAGATGGATGAAAGACCTAAATATATATCCCACAATTATT
>NW_022111373.1:21577847-21584588 GCF_000313985.2 Echinops telfairi
GGGGTGTCTACTGAGCATGTTCCAAATTCAGGCCTTTGATCCAGGAAGGCAGCATACCTGGGTGGGCCAAACTAGGCCAGGTGGGATTAATTGAGCCAATGGGGTCAACCAGTACTGTCGCCCATGCCTCTTACCCAAAGGCCCTAAAGGTCTAAACCTGAAGACCACCGTGCCCTTTCCAGTTATTCCCTGGCCTTCTGCTGGGGTCTCTCTGGCCTCACGCTGCCACATGTGGATATGCAGTCCCTTGAGGTTCCCTGTGTTCCCTAACTATAAAACCTGACACTTCTTCTGTCTTTTATAAAAACTCACTGGAATCACAAACCAGGATTCAGCATGAATTCTTTCTTGTGCAAAGCCAAGAACCGAGGTATTTCCCACTTGAGAAACCTAATAAAATGATAACATCTTAACTAGAAAGATACAAATAATCTGATAAAAATGTACAGAAGATATGAATAGACATTTTATCAAAGATTACATACAGGAAGCCAGCATCCATATGAAGAAATATTTTGATCATAATCAATATGGGAAATAAAAAAAACAATAATGAAATATCACTACACACAGACACTGGCAAAATTCAACAAAATAGAAAATAACAAATGCTGGAGGGGATGTGGACAGATAGAAACATTTTTACATTGCTAATGAGACTGCAGAATTGTATAATTGTAAAAAAAAAAAGGAATTGTATAACTGTAAATCTGTATGCCAATTCTTTAAACAAATGCAAATCCAAGTGCCTTGTGATCCAGGAATCTCTCTACTGGATATATACCCTATAGGAATAAAGAATGCTACACAAACAGACATATGTGCACCTATGTTTACTGCAGCAATTTCCACAATAGCAAAAACATGGAAACACCCCAAAACTCCACCTATAGAGCAATGGGTAAACAGACTGTGGTACCTTCATTCTATGGAATTTGTATACATTAATAAAAAAGTGATAACTCTTAAAAACCATAAGATATGGACAAAACTAGAGAATATTATGCTTAACAAACAGTCAATCTTACAAAGATACCTATTTAATATCATCATCATTATAAGCAGAAACAAAGAGGAAATATTGTTTATACACAAAAGACAAGATTTTGATGACTATGAGAAGGTCAGCGCTGGGAGTAAGAGAAAAAGAGGAGAGGATGGCAGGGGCAGCAGGACAAAACATGGAGGGTCTAACAGGAGAAACAAAGTCAGTGTTACTCCAGGAAAAGACCAAAGTAAAACGGGAAACCTCCAGATGCTTTACCCTTCAGATTTAAATATTGGTTTGTGTGGCTAGAAAAGGAGAGAAAGTAAAACTGGAGTGGACTTGGAGTTTTCGGTGGCATACAAATTCATTAGAACAAAACAACAAAAAAGATTGATTTTTGAAATGCCCTTGTGAGAACAAATGTGACGCCCTTCCTAGTAATTATATCATTTCCAGCATAACGAATCATGTGATTCTCTGATTCAAATCGGCAGTCCGGTTCAGCTCCAATGCCTAGGGTGCCAAGCTTGGTGCTTTCCATTTCATTTCCTCCATTCATACTTCCAGTCGTCCACGTGCTGATCGCTAGCGGATTTTCACCTCTGTCTCCTTACCCTGAATTGTGCCCCTTCAGCAAATGAAGATCTTTAAGTTTCCACCCTGCTCACTTCTCCATTATTGGCTTCCCTCTGAGAAAGTAGCTGCTTCTCACTCCTCTTGTGAGTGCCCTGAGCCCCGAGTAGCCCGTCCTCCACATCATCTCCGACAGTGGTCTGCTTTCCTTCATCAGGCCTTCCTTCAGTATCGGCCAGTCTGTTGAAGTTATGAACAAGGCTTTCAGTGACCACTTCCCTAACGAGGGCCGCTGATTCTGTCTCCATTGTCTTTTCTTAGTCTGGGCGCTCTGCTCAAGCCTGTTAACATTTGGGGGACCCTGCTGGCACTTGAAATACCAGTGACATAGTGTGGCAAACTGATGGATAAGTGGCAGTGACAAAAACATATATTGTTTTAAAATGTGAGGATTCTGTTGGGACACCTTTCTGTGGGATGTGTCCAAACATGGACTGCTTCCAGTCCGTGGGCCAAGTAGCTGACTTCCAGATCTCATTAAATGTTCCCAGTGCTTCATTAGCTTGTTGAAACATTTTAATTGGTATTCTAATTGAAGGCTGCATGACTTACAATCAGGAAAGGTGTATGTCAGGGTCAAATACTTTATTCATACTCCTTACATGGACCCCATGTAGAACAAGGGTTGTAAGAAGGCTGATTAATTATCAATCATATGCTTGCTGAAAGTCAGGTGACCTGGAAACATTCACTGATGAAAATCGACTACGTGTTTGGACTGCAATTCAATGTAAAGAAAATAAAAAATACAACAGAAATAATAGCCAATATGAATAAATGCATTTGCATTTGCATTTGAACTCTTTTTTAGAATGCAGTGTTCACTCTATTTCAATAGGCTAATAAAGTAGGATAAGAACCCATTGGTTGGGCGACAACAATAGGAGCACTGTTTCAAACACAGGAATAAAAGGACATTAAGATTCTTCTCAGCTTTGGCATCTATGATTTACATGACAGACTTGCACCCAATGCTATATACCTTCCATTCAACAATATGGAAGCATGGGTTCAGAGGGCGTGATGAAATATGACCATATCTAGAGGTATGAAATAAGACTTATGGCTGTAACATTATAACTTTTTTGTCACCATCCTAGACTTGCCCTAACTAAAATTAATTAGCCAAAAGAACAAACCCTCTAAATCTGTGGACATTATGGTCACAGTACGACTTTCAGTGAAAATAAGCAGGTCTTATAGCATACCAATGTATCATTTTTTCCACTCAATTTTGCTTTATCTAATCTCCAGAGTTATTAATAAACTTTTACAAAGAAATATTCACATATGGCATTTGCTCAGAACATGGGAACTTTTTTCAAATTTATCGAGGCATGTTTTATATGTGATATAATTCACCCATTCCAAGTGTATAATTCAATAATGTTTAGTAAAATTTGCTAGACATGCCACTATCATGATATGTACATTTTTTATACCCTTTTATTGGGAGTTAACACAGATATATATGATTTCATACTGCAACCACAACAAGCAGTATTGTACAATTGCTACTACCATCAGGTTCAAAACATTCTTTTCTGCTTGAACTCCTTGACATCAGCTCCCTTGTAGATCCTCTCTGGCCCCCCCCCACTAAACCATCCAATAATTCTATTCTACTTCCTGTCCCTATAGGCTCATCAACTCTGGGTTTCATAGACTGAAAACCAGACATATAACGAAAATTTCAGAGGGTCATAAAGAAGAGTTTAAGGCACTAAAAAAGCAAACATATCATTCAAGACTGTTGAAAACTTGCATGCAAAAGCTTGAGAATGAATAAAACACCCGTAAGAAGGCCCGAAGGACCCTGGAGGCTGATTGGGTTTCACAGTGAGGTGTTGACCTAAAGGTCAGGGGCTTGAACCCACGAGTCCCTCTGGGGTTGAAAAACGAGGCTATCTGCTTCCCTTAAGATTTAACATCTCTGGCACCCAAAGGGGCACTTTTACTCTGCTTTGCAGGATCAATATGGGTCTGCACAAACATGAGCTAGGCTTTCCGTTGCTGCTTCTGTTTCATCTTACTGTAAGAAGAACCGGTGCATTTACAGTGTGGGTGAAGAGGAAACAAGGGACCCTGGCGTGTTAAAAGAACTTACAAATATGACTTTGAAGAAGTACAGCCAGGATGCTCCTTGAAAGCAACAGTCGTGAGCCCCCCACTCACATATTCGATCGGTTATGAGGAGAGATTGGTCCCTGGAAAAGGACATCATGCTCGTTAAAATAAATGAAAGCTAAAAAAGAGGAAGACCCTTAGGATATTGACTGACACTGCAGCTGCAACAATGGGCTCAACTAAATCAATTTTGAGGATGGCACAAGACTTGGCAGTGTTTCCTTTTGCGGTATGCATGATGGCTATGAAGGAACAACTTTTAAAAAATCCTCAAATACTGATTTTAGTTGCCTGATGTTGACACGCTTTTCCAGCCACAAATCTCACACTAGCCCAGAGACAACCTGTTTCTTTGACACGACTCATTGAAGCTCTTCCAAACCACACTGACCAGGATTCTTTGCAGTATTTGTATTTATTCTAATCCAAAAAAGAAAAAAGTAAAAAAATATTTACTTTCCTAAATGAAAAATACCTAGTTTTAGAAATACTTATATTCCAATAATCTGGCCATATAAATCAGCGCATGCTTTATGGAGGTCTCCTTTTCAATCCGCTCCATGACAGCAGTGTCATTGGAAAGCTCTAGTTCATCTGTGAAGTGAGATAGTTTTCAGGTCTTAATAGACACGATTCCAGCAAGGGATAAGCTGACATTCTCGGGAAGGTATGATTGCACATCTTCATGGCTTCTATTGGACTCATAATTCATGATTGGCCCTCATTTTTTCATATTCCAGATTCTCTCCTGCCATGAGTTAAAATATTTAAAATTATTTTCTAAAAAATAAGAGTTGTTTATAGTGTGAACAAAATACTAAATGACACAAGATAAATTGAGACTGAAAAAGAACCGTAGTGGCTTTTTCAAATAAGCGCAACCAGAAAACAATAAAAGGGTAAATACAAATCAATTAAGGTACCCCACCCCCACCAAAAAAAGGTAAACTTTCCTTTGTGGAAAAAATGGAGACTCCCCTTCTTCAATTAACCAATTAGTTTTTTTAATAGTAATTGCAAATTATTTTTTTCTGTTTTCTTTGTAAAATGTGTTGTGTTGTTAAGTACCCTACAGTGTGTTCAACTCAACAACCCTTTGTCTTTTTATGTTTTTCCGATTGTATTAGTCTCTTTATTCTTTTGATAATCTCTTTCATTTTTAGGTGATGAAATGCTTAAGGATCCACTTCAGATGCTGGCACCTCTAAGAACATGGCACTCCCTTTATTTAAACTCAAAATCAAGCCTTTGGATTCTTGTCTCTATTCAGATCCCTGTAGTTTGGCTGGAGCAGGCCTCTGGAGACAGCCTCGCAATGTAGCGGTCTACACGTGGCTCTGGCTTCTCCATGAGCACTACGAGGTGAATTTAGTTTACCAATCACCAACCAGGAGGCATTCTCAAGAGAGTTTACATGAATTTAATTTTTAGACAACCCACATGACATGGTTTTTTTTCTTTAAAAAAAAAAAAAAGCCTCCACTCCAAATAAATCAAGGTCAAAAGTAAATGAAGAGCTCACAATGACATCAGTTCCGTTTGTCTAAGTCCTGGTGTTGTGTGGATGAACAGCAGCCGGTTAGGATGAGAGACATCGGTCATGAGTTGTCCACTGTTAACATTTCTCCATCTCTAAGCCTTCCTTAAAGAAGATCATATACGGAGTCACACCATCCTGACAGTAGTCCAGCAGAGCAACCATGCCATCTGTATTCATGTTCTCACCAATAAAGAACTGGTACTTTTTGAAATTTTCAAGGATCTTCTTGATTCGTTCTGCAGCCCCTGTCATACAAGGCTTTACTCTTTCTGGTTTCTGCTCTTCAAGTTTGCCTTTGATTGATTTCATGTAGTCTTTGATGTCCTTCTTGTAGGCTTCTTTTGTGAAGCTGGTTTCCTGCAAGTGATGGTTCATGACAATATCAACACCAGTGACCACAGTGCTTTCTGCTCCATCACCATCCAGGCCTTCAGCTGAGACGTTGCCACCAATGAGGGAGTCATCGATGTTACCTTCAGTCCTATTGACCATCTTCCCCTCCACTTCCAGACACAGCCCGTCTTTTTGATCTCCTGAATCTTGTAGATTTCGGAGAAGATCTCATCATGGCTGATGAGGTCTCGGTAGATGATCATGATGGCGGCTAAAGGGAGACAGTGGAGGCGCTAGCTTAGGAGGAGCCAGAGTGGCGCTGAGGGGTGGGGGGGATCGGGCAGAAAGGGGCTCAGAAACCCTTTGTATAGCAGAATGAAACACCATTGGGTCCTCTCACATCCTAACAATTGTTCTTATGTTTGAGAATATTGACTGTCAATCCATCACATCCAGGGTCTTCCTCTTTTTTGCTGCCCCCTCTTCCTGACAACATGTCTGGAATATGTGAAATGCGGTCTTGCCAAACTTGGCCCCAAGGAACATTCTGGTTATACTTCTTCAAAGACAGATTCGTTTGTTTTCTGGCAGTCTATGATACTTTAAATATTCTTGCCAGCACCATAATTCAAATGCATATACTCTTCTTTAGTCTGCCTTATTCAATGTTAAACTTCCATATGCCTATGAAGCCATTGGAAATACCAAGGTGGGGGTCGGGGCACCTTAGTCCTGCAGTAACGTTCTTATTTGTCAACACTTAAGGAGGTGCAAAAGATTTACCCAATGCAATGTATTGTTTGGTTTTGTTACCACTGCATCAATAAACATTGATTGTAGTTGCAAACAAGAGGAAATCCTTGAAAAGTTCAACCTATTTTCTACTTATCATGATGTTATCTATTGGGTTTTTTTTTCTCTCAAGATTTTCTTTGTTTATTATGTTATAGCTTATTGGTTCAATTGTGAAGATTTTTTAAAACATTTTATTAGGGGCTCATACAACTGTTATCGCAATCCATACACACATCAATTGTGCAAAGCACATTTGTACATCATTCTCAAAACACTTTCTCTCCCCTTAAACCCCCGACATTAGGTCCTCATTTTTCCCCTCCCT
>NW_022111373.1:21585677-21604426 GCF_000313985.2 Echinops telfairi
AGACAACCTATTGGTTTAATTGTGAGGATTTGGGTTTTGTAAACATGCTGAAATAATTCTTATTCATCAACAAATGCTCCAAGTCTTCCTCGCTGTCTGTAAGCAAGGTTGTGCTGTTTATTCAAGGTTTTTAATCAGTCTTCCTCTAATCCTGATGCTGAAATCTTCTTCATGTAGTCTAGCTTCTCTGATTATTTAGTCAGCATGAACATTGTAAATGTATTGTAAAAGGATACAGCCCTGGCACACACCTTTCTTGATTTTGATCATTTAATATTACCTTTTTCCTTTACTAATACTTCCTCTTGATCCATGGACAGATTCTGCATGATCTTACTTAAGTATTATGGAGTTCCCATTTTTTCTCAAGGATATACATAGTTTATTATGATCCACATAGTCTAAGTTCTTGGCATAATCAATAAAGCACAAGCAAACCTCTTTCTGGTATTCTCTGCTTTCAGCCCATATCCTCGGACATCAGCAATGCTATCCCTCTGCATATTTTTGATGCTTCCTGTATCATTCAATATTTTGCTCTTAAAACTTCCAGTATCACAACTTCAGGCTTGAAGTTTTACTTCTTTCAGTTTAAGATAAGCTGAGTGTTCTCTTTCTGTATGGTTTTCTAATGCTAATAAGTCTTTGTAAATTTTATTATGATATTTTACTTTGTCTTCTTAAGCTGCCCTTTGAAAATGTGTTCAGCTATTTGATTTTATAATTCCTTCCACTTGCCTCAGCTTCTCTACAACTAAGAGCAAGTTCCAGAGTTCCTTCTGACAGCCATTTTAATTCTTTTTTCCTGTCTTTTTAATCACCGTGTGCTTTCTTCATGTATGATATTGTTGGTGTCCTCCTACAGCTCATCAGGTCCTCTCTCATTAGTGTTCATTGTATCAAATTCGTTCTCAAGATGTTCTTGAAATTTAGGTGTGATGTACTCCAAGTCATATGTCAGCTCTCATGCATTTAGTTTAAGTTTCTTCAGCTTCCTCCTGCACTTTCATATAAGCAAGTGTGGTCTGTTCCATAGTACACCCCTGGTCTCATTTTAGAGGCTTTTATTGAGCTTCTCCACTGTATTTCCCCACAGATGTTGTCAATTTGATTTCTTTGTTTTCTATCTAGAGAAGTCCATGTGTCTACTTGCCTTTTCTGTCACTATAAAAAGGTGTTTGTAGTGAAGCAGTAATCGGTCTTGCAAAATTCTCTCTTGGGATCCCCAGCTTAGTTTCTATACCAATGCTCCCCCCCCCACCCCTCAATTACTGTTCCTTCCTCCTTGTTTCCTACTTTTTCACTTCAGTAACCAATATTAAAGTCCATGTAAAACTGCATGAGTGACTAAATAAGCCTCACTATTATTTTATAACTCACAATTGTTTCCTCCAGCACATAGGAACAAAAATGAAACATAGCTGTCAGCTTAATTCTTACTCATGGACCCTAAAGGACAGAGTCGAACCATCTTGTTAGATTTATGAGACTGTTAATATTTATTGGTGGTAGAAAGTCTTATTTTTCTCTCTCAGAGAGACATTAGGTTTCCATGAAACCATCTTGTGTTTTGCAATCCAGGGAGCAAGTCAACTACACCACTGGGGCTCTAGATTTAGCAGCAATTGCTGATATCTTTAGGAAGAGAGCACACTTCTCTTTCAGCTGGTTTCTTGCTCCAATTTGCAAAATTATCTCTGTCACTAAGAGATAAGTAGTTTATTTCTCCTCTAGGTAAATGCAATTAACACGCACAGTTGATGAATTGCGTATGAGCTACATGTGACAGTATTGAAGGAACTATGGTCTGCCCAAAGAACAAACAAATCTCTTGGAGGAAGCATTTCCGTAATGCTCTTTAGAGGCAAAGATGGTATAAGACTTTGATCATGTTATCAGGAGAGAACAATCCCTGAAGAAGGACATTATGCTGGTAAAGTAGAGATGTAGCAAAAAAAAATAGGAAGGACCTGAACAATATGACTTGCTACAGTGACTGCAACAATAGGCTAAAGCCCTGAACAGCGGTCAGGGTGATGCTGGGCAGTAGTTTGTTCTGTTGTGAATATGGTCACTATGGGTCAGAACTCAATGCACTTAAAAACAAAAACATGACTGAGATATGTTCCTGAGTGGCAAAAATGACAAGTGCTAAACTACTCACCAAAAGGTTGGTGGTTTGTTACCCAAAGGAGGATCAGAGTTTCAAGGCTCTCTACTCCGAGGTTCTTGTCCTGCTTTCAAGAAAGATTTCAGGCAAGAGACAAAGTTCAGAGCAAAGTCAATGTTGAACATAAAGACTGAGCTTGTTGAAGATGAAACTTTGGAGAAGAACTAATAAAGGCCCTGAACTAGTCTTAAAGGTAGGATGTACAGCTGGACATTTTATTCTGTGAATAGTGGACCTCCATTGGCTGGCTTTCCTTTACATCTTCTGATATTGGCTGGTTCCCTGGAGTGTACCTCTTCTTTCCAGGTATATGTCTCTCTCCACCCCAAGATCCCTTGCTCTTTGTCTCCATGGACCAGGATGCCAGATCACATATCCCTCTGTTCCACAGTTGCATAGTGTCAGGCCAGATAAAAGATCCTGCAGTCTCTGTGCTGCTCCTCTGAGCCTCCATGACACAGGCTGTGATGTATCTGGTCTCAGAGGTCTTTGTCACTTCACTTAGCGATCTTAAATATGCTCTTTCAAGATTCTAAGAGTCTCCAGGATGGATGATCCCTTCAGGACCAGTGGTGTGAGTGGTGATACTGGGAGGGTAGAGGGAGAGTGGGTTGGAAAGAGGGAACCCATGACAAGGATCTACATGTGACCTCCTCCCTGGGGGACGGACAACAGAAAAATGGGTGAAGGGAGATGTTGGACAGGGCAAGATATGACAAAATAATAATTTATAAATTATCAAGGGTTCATGAGGAAAGGGGGAGTGGGGAGGGAGGGGAAAAATGAGGACCTGATGTCAGGGGCTTAAGTGGAGAGCAAATGTTTTGAGAATGATGAGGGCAATGAATGTACAAATGTGCTTTATACAATTGATGTATGTATGGATTGTGATGAGTTGTATGAACCCCTAATAAAACATTTTTTTTAAAAAAGATTGAAGGGTCTGTCTCTTCTCCATTGTTATTTCAAAGATAGCTCATCAGAGATGACTCACGACCCTATAGCCAGGAGAGTGGTAATGAAAACTGGCCCAAACTGATGAAAACTGACCCAAACCCACTTCCAGTGTTACGCATGTCCTACTTGCAGAGTCCCACCCAATGGTTTGGTGAGAGTTACAGAGACTTGGAGAGAAGAGCCATACAAAGAAATTTTACTCTGTCACAATTAAAATAATTATAATAATAATAAAACCAGAGATGGAAATTGTTGTCAAATAGACCAACACCAAAACCAAACGCAAAACAGTGACGGCATACAGGGGCTCTATCATGGCAAATCTTTTCCAGAGCAAACAGTCTAATTGTTCTTCAGTGAAGAAGCTGGTAGATTTGAACCACTGACTTTGACACTGGTAGCCCCTGAGAGAAACCTCGGCTCTTTGATTGAATAGAGAATATCTCTTATTAAAAATGCCTACTCTCAATTTAATGGACCTAGGCAACATATTCCCATTTATACCCTTAGCCTATTATTTGTAAGGGAGTAATAGCCCATAAAGTAGATTATTTTGCAGGTTTCATCAAAGTAACTTTTCTAAAGGAAATTAACTTATTTTTCCAAATATATAATTTAGAATACCAAATAGTATGTATTTCCATATATCAGATAGAAATCCCATAATAGTGTTCAATTGTGATCCAACTGTACACAGAATTAATTTTTCAACTTACTGTGACCTTATGATATTCCTAAGTCCTCCAATACTTCGTATCTTCTAATCTAAGTTTCAGTTACTCTACAGAAGAGGGAAAGAAGACATGTATTTCTGAGAAATCACAAATGGTGGAGCAACTACATTTAGTAATATTATTTATTTAATTAAATTTTAACTAGGGAAACTAATGTTTACTGAGAATTTGCAGGCCACCATATTTTCTGTTATGCAATTCTCATATATCTTATTATAATAATGTTTTTATGGGGTGTTAATCTAATTTTAGTCAAAACATTTAGATGAATTATCCATGCTCACAAATTTGTGATTAGCTAATTCCTGAAGCTGACCAGTGGGAGAGGAAGTGCTTTAAAGTTGAAAACAAAATCTTTTTCTGATATTTTCTCAACCCTTGTGGATTTAAATCAAAACCATAAGGCTTTTGTTGTTGCTATTGTTTTTGTTACTTTTTAATATCTTAGAATTTGCTCATTAACCTTATGGAAAATTTGTAATTCCCAAAAAGACTTCTGCTCAAATTAAAACAAATCCATGTAGCACTTCTATATAATCTTTATTTGTATTATCAACTTTTTCAGTATGGTTAATTTTTTATCATCACTCTGTAAACTTATCAGAATGTTTCAATTATCAAGTGTGTCTGACTTTGCTTAATTGACTGTGATGTCAAGTGCCCTGCTTATCCATTGAAACAGAGATATCGATATTGATATTGCTCTCAAATCCTGAAGATCACAAATCTTGAAATTTGCATCTCTACAAAGAAACTGCTAGTTTTCTGCTACTTCCAAGTCACAATGTTTGTGTAATATTCAATGCTTTGCAAGTTTCAAAGAGGATATATCTTTTATTACTGCGAATAAATCTGCTAGAGATTTAATATACTATGTGGACAAAGAAAAACTTTAATAGCACCATATTTAACACACGTGGGAGATCAATAACTGTTAGGTTTAATAAAATTCAAATCATGAGCTTTGGGATTTGATGATGCAAAAGTTATAAAATTTTCTATTTATTCTAGGGAAATGCTAGGAAGTACATATTTCATAATATTTGCCTTTCATAAAAGAACATTAAACATCACTTATCAATCTTTTATATTTTAGTAACTTTAAATTATTATGAAAAAATATTTTTAAATGCCAAATTTTATAAAAACATCTTGTCTTCCAAATTCTGTTCATTTAACTAAACACATATTTGAAATAGGAGGTAATATTTTTGAAATTGTTTTAGATGGATATCTGAGTAAAATAGCAACCTTAAAATTTTAGGATACTCAGATAATTATAATTGTCAATATCATAGATTATCATTCTATAACATTCTTAATGCCAATATGTTTTTCATAATTATTTTATATTTTCTAGAATGGAGTCTCAGAAAAGAATTAACTCAATAAGTGCATGTGTTTTAGTTGTTTCATAGAGATAATGTTCTATAACATTCCAAAAGGTCTATATGCCTATTTATAGCATTATTTATGTGTATATGTTTATATAAATGTATTTCACCATTTCCTAAAGAATAATGTTACCATTAAACATATTAATGTATTTTATTTTAACATGATGCGAATAGTGCAAAAAACAAATATTACAAGCAGGCTTTTAATAAACAGTAGTGTGCAATCCTGATTATTCCCTTCCCAAAGTGTAACATGCCCAAATGAAAACCTTTATGGATACTACTGAATTAATTTTTCAGACAAATAAAAGTCTTCTAGTAATGTGCTTATACTACTCTCTTTAAATTACCTTTAGATATAGCTCTGCAGATGCCTGCTTTAAATGACTTGTTATCTCATATTGACACATTACTCCCCTCCTTGTTTCCGTACCTATTATTTACCTCTTTGACGTAAAAGCCTTTTCAGTGCATAGATTATTTATGACTATGTACATATCTCAAGCACACACACACACAAATGTCTGTCTCTCAACCCACTGCCATCAGTGTGTCATTAATCTATCCCCTATTCACTACTGCCCACTTTCCTGTTACACTGGAATCTGTCACATCCATGACCACTCAGAGCTACTGTCTACTGCCCCAGAATGATCTCCTCTGGTGCCAAAATAAGGCGAATGAACCTTCTCTTCCCCCATAAAAAATAAGATGTGATCAAAAGCCTGTCTAAAACGTATGTGACAGTTCAGACTGCAGATCCTGTATCCAGCCTGCCAGTCATTTATTGGATGACTGTGGCACATAGTGTTAACTTTACCAAGTTTTCATAGCTTAGTTGCTATTAAAATGAGTGAATATATATAATGCCCCTTGAAGAGGACCAAGTGAAGAGCACATATTAGACAAGTAATAATTGTAATCATTATTATTATATCCTATAGACTTACACAAAGGTTGAAGTCACAAATTCTGGCCTTTAAGAGTTTTTCTAAGTAAAATTCCAGTCCAAGGCGTCAGATGCCAGATAACTCCCAAAGTGTTTTCATGTTCAGTTCTCTCCTTTATCTTCCACACAGCACTGAGCAGAAGATTGGAAAGCAGTTGAATCTGTGTTAAGCAATTGGAAACAAAGGAAAGCATAAAAAGATGCAAAATAATTGGACCGAATGGCCAGATGTATGTATTTATCTTTCGTGGTAAAAGCCCTTTTTTAAATACACATGAGACCACAATAATAGCACCATCAGTGGTGATTTATAGGAGACGAATTTTAGCCTAATCACCACAGTGAGAATGAATATTTTCAGGAACACAGATACAAGCAGTGATGAAAATTATACCCTAAGTTAAACTACCTAGTGCAAAAATTGGCAAGCATGAAACGAAACAATAATAACTTAACTCTCCTTCACAGAGAATGAGAAGCAATCATGCATGTTCATTCCACATATATTTTTATTTCAATGTTGCAGAAATAGTGGTAGATGAGAAAGAATAACCCATTTAACCTGGAGTATATATTTCTGAAGATGGAAGAAGACAATAAACATATAAATGAATAAACCACAATACTCATTGAGAAATATGTGAAATATAGGGGATTTAAAGTACATAAATATGATCACAGATAAGGGCTGGAGGTCCTTTGTAACTCTTGATAGGCATTATTCAAGCTGATGCCTACTAGACAGGACAGGATCAAAGACACAAAATTTATAAGAATTGTTTTCTATAAAGCTCATTTAGGCATAAATGCAAGTAATCTTTTTTAGTAACTATTCGCTGCTGTATTAATGTGATTTTCATAAATAAAAGAGATAATTTATTTCCTCCAAGAAAAATCCACTCAAGGTAAAACCATTCTATAAGGCACTTATGTTATAGGCTAAGAGCTCAATATTTTTCTGCTTCTCTTCTAGTTTACCAACACTTGCCTGAGAGTTTGTTTTATTGCCATGACTTGTGCTGGTGTGATGCTGAAAGCTATGTTACTGGTGTTTCGGATATCAGGGGGTCACTCCTGATGAATAAGTTTCAGCAGAGATTATAGACTAACAAACTACAAAGAATCAATAGACTGGTCAATTATAAGGATTTAAGCACGGAAAACCTTATAAACCAGTGTGGAAAATTCTCTGAATCTGAAAATCTCATGAATAGCAGTACAGCATTATCAGATAAAGTATCAGAAGAGAAGCCCCCTCCGGTATGAAAGGAACTCAAAATAGATGTGAGGAAACTGAGGAACATTTAAATTCTCAAAGTATGGTTAGCCATAATGATTCAGTTGGAGTAAAGCCAACTGGATCTTCATTTACTGATGGGGCATGGATCAAAATGAGAAGAAATACATGCAAACATCTATTGATAATTGGAATTTTGGACGTACAAAATTTGAAATACTAAGAAAACTTCAGCTCCACAAAAATGAAATGGAATACATAAAGATTTCTATCCTAATCAATAGTGAGCTGAATTAGACAGGTATTTATCATTTTGAATCAGACAATCATATGTTTTTTTGGAAATAACAAATGATGGGATAGCTAAAAATTAGAAAACAACTAAATCATCCATTATCAATTATGTATCAGAATCAAAATGGAACATTTTATGGTCAAAATCCTAGGAATTGATGAGTTGAAATCTGGCGTTGTTCATTTAAAAATGGATAAGTATATTGTTTATTATGCTGAGAATAGCAAATGGAAAAGTGATATCACTTTTATCCTCTAATAAAACATTTCAAAATCTGTTCTGAACTACCTTGCTGTCAGTGTTAGGATATTATACGTACACATCTCTGAAGAGACAAATTGATAGGAATATTATGCTAATTAACACACCAACAACTAAAGCCAACCCAACTACAGAACTCCGTCAAATTCTGCAGCCTGAAGATTACATATGCAGTCAAGTTGCATTGATAATAACTGGAGACTGGAATGGGAAATTTAGAAACAAAGAAGTATTGATATTTGAAATATACGACCTTAATGGTAGAAATTACATTAGCTGTCACATGATTTAATTGTGCAAGATCAACAACTGATTCATTGGAAATACCTTTTACAACCAAGTTAAGAAAATCACTGTACCAAAAAGAACTGGTCTGTGTGCTACCATTTCAAGAGGTAGCACATGATCAAGAATTGATGGCATTGAAGAAGGAAGTATACGGTAAGCACTGGCAACACATAACGCACATGCACACACACACAAATACAAGATTTCAGGAGCTGAGAGGATACCAATTAAAATGCTTTAACTAGCTGATGCAGTGCTACAGACCCTCACTTTTCTAAACCAAGAATTTTGGAAGAAGTGAAATATAGAAGTGTAGAGTAATATTCTTAATAACACATACAAGCAAATTTTTGCAGAAGATCATTTTAAAATCAGTTGCAGCAGTATATAGACAGGGAGCTACCAGAAATTCAAGCTGAATTTAGATGATAATTTGGGGAAAAGGATATCATTACTGACATCAGAGGAATCGTGACTGAAAAAGAGAGTATCAGAAAAATGTTTACGTGTACTTTGTTGACTAGTTTAAAAAAAAAGTTGACTGGGTAGATTACAGCAAACTGTGTATATCATTGCAGATAATGTAAATTGTGTAACATTTTTGTTCTAATCAAGGACCTTTAAAGAGATGATGTGGCACTTGTTTATAAAAGAAGAAGGTACTGAGTGGTTTAATGTAAGGAAAGCCACAGTTTAGTGTTGTGTCATTAAACCAGGGCTATTCAATCTATTTGCTGAGCAAATAATCCAAGAAGCGGGACTATCCACGAAGAAGAATATGTCACCAGGACTGAAAAACTCAAAACTGAATTCACTAACATAAAGACCAAGAAGACTGATAGTAGCTCTATAGGACTAAGAAGAACCGTCCCTGGGGGCTTCTGAGATGGTAAACATTTTGTGCGAGTACAAATCCTCATCTTTCTCCTTCTCCTTGATCACAGTGGGTGGCCTCAACCGCTGACCTTGCAGTTAGCAGGATGCTGAAAAGGTTACTCCATCCATGTCATTAAAGTTGACTCAATTTGAGGAGGCAGCTCTTTTCTAGCTATATTTTGAGAGCCTTCCCACCTGAGAGGACAATTTTCTGGCAATATATCCTGCAGTGTCCTACTAGTATTCGTAACATTTTTAGTGGCTACTTTTTTTTTATCTGTCTCTTTATTATAGCTAGTTCATCATAGTTCAGTATCAGCTCTGTAACCTGCCCTCCACAGGTGACCATGCTGATAATTAAAATATCAGTAGTATAGCTTCTAGTATCACAGCAACACGCAAACCACCTATGGTACATTTCACTGACGGATGAGTGCTTTAGAAGATGTTTTAAATAATAGAGATGTGGAAGTATCGATTACCCCTGAAATGGTGAATAAACACAGGTTAGTATATTCATATGATGGTATATTATTTGATGGTAGGAAGGAATGAAATTCTGATATCTATTATAACATGGATGAAACTTTAAAATGTTAAGTGAAGAGGTCAATCACTAAGGATTACATATTATATGGTTTAATTTACATGAAGTATGCAGAAAAGGAGAACTTGTGGTGCTGTCAGGTAAATATTTTCTCCTAATGACATGGGACACACCAGCTACTTCCAGGATGTACAACCTTGGGACCCCTGTGTAGGGTTTTACTGAGTTATATATGCCTTGATGGCACTGAGAGAATGGAGGTGGGTATTGGTCCAGAAACAGCATTAACTAAAAGGAAAGGTGGTAGAATGTGGTTGCATGGGGTTAGATAAGGTAAGGATAGAGAATGACTACAAAAAGGTATAAGAAATCACTTTGGGCTACTACAATTTTTCTAAGAAGGGATATGGCAGTTACATAATCTGTCAACTTGAACAAAGGGGTGTGGAGTCTAGCCTGTCAATCAGGTCATAGCCAACCATGCCTCTGTGTGGGCATGGCCTTCTCCTAGGGATTCTGGGAACTCTGTCTTCCTCCCTGGAGGCAGGGCACACTCTCTCTGCTTTGTCTTCCTGCTGACAAGCCACATGGAGCTATGCTGATGGCAGCCAGAACCCTGGAGCTGGATGAGCCACGTGGAGACCCAAACTAATGCTAAGATGCTACTACCACCACTGGATCCACAAGACTTTCCACCCACTGGCTTGTAATCTTCCTGCATTCAGCATCATTGCATGTGTTGCATGAGTTGGAAGAGAAATTTATAGACTGGCATCGGACATATGAGCTAATATAGGACTTAAGGACTTGATCTAGATTGGGCTGGGGTGATTTGTTAATATACAATTACTCTTTGACATAAAGTTCTCTCTTACACATATATGAGTGTCAGTGAATTTGTTTTTCTAGTTTGCCCAGACTAACACAGGGGGTTTTAATGATAATTGCACAATTATACTACTCTAACAATTTTTAAAATTAACAACCAATATTTTATTGTCTTAAAATAACAAATATATGATATATTGGTTAGTGTCTATATATTTGATTAATATAAAAATGTTTTTATCCATTACACTTTCACTAGTTACTAAATATTTTGCAAAATCTACTTGTATTTTTTTAAGATACAACCATATCAGAATCTAATTAACAGGGAATATGAGCAAATTCTATTCTCTAAAAGAGCATGATTACAGGTTTCATTAAGGATGCTAACAAGCTGTAATGCCAGTGAGAAATGCTCAGGGTTGTTGCTTACCAGGATATGTCACAACATTTCAGGTCTGCTAATAAATGTTCAAGGGGACACACCACTTCTGCGGTAAACCTTAACCGAAAGTCATAGGTCAGCAAACCTATGAATTAAGTTTCCAGAGGCAGCCCACACCACTAAACCTCACCCCAAAGGCACTCAGCTCCACTGCCTTGGGCCAGCAAGTGTTGCTTCCTCAGTGAAGTGCCCTACCCTACAAGCCAGCCTTCCTTACACAAGCACTCAGCTTTACTCGGCGGGTTGGGAAGTCCATCATTCCCTTCCATGCTCTGGCTCCTGGTTCTGCTGCCGCTCTGTTGCTATAATAGTTGTCCTCTGGACAGCAGATTCACTGCGAGGACTCACTCCACTCCTGGATCTTGGTGATAACCAGTTCCTTCCTCCTGCTTTTGAGAGGGCTGGATTTTTACACCCAACTGGATGGAACTCCAGGGGATTATGTTTTAGTAAACAAACAAAATATTCTCACTTGATTATTAAAAACTCACTGCCATTGAGTGAATTCTGACTCAAAGTGACCCCATAGGACAGAGGACAGCTGCCCCTGGGAGCTTCCAAGACTGTTAGAAAGCCTCTTCTTTGTGTCCGAGAGGGGCATAACCCTTGTTAGCAACCTCCTTTATTATCCACTATGCCTGCAGGCTTCAACTATATGAAGAAGAATGCAGTATCAGGATTGGAATAAAGCTTATTAAAAACCTGCTGTATTTAGAAACCAAAAACTTGTTTGCTTAAAATGAGGGGAAGTTGAAGTATTTACTGAAGAAGATCAAGGATAGCAGTCTTCAGTGTAAATTACAATTCAATTTAAAGAAAACCAAAACCCTCAGAACTGGACCCATAGGTAACATCATGAAAAACAGAGAAAATGTTAATGTTATTAAGAATTTCATCTTGCTTAGATCACATCAATGCTCATGGAAGCAGCAGTCAAAAAATTCAAACTAAGTATTATGTTAGCTAAATCTGTTGTGCAAGACCTCCTTTATTCTCTTATGTATTTAAACCTTTTCTGTCTCTAAGTCTCTCTTTTAAGAGCCCACGTCTGCTGAAGGGATTGTTGGCAGTTCAACCTGGCTGTAAATCCCCCAGCCATTCTGGGGAGAAAAATGAGAAATCTGCTCTTTTAAATATTTATATCCTCTGAAACCCTACGTCGGATCTCTCTATGATTTGGAATCAACTAGATGGCAGTTGATTTTTATACTTATGTTAGAAAAATTGAGCTTATATATAAATCTTTAATATCTTTATAAAATCCACTTACTAGCTCTTCTCATTGTTATTTTGTGCTTCTATTGGGTCACTGTGAGTCGGAATGGACTTGGTGCTACTGGTAATTTTGTTTTATATATTGGTTTAATTTCACTTTATTTCTGTGACCAAATTTAAACATTTTATGACATTCTTTATAATGGTAGCTTTTTTAATGGACATTGTAACTCCATTACCTTTCTGAGGTTATTAACTATACTTATTTAAAGGGTCTTATTTCAATTAGTTTATGCTTCCTCTGGGAACTCCTTTTATATTCCTTTCAAATCTGGTTTCTCTTAGATTTATTTTATTTGCTATTTACTAATATTTAAGTTAGTAGTATTTGTTATTGTTAGCATGCTGGAAAGCATAGTTTGGTCTGAGATGATAATTAGACCATTTCTTAGAATAATATATTTTAATATTACATATATGTGTTAGGACTCTTTAGTTACTAATGTAAATAATTTCTTGTGACTTAAGGATTCCATTTTAATGAAATATATAAAATATGTATTACTGAACATTAATGATCAATATAAATAATTTCTTCTGATCAAGTGATGTTATTTATTTTGGTCACTAATCAATCTGTTTTTATAAAGGTCATTCCTTTGTTGAAATTTTTGAGAGAATGCTCCCATAAACATTATTCAAATATCCTTGTGGCTATATTAATATTTAAATGTATATAGAATGAGATTTACCTCTAATATTTACACAGTAACAATTTTCTTTTTACAATGAAAGTTTTTTAGTATACCCAGAGAAGCTATTTATTTGAGAAACTAAAGTTATCCTTCAACTAAGAGGCAAGTTTCATTGTACAATATATTTTGATGCTTCACCTCATTCCTTTACAGTTTTCATGATAGTCCTCTACAGGAATAATCTGATGGCAATATATCTATTTTTAATTTTAAATACCAGGGCTCTGAGGACAATCTTATTTTCAAGGTTTCTGAATTTTAAGTGTTCAATAAGGAAATATTCTTTCTAAATGTCAGGACTAATTGAATCCACTCTCTTTTAACATGTTCAACATCTGTTGTATACATGTACTTCTTTCCACATCCTTGCTCCCATTTCCTCCTTCCTTACTTATATCCGGAGGCCCCTCTTCTTTTTGTTTTTCACTTTCAAACCTTGAAAGCCTACACTACAGTTAAAATAATCCATGTTCCTAAAAGCTATAGATGAATAAGGTTCTACTATATGTATGCAGAAAAGTCATAATCAAAATGGATGTCAAACTTCTGAAAGAGTACTAGAAAGACGGCCAAGGAATACTTACCACTGTGCTTTACTCTCTCTTATGGTCATGAATCTTTTTTCTTTTTTATGTACAAATAATTGTGCCTACTATAGGAGAGTAAATGCAGCAAGAATTTGTGAGCATGTATTATTTTATGAGGGAACAGGGCAGAAGGATACATTTGCTCATAAGCAACAGAGTGTCATGAAAGAGAAACGGAGACAATGGTTGAAACAGTTATCATCACTCACGATACCCACCAGAATGCCAACTTCCAAACAGCTTTCTTTCTTCAGAAATTCTGTTCGGTGATTTCCTGCCTTGGGTTTGCCTCCATCTGTGCAGGTAGAAAACAGTGTTGACACCTATATTGTTAGTGGAATGACAGCTCATTGTTTATGAATGCTAATTTTTTTCCAATCTAGGAATGCACTGTGCATTAAATGGAGTTTCAGGACTCTTCTTAGACTAGAAGACATATAATTTACTCCTATGATAAGTAGAATCTGACCCCTAATAGCTGGCAAACAAACTGATATTTGCTTATAGAATACAACTGAATAATAACATGGTTTGTGTACTGGATACAATTTTGCCAGGAGTTCTACGTGAAACTGGAGTCACAAACTCAGACACGTTAATGCAAGAGTTTGAAGTGCTTTGATTACTCTTATTGTTTAATCATAGTAAAATGAGCATTCATTTGTTTGATTTTACAGACCCTAGAAAAAATGAACAGACACTTGAAGAAGAATTGTCTACGTTTTCTTTGATGTGTGATGGCATTAATAAATCTTAGGAGCAAACATGACCTGCTGTTTTTGTGGCTGCTTGTGTTTATTCCTCATGGAGATGAACCGGTGTGATTTGAAGCAGGGAGTGTCATTAGCCAATACTGACATGTATCTTTCGAGAACATTAGAAGGCTCAAAAAGTAAATTTGCACAGAGTTTTATACTGAACATGTAAGCTGGATGTATAACTGCTTTTCATTATCATAAATGACTGCAGAAGCATTCTTAAGGAAGAATAAAATGGTTGCTGAAATGACACAGACAATTTTATAGGTAGTCATTGTGGTGCTGTAAGACTGACACTTGTCACCCAAACGCTTCAATGACACCATTGCCAAAAGGTTCCCCTGGGTTTCGTGACAAAAGCTCAAGTAGTTTAAGGTAAGAACCTATCAGAAAACCAGTTGTGTGATGTACAACTTTAAAAATAATATGTATTGGATGTAATCAAACCTATATTCATTTGAGGGTGGAGGAAGAAGGTTTATTTTACCTGAAAGCTTACTTCTGTCTAACTTCTCCTGTCTGTCACCAGAAGCCCTGTGAAGAGTTGGATTTGTAATGCAAGGTCAGCCATGTGAACCCATCAAACACTTTTTAGAAGTTCTAATAAGACTTACAGCCTCAGAGACCTAAACAGCCAGTCTTACACTGTCCTCTACGGTCATCATGAGTAGGAATTTCATGGGAGGCCGTGAGTTCTATTTTGTTTTGGTTTCTGGTTTAAAGCTCTGCTAAATTACAGTTTTTGATTTTGTTTTGGTTCTGAAAAGTATATGTGGGGGCAAAGTTATTGGCCTTTTAGGCAAACAGGCCAGAACCACCGCCTTCCATGATTCAAATCCCATGGGGAATGTTGACGGCTCAACCTGGGAAGCGATGATGCCCTGATGCTCTGCGTGTGCTGAAATGAACACTTTGCTTCCTGTTCTCTGGCAAAGCTGCTGAAACGCAGCAGTCTGCAAAATATCAGTTGCTCTCTGATCCTGAAGTTATCCTCCCCCTCCTCTCTGTGAACAGCTTAGTTGATGTATTAATGTTTCTTTGTATGTCCTCAAATAATTGTCAATTGTGCCTTTGTGTAGAAACCTGTCACAAGATGCAGGCTATGAGGCAGGAAATATCGACAAACCTGTCTCAAATTAATTTATGAACCTTGGAGTGTCTATGCTTCAGGGTCTCCCACACCCCAACCTTATTATTCCTTTATTTCATCTATAAGTTGTATTATTGCAAATCCTGCCCTCTCAAACTTCTCATCTTGTAAGAGAGTTGGACCCATTAATTTTACACATTTACATTAGATTTAATATATAATAATATATATGATTAATATAATTTAGTAACCAATTTGATGCCCTTATGACTATTTTAAGTATAAAAAATTGACCTAAAGGCAGTTTATTATTTCATAAGTTAATAATAACATTAAAAGAAGTACACAAAGTAGATTAAGTTATCAGAGTTTAAAATATGAATGCAAATATTAAATAAGGCCTAACAATAATAAAATTAAGATATTTCCATATTGCTTCTTGATTAGCATCCTCATGTGCAATATTCTTCACTTTTATCTTACCATCATTGGCTGTGTGACTTATAACTTAGCATACTTTCTCTTAGGAGATTAGGATCCCATTTCTTTAGATGTAGGTCACTTAGACTTTAGTCATTGACCTTGTTATAGTTGAGACAATTATGCAACCTCTCTTCTCTGAACATGATATGTTTGTGTTGAAAAACCTCTTTCTGTTTTTGCTGACCTTACAGTAATTGTTCTGACAATAGTTTTAGCTCTTGGAACTTTTAGGAATTGCACAATTCACACATAATATCACATGGGAATTTGGGCATAAAACAAAGCTGAAAATGAATTACAGTGTGTCACCCTCTGCTTGGTTGGCACTTTTTCTCTTTATACGTTTGTTTACTACAGTAACAAATGAAACGGAATAGAAATATAGTATTTCATCAAAAGTATAAATCAGCATAGTTCCATCTAATATTTTATACCTATGGATGGAATGAACATTACTATGGACACTTAGAATATGCTATTGTGAAGTTGAATGCATATGTTATTGTGAAGATGAATTTTAAAAAGAGTAAGCAATGTAAGTTATAATTTCTATACTAGGAGGTTACTCAGTCTTAGTGAGAACTCTGCTTACATGTGCCATTTTAAAAACTGGTTCCCTGAACTCAACAAAAAATTAGGTATAGGTACTACTGAACTTCTGCCAACCAATTGAATTCCACTCCTGTATATGTATGTATGTGTACACACTCACATACACACAATTTGCTATCGAAAATTTTGGTAAGAAAATCATATGGTGATTGATCAGCTATTATAAAAAATATAAAGAATAGTGTCTGGGATCTTAATGGCTTATCTTAAAACAAGCTGCTATCTAAAGCATCAGCTAAGTCCACACAGAAGAATTACACCAATCTGTGTGATCCAAGCATCGTCAATGATAAAAATCAAATCTGGAGGAGGATGGAGTATTAGAGTTGAACACACATTTTGCTAAAGCCTATGGACGACACTTTTGTTGTCATTGTTAGATAGCATCTGGCTTATTCTGAGTTACAGAGACCTTGCATACAAGAGAACAATTGTCACCATTTTAAGCCCATTGTGCCAGCCATTGCGTCAATACAGCTCGTTGTAGGTCTTCCTCTTTTTCCCTGCCTTTCTGCTTTACCAGGCACAATGTCCTCTTCTATGGACTGAGCTCACCTGACAACACGTCCTAAGTATGTGAGTAGATGTCTAGCCATCTTTGCCTCTAAGATTCATTCTGCCTGTACTTCTTCCAAGACAGATTGTTTTGTTTTATTGAGGCAGTGCATGTTACTTTCAATACTCTTAGCCAGCAGCATAATTCAAACACATCATTTTTTTTTCAACTTTATTATTCAGCATCCAACTTTCACATTCATATGAGGCAATTGAAAATAGTAAGGCTTGTGTCAAGCACACCTTAATATTCCAAGTAACATATTTGCTTTTCAACACTTTAAAGATGTCTTGTGCACAAGATTATCCCAATACAGTGAGTCCTCTGATCTCCTGACGTCTGCTCTCATGAGCATTGACTGTGGATGCAAGTATGACAAAATCCTTGACAACTTCAATATTTTCTCCATTTATAATAATGTTATCTATTGGTCCATTTGTGAGGGAGGTTTTTTTCTTCCTTCTTTACATTGAGTTAGTTGTAAGCCATACTGCCCCAATCCTGATACCACATTCCTTTTCATACACTCCATCTTCTCTGATTATTTGCTCAGCATACACATTAAATAAGTATGGTTCAAAGATACAAACCACATGCACACCTTTCCTGATCTTAAACCATGCAGTATTTCCTTATTCTATTGACACAATTGCCTCTTGATTCATGCACACATTATACATGAGCACAGTCAAGCATTCTGGAATTCCTAACGTTATTTATAGTTTTTATTATCCACACAGTTGAATGCCTTTGCATAGTTAATACAACACAAGTAAACATCTTTCTAGTATTCTGTTTTCAGTCACATTCTGTGTGCCTTCAGCAATGCTGGTCCCATGTCCTCTTCTGAACGCAGCTAAAGCTCTGAAAGCTTCCTGTAAATGTACTGCTGCAACACATTTTGGATGTCCTTCAGCAAACTATTTTTGCATATGATATTAATGATATTATGCTATAAGTTGAGCATGTCGGGTCACCTTTCTTTGCACTCAGTTGGCTAAGCAGCTGTCTTCTAAATTTCCTGGTATAGCCGAGTGAGTGGTTTCCGTAAATCTTCAGCTTGTTGAAACCTGTCAGTGGGTTTCCCATTAATTACCAAGCCTTCTTTTGGCGAATGCTTTCAGTTCATGATTATATGCTACCGCTTGAAATGGTTGCAAGTTAACTAGTTATTTTCTGATAGGCAACTTTGTTTATTCTTTCCATCTTCCTTTGATGATACCTGCATCATATACTATTTTGTGCATAGAATCTTTTAATATTGCAAGTATCGGCTATACTTTTTCTTTACTTCTTTCAGTTTAAGCTATGCCAAGAGTGTTCTTCCCTCTTGCCTTTTACACATTTCATAACAATATTGTACTTTGTCTTCTTGAGCTGCCCTTTCACTGTTTGGTTAGTTCTTTAACTTCAACATTTCGTCCATTTGCATTAGCTACTTTACCATCAAAAGCAAGTTTTAGAGTCTATTCTGACATCCACTTTGGTCTTTTCTTTCTTTCCTGCCTTTGTTGACCTTTTGTTTTCTGCAAATATAATGACTTTGTCCTCCCTCAGGTCTTCAGGTCTTCTATCATTAATGTTTAATGCATCATATCTATTCTTTTTTTTTAAATCAATTTATTGGGGCTCCTAAAATTCATCACAATACATAGATCAAGTGTGTAGAGCACATCTATACATTTGTTGCCCTCATCATTCCCAAAATT
>NW_022111373.1:21605462-21608220 GCF_000313985.2 Echinops telfairi
AGGCCCAATGTCCACCTGCCACCCTACTACCAAACCTATAATTATTTGCACCTAGGTCCGTTCCCCTCTTAATCTTAAATATATTTACATATGTACATGTCTGTATTTAGGCTTGTATGTATGCCCTTTGCCCATATCTATTCTTGATATCTTCTTAAAATTCAAATGAAATATCTTCAAGGTTGTGTTTTGGCTCTGGTGGACTTATTTTAATTTTCTTTGGCTTCAACTGAACGTATGTATGATAAATTCCTGGTCTATTCCACAGTCACCTGGCTTTAGCTGTTGATATGGGTCTCTCAGTCGTTTCTTCTTACAGATGTAGTCAGTTTGAGACCTGTGGTGAAAGCCATGTATATAATCACCTGTGTCTCATTGCAAAGAGATATTTGCTATGAAGAATTGGTTGGTCTTACAAACTTTTATCATGTGGTCTCCAGCTTTGTTTATATCGCTAAGACCCGGCTTTTCAACTACTGTTTTATCCTCTTTGTTTCCAAATTTTGCATTCTAATCACTAATAATTATCAGTGGATTTTTTATTTAATGCTTGATCGATCTCAGATTGAAGATAGAATTAGTTAGTAGAATTCTCACAATTTCTGCATCATTAGTTTTAGTTATTGGTGCATAAATTTGAATAATATTTGCCTTGACTGCTCTTCTTTACACTCGGATAAATAATAACCTATCATAGACAGTATTGCACTTCAAGAAAGGCTTTTACATTTCCATTTTAAATTTATGCAATACCATTTATGTTAGACAGGGTTCTTTAGAGAAACAAAACTAGAATGCTAATAATTATATATATATATTCATATTGATAGATATATAACATAAGAAATAAACAGTTAATTAAATTATAAATCAGTGCAAATGGCTCAGTGCAACTCACTCCCATGAGACAGTTTTGAGACCCTGGAAGTACTTCAAGCTTGAGGGCTGCCGGGTAGGCCTCTATAGAGCAGTTAAGGTTATCCAGCCACAGGCGGCAAACAGGAAGGCAGGTCACCAACAGTCAACCAGATGACAGGGTCTGACAGTCCCCAGCTCAAGAGATATAAATTCTAATAGTGTGACGAAGCAGGTTTTGAAGGAACCTCAAATTACAGCCACACAATCCACGGGTTAGGTGTCCCACAGGTAATGTAGCATGCAAATTGAGGAACAGAACAAGCAAGGCAGCCGCACACTGGTCCAACGATCAAAGAGCCAGAGACAAGAGAGGGCCATTTATGTCTCCTCCCTTCAATTAATCCCGCATGTGTTTATCAGCCAGGTTGGCACAATAAACCTTAACTATCTCATCATTCCTCTTGAATCTTTCATCATGCTGTAGTAAACAATATGGCGAACTGAGTCAAAATGGCTAATACCAGTCAATTTCAGCTCACTAAAAACTAGAATATCACTATTTCTGTATTCCATTTGATTTGAGCATTCTGTTGGGTCACTTTTGTTTGGGATTGGTACAATTATTTATCTCTTCCACTAAGTGGACCAAGTATGTGTCTTCCAAATTTCCTGGTATAGATGAGTGAGTGCTTTCTGTGCTTCATCAGCTTGTTGAAACCTGTCAGCTGGTATCTCATCAATAATTAGAATGCACAAAGTATGAATCTTGGAAAACTGGAAGTTGCAAAAAATGAATTTATTAGTAGATCAAAGAAAAAGAAGATGTGATTAGAAGAGAGACAGGACTAATGCAGAAGTCCTGTGTTAATGATATATAGGAAAAAGAACATGGAGACAAATAAGAACTTACAGTGAGAACAGTATCATCCCCCAAAATACATGAAGTAAACTTCTTTGTGCTATACTTAAATTCTAACAAACCATTATGCCTTATGTTTTTTTTTTTCTACTCTTTCTCTAATGATTACAATAATGAATGGGATATTGATATTTTGGAAAACCATATCTTGTAGTGCCTGAGATTATGCCAATAAGTTATTATACCAAAATGAGCATTGATCAAAAGGATTTATTGCTAATATTCCAGTTCATATATGCATGGATTAATTCCAAAGAATGCATGGTTCAACATGTCTGTATCATCAGTGCAGGCAACTTTCCCCAATAATATCCAAGTCATAGTGCTAATAAGCCTTAAAAAGAAACAAAAACCGGAAGTAAATTCTAGTAAAAATAGTGACTTGGAGGACATCTGCTGTGCCAGTCAAGGTCACGGCCTAGGGATCACCTCATAAGATGCTGGAGCCTATTTTTTGGAGACTCCATAGGTTTATCTTGATAGATTTCCTTGAAGGACTCAGGCTAATGATATGGGTTTATTATGAAGAAGTTAAGAGAATATTGAACATTGCATCAGTGAGCAAAAGGCCAGGATCATTGCATGGAGAAACTGTTGTCTTTCAAGAAAACACATCTATTATTTAAGGTAGAAAGGGCTGTTTTACAAGGATTTTATTGGGAAACTTCACTCCATATTCCCTACATCCCCAATCTTAACTTCACATCTCTTTGTTTCCTAAATGCATTTGAGGGACACCAGTGGAGTCCCTCAAAGATGACAAAACTTTCATTTTGATTTGGTGTTACACAAATGGTGAAAATTTCTTTGATGAAGCTATAAACACTACCTTCAGAAGCATGTCGACTTAGATTGCAGATATGCTGACAAATAACAGCTTCCGATTTTCCCATTTTTCTTTAATAAATAATACTGTTATTTTATAGTAAAATGCTTGATTTATCTCACCTATGAATATAAAGTCCACTAAGCTTAAAAATG
>NW_022111373.1:21620882-21622311 GCF_000313985.2 Echinops telfairi
TTCCCTCTAAGCAACTCTCCTGGGCTGGATTCTGCGGAGTCCCTCTGGTATGTGTCACTCCATCGCCATCTTCCTGGAAGTCCCATTTCTGCTTTTAACTCAACCTCCGGACGTGTCACTTTACCCATATATGAAAGGAGCAATAGTTATGTTAAAAGTTTCTTCCAATCTCTCTACATGAATGAATAATGCATTTAGATCTTTTAAAATATGGGCATGATTAAATCAGAAATTTTATATTTGCCTTATTTTCTTTCCTGATCAAATATTTTCATTCCATAGTCCACTGATATTAAAGGCTAGATTTTTAAAATCATTTTATTAGGGGCTCATACAACTCTTATCACAATCCATACATACATCCATTGTGTAAAGCGCATTTGTACATTCATTTTTCTCACCCTTCTAATTTGATTGAGTTATAGCTTACCAAACACTTTTTTTCTTCCTACAATGGTATTTATTGTTTCTTGTTTTTAGATGGAATTGTGCACAATCCAGGGTAGGAGTAAAGAGTAGAATAGAAAGTGATGATCTATCTAATTTTAATCAATGTTCTCTGTTTTATTTCTCTGTGTTCTAAATTCCATTACAATGGGTATACAGAATTTACAGATGAAATTCATTATTACAGGGTTTATTAAAAATGTTAACAAGTTGTAATAAAATTCGGAAATGTTCATGACACATTCCAATGTTTTTTCATGTCTGCTACTAAATATGCAAAGGAACACAGCACTCAACCGGAAGCCTTACCATGAAGACACTCAGCTCAAGTTCCATGGGCCAGCAAACCCAGTTCCCTGAGGAAGTGCCCAGAGACACCCCACTCTACTAAGCCTCAGCCCACATGCACTCAACTCCATCACCTTGTGTCAGTAAAACCAACTTCCCAAATAAAGTGCCAGAGGCACCCTATTCTGAAACCCAGCCTCCTGTACAAAAGCAATAAGCTTTACTCTATTGTCTGGGAAGTCCGTAGCTTTGTTTCATGCTCTGAATCCTGGTTCTGCTACTGTGACTCATTATGTACTTAGCATGATGATATTCCAGAGAATCCTATTGACTACTTCTCCCAGATAAATCTCATCAGTATCTTACCCTACTTTCTCACCAGCCCCCTGCAGGAAAAGGTCAGGTGGTGGGAGTTGGAAACTTTGACGAGAAGAGCCACATTAACTAATTCAATGACCCTGCAATCTTCATAATTATTTTAATAGTTTCAAAATCTCACCAACAATGCATTCACTTGGAGAAACATTATACCAAGCAAGTAACCAAATTACAAAAAGAGAACAGACTATTATTTATATCTATTTAAGAATGATCATGCCAAAAGAAAAGAGAAGAGAGATAGGTTAGAAAAAATCTGGCTGTTCCTGCTTTACAGAATTAGAAATCAATCTTTGATTGTTAAGATAATGTTATA
>NW_022111373.1:21623132-21624843 GCF_000313985.2 Echinops telfairi
ATTTAAATTAAATACACCTAAATGGTTCTAATCTTACCCTAAAAAAATAAATTTTCACAACTTAACCAATAGGTAATATACAATGATAAATGAAGAAAAATTTGTAATTGTCAAGAATTTTCTCTTGCTTGGATCTACAATTATTGCTCATGGGAGAGCTGTCACGAGAGCCAATGATGTATTGAATTAGGTAAATTTGTTACACAATAACTCTTTAAAGTATTGAAAAACAAGTATGTTACTCTGAGGGCTGGGATGCACCTGACCCAACCCTTGCTACTGTCAATCGCCTCATATAAATGTGAAAGTTGCACACTGAATAAGGAAGCCCAAAGAATAATTGATGTGCTTGAATTGTGGTGCTAAAGAAGAAGTACTATAGACCACATAGTTTAATGGATTTATATAGACATAAAACTTGTGAAAACTTTTTTCTTATATTTTTTGTTTTAAATTAAGAGTCATAGGACATCTAAAATGATATACCTCATTCCTTGTTTTCTTCTGAACTGATCTTGAATTTCTGATGATATACTGTTATCATTTTTGAAAATTATTTTCAGCAAAAATTTAGTTGCTTTTGATATTAATGATATTGTTAGATAATTTATGCATTCTACTGGATCTTTTCTTTGTAAAGATTATGTATGAGATGACTTCAAAAATTTCATGGAAAATGGAATTTAAATATAATGGAATTCTTTCACAAAAATTTTAAATTCTTTCATCTGTTTATCTTTCAATCAATTGACCAAGTACCTTTTTTTACATGTCTTGACATTGATGGGTGAGCAGGGTCAGCATCGCATCCGTTTGTTGAAATATTTCAATTGGTCATCTCTGAAGCATTGTGTTTTGTTTATAAATATCTCAAGTGGCCTTCTCCCTTTGCCATCAGTTCTTAATCATTTACAACATCTTAAGAAGGAAGAACATTGACCAAATATTGTTGGTCTGTTGATTCTGTATTCCATTGCATTTTAACTAAAGTTTCTGCGATATTCAATATTTTACCTCTAGCATCATTCATTATTACAATTTGAAGCTTGAACTTGTTGTCTAGTTCTTTCAGCTAGAATGGAAGTGTGTTCTTCCATTTCTGCTTTCTAGGCACACGTTTGCACATTTTATTATAATCTTCTCAAGCCACCCATTTCTAATCATCTCTTTGTTTACAAAATCATAATTTATTCCATTCACTTCAGTTACTCTTTATTCAAAAGCAAGTTTCAGCGTCTCTTCTAGCATCTATTTTTATCTTTTCCTTTTTTTCTGTCTTGTAGTGACCTTTTTCTTTAGATGTGAATGTATTGGTCTGGATACTTTAGAGAAACAAATCCACAGAAACTTATGTTTAAGAGAGAGTTTGTTAAAAAGTTAAGTGCACATCAATAAAACATCCCAACCCAGTGTTGCCGAAGGCCACAAATCTAACATTAACCTATATGTACAACACCAATCCACAAAGTCCTCCTCCATCTCAAAAAACACACACTTATGATGCTGACTGCTGGAGGAAAGCCGAATCAGTGAGCTTGCAAGCATCTCAGCGCTAGCAGGATTCTCCACACGGCTGCTCCAGCACCCAGGGTTGCATCGGGGTAGGTCCATGCAGCTTCTCCTTGGGGATGTCTTGCAGGAAGTGGGCCTTGTAAGCTGAAGCAGGGAACTGGCTAAGGCAGTTGCACCCTGGTCCGACCATCAGACAGCA
>NW_022111373.1:21625524-21627070 GCF_000313985.2 Echinops telfairi
GCTTTTTGATAATGAATGTAGTTACAGTGTACTATAAGTTTATATCCTCCTAGGCTTTTAAAAAGGAACCCTGATGGTTATAGTGATTAACAGTTGGTCGGCAGTTTGGCAGCTTGAAACCGTCAGCAGCTCCACAGGCTAAAAACTGGGCTTTCGACTCCTGACAACAGTTACAGTTTCAGAACCCACAGGGGGTGGTGAGGATTCAGCGTTGACAGGGCAGTGAGTTTGGTTTGGTTTTGGTTGACCTTTTAAGAGATTTTGTAGCCTATACTTTCATGACGTGTTCCTGGTGAGGGAAAATAACTAACTCAATTTTCTTACAAAAAGCAGACTTAAAATCTCGTATTTATCTTTTAGTTACCCAGCTCTAGTAATTGTAACTGTTCTAGTCCAAACCCATGAAGTTTTATGAAAGATACTATCCTTATCATTGTCCACAGGTTAATCTCATCAATACTATTCTGCCTCACCAACACCAATTATGAACATATTCAGAGTCAAACTATAATTGTAGCACAAAGTCTCCAAACTCTATTGTTCTTAATAGCAGCTTGATGGATCTTATATGCCTAACAAACTTAGCTCTTCAAATAACATGATCATTGACATCTTTGTATTTTATCCTTTGTATTTTATCCTCGTTTCCTTGATCTAATGTTACTAGGTTATTCATAATTGAACATACTAATTATTACACATACCCTTGTGCTAGACTAGGTTGACTAGAGAAACAAATCCAATGACACTCATCAATGTGTAAGAAAGAGCTTTTTATCAAGAAGTGATTATATGATCAAGAAACCAGCCCAGCCCAGCTCAAGTACATAGTGATACTAGTACATAAGTCCTTCTTCAGACTCATGCAATGATGCAAAATGCAGGAAAATCACAGGCTGGTGAGTGCAGAGTCATGTGGATTCAATGGTGGTGAAATCATCACAGGGCTCTGGCACAAACCAGGGCATCCAGCAGGAAGGTGAAGGCTGAGAGAGGAGGGGATATTCCCAGAGCCAGCCTATGAGAAGGCCACGCCCACAGGAAGGCATCATCAGATTGTGACCTGACAGGTTGAATACCACCACTACACTTTCATATATCTTCAAGACGACATGAAATTATGTAACTACCATAACGATTCATATGTATTTTTTATAATGCAATAAGGAATTTTTTTTTGTACCAGATGAATACAGCCTCACCTTTATTTACTAGAGAAAATACTCTAATAGCCCTATATCTAACCCTCTTCCCATTTTGCTTTTAATCTTAAAATTATTAGGGTTTTAAATCCTGTAAGTATAGTTTAAACAAAAACTTAAATTGTTAATTCTGTGATAAAGACAGCCCCTTACTTACCAAGAAAGACAAAAGAAGTACTAACTCTTCATTCCATCCTTAAAAATATGATTCTCTTACTTTTGCAGGATAGTAATTTTCCATTGGTCTACAAAGAAACAAGCAAAGTCACTGCCATCGAATCACTACTGACTCACAGCCACCGTATCAGACTGCCCGTGTGCGTTTCAGGGACTGTGTTTACGGG
>NW_022111373.1:21627774-21629008 GCF_000313985.2 Echinops telfairi
ATATTCCTTACTGTTTTGATATAAAATACTAGGACTATATAAGTACTTTGCTAATCTCTTTTAAGCGCTTTCACTTTAAATATTAAAATTACAACATTGTATTCAATTGAAGACAAATTCAATTTAAAGTGACAAAAATTAATGCCAGGATATTTGAAATAAAACATGGTGTTTTAGTCTGGGTTGACTAAAAAAAACAAATTCATAGACACTCATATGTGTATAGGTAAGAGCTTTATGTACAAGAGCAATCGAATATTGAGTGAATATCCCAGCCTAGTCAAGATCAAGTCCATAAATCTGATTTTAGCCCATATGTCTGATACCATTCTATGAAGTCCTCTTCAGACTCGCATAACACATGCAATGACGCCGAATGCAGGAAGATCACAGGCCAGCAGGTGGGAAGTCTTGTGGATCCAGTGGCATTATAAAGCATCTCAGTGCTGGCAGCGGTCTCCATGTGGTTCTTTTAGCTCCAGAGCTCTAGAGTAGCTCCATTAGTCTTGTCAATGAAAATGTCTTACAGGGAGTAAGCATGTGTTCTGCTTCCAGGGATCTATTTATCTCCTTTGTGCCCCACCCCATGAAGTCATCAAACTGCGACTTGATTGACAGGCTAAACTACAGGCCTTCACTCTTAAAACTCTCAAATTGACAACAGATTATGTAACTACCACACATGGTTGTATTGAGGAGCTTAGTGAAGTGACTCCATGAACTAAACATAAAATAGTCAAAACAGTCAGGTATTTAAAAGGAGAGAAATTGAAGAAAGTTTTGTGATAGAGACTTGGTCATAATTTGAGTTGTGGGCAAAGATATCTCGACCCCACATAAATCTATGCTCTCTATTCTGTTTTAATTGTAAAACTATCAATACATATTGGGTCAACATAGAGGGATTCTTACTCCAAGAGCAATAATGAAAGTCAAATTGTAAAGAGCTCAAATAGACACAATCTGATTTGCTATTCCATGTATTTATCCTAAAACCATACATTCTTATCAAAGGACCAGGGATTTTTTGGGGGTGGGGGGTATTAGTCAGATAGATGTATAAGCAATTACAACCTACCTTTGAGTTTTGATGGGCTTGGGCCCTCATATGTGCACCTAAGTTTCTCATGTACCAGCATCCATAGGGAAGGATTCAATGCATATTCATAGTTTCAAGGTACGCAAGAGAATAGGAAGATGTCAGCAAAACCCTCCAGCTTGGAGCGGACGGAAT
>NW_022111373.1:21629785-21646344 GCF_000313985.2 Echinops telfairi
GGTATAGGTTGAAAGACAGTATCTGCCTGGAGGGTAAGAGTAGTGCTCATACAAATTGGAATGAAAGGTAGGGACCAGATAAAGAAGCATAACTCAAAGTGGGAAGGGACATTAAAATATGTCTTTTTAAACACTTTGCCAATTTAGTCATATTTAGTCATATTCTACTCAAAATTTCTGTCAGGTTGTCATAACTCTTCTGCCACAATACAGTTCATGATTTGGATGTATTACCTCACCACACATTTAATCCACTGTGCGAGATCTGGGTGTGATCAATCTGTTCCTAACATCATTACTAACATCAATCTACTTGTACTTTTTTTTTACTCTGCTCCCCACTTAGGCAAAAATACAAGTGTTCTCCATGGCCTCTGGCTCTTTGAGGGTGTAAATTTTCTGTGTTGCAGGAAAGTCTACTCAAGTGGTCTCACACAAACTTATTCCCAGTGTTCCTGAGTCTGTCCAAGGCTATATGTGGACATTTTTTCTTCAGAGCAAGACAGCTTTTTTAATTAGGACAATAAGAAACAAGTTGTAGGGTTTTCAGTTAATGTAAGGGGACTTCAAAAATCCGTAGAAAAATCCCATTATCTTTAATTTCATTTTCCATTCACTTTCTGAAATCTCCTGGTAGTTCTTACTTCATGCTCAATACTCACCTTCATGAAATTATCACTGACGATGAGTGTGTTACAGAAAAGTGAGGTAAAGTAACCAGGTGATGCCCAGCTGTCAATTGGATTAGTGTCAGGGGTCTTAAAGGTTTGTATTCAAACAAGCAAGGGGTCAACTGAGTCCACACGGAAGAAGCACAACTTGTGTGATCCAAAAGTGACACTTACAATCTATGAATATGGTGAGAAGAAAAGCATCAAAGCTAAAATTATGAACACCCCGTTTGCAGAGGTCTATGGGGGCCGGCGGGAGCCCAGAACCCATCTAAAGAGTATCTAGTCAGGCTGAGCCACTGGCAGATCTAGGGAGCCACAGGCAAGAGACTCAAACATCCTTCCTATCAGACAAAGAGCATTGTACTCTTGGTCATGCTGGATTGACTTGACGCTTGGACACAATATAGATGTGTCCTGAACTTGTCGTGGGTGCAATATCTCTTCCTGGGTCCATGACAGAAATTTCTTCCCTGCCTATTTAAATGCTGACAGGGTCTTTTCCTTCTTATGCATTCTTTGTGTTTTTGTTTTGTGCTGTTATGGTTTTATCCTTACTGCCATAGTCCAGTTTGGGTTTTTATTGTTTTCCGTTGGGTATCCCAGCTGTGAATCATAGGAGGAGTGACTGTATTAAGATAATAACTGATACAAGGGGAGATAGGGGATACAGGGGTGGGAGTGGCTTATAGGGAGGGTAAGGAGATTTGGGGAGTAAAGCTCAGCAACACTTCACACCCCTAAATCCACTTCCAGGGCCACTAGCCATTCTAGTGTCTTAGCCCTAAAACTCTGCCAAAGTGGGGGGTTCTTGTGGACTCTGAACCTCCATTTCCTCTTGGGTTACCCAGGTCAAGTTGCCCTCACTGTCAGTTAGGAGCTCTGTAGTAGGCACATGAGAAAGGTTTACTTCTATATAGAATTTTTTTTTCAGAAAAATTCATTTTTTTCCATCCTGTTCCCTCTTTGCTCTGTAGTACGTAAAACAACATATCCTTCCTCATTTGAGCACCCCTGTAGTGAATGCTCATAACTCTTTGTGTTGTGTGGAATGAGTACATGCAGGTCTAATCAATTGAATGGAATGGGAAGGAGGCATGTGGATTTGTGGAGGAAACTCTCCATTTTATGAGTACTGGAATAGCGACATCTCAGAGGATACAAGAGGGGTTGGGATCTGAGTGTACTCAATGGCTTTCTGGTGGGAAAAAATATCGAGCTCCAAAAACCTGAATAAGTTAAGTTGATGATTAACCTGGGACCCCTCTCAGGACCTAAGTTAGGCCCTCCTACTGGATTACCCTGGCCCACAAGCTACCCCGCAGCCCCGGCTACTCGCATATACTTAACCTCCATCTGAGACACATCTTTCTCTTTCTCTGGATCTTGGAGTCCCCTTCAGCAAAAGGTGAGTGTTGAATTTTATTCCCAACAGGACCTCCCAGGCCAAGCATTCCAAGATTCTAGATTCTAAGGTCTATGTAATCTAGATTCAAAGGTTCTAGATTTAAAAGATACAACACAGTTGTGGCAGTTATATAATCTCCTGTTAACTTGAGAACGGATGAATCTAGCCTGTCAATCAGTTCATAGCCAATGAGGCCTCTATATGGTCATAGCCTTCACCTGAGGATTCTGGAAACTCCTACATTCCTTCCTGGAGGCGGGAGACACCCTATGCTTCGTCTCCTTGTGAGTAATTCCTGCTAACAAGATACATGGAGCTATGCTGATGGCAGCCAAAGCCTTGAAGCTGGAGGAGTTATGTGGAGACCCATGCTATTGCTAAAATGCTTCCACCACCACTGGACCTACAAGACTTTCCACCCACTGGCCTGTGATCTTTCTGCACTAGCCAGCATTGCATGTACAGCGTGAGTCTTAAGAAGAATTTACAGGCCGGTATTAGACATATAAGCTAATATCAGACTTATGGACTTGATCTGAACTGAGCTAGACCCTAATATCCTAATGTTAGTCCATTCTATTTCAAGGTACACTAGATTCTATTGTTCCAAAATTCTGGATTCTATGTATATAAATTCCTAAGGTTCTCACAGTTGTAAACTTCTAAGAATCTAGAAACCAAAGATCCAATAATTTCTAATGTTGTATACCTCTACGTTCTACGTTACATTCTATCTCTCTCAGATATTTTAATCTGAAGGGTCCAAGAAGCTTAATTTTCTAAAATTTCAATATTCAAGGCATGATAGTTCTAAGAAAAAATATTCTAAGTTTCTAAGACTCTGCAAGGCCATAAGTGTATGATATAAATACAATGTCAAGACTCCAATCTTCCATTTTTTCTGCGTTATCTCTCCCCTTACTATTTCTGCTTCATCTTCCCCTCATGCGGGGTATGCCACCCTCAAGTCTGTGCAATGCATTAAGGATACCTTTTCTTCCCAGGAAGCATCTCACCCCTTTTGAGCCATGCTGCCTTCCTGAGGCAGTTCCTCAATCACCTCTGTCCAGTGTGTGGAAGTCTGGTGCCTCTAGCGTTCAGGTCACAAAAATCTGTGTAACCCCCAAATAAATAGTGAAAGAGTGTGAATGTGCCTTTTATGACATGACAATGCATTGACGGGCTCAGGCGCAGGAACAACTGTGAGGCTGGCACAGGACCAGGCGGTGTTTCATTCTGTTGCTCATAATGTTGGTGTGAATGGGAGCTGACTTGATGGCAACTAACAACCACAACTCAGTGGTACTATGAGGCTTATGTGTATCCTGTAGTCTGTTTTTATTGTTTGGTGCTATTGAGTCTGTTGCAATGCATATAACCCCTGTGTATAACAGAACAAAACCCCAGCTGGTCTCCTGCCCCAGCTTCACTATGGCTGCCATGTGTGAGCCTAGTATTGCATGCGCTATGTCAATCGGCCTCCTGGAGGGTCTTCTTCTGCTTTGGTGTTCCTGTCTTTACTAAGCACAACGTCTTCCTCAAGACACTAGCCTCTCCTAATAGCATATCTAAAGTTCCTGAGATGGAGTCTCACCATCCTTGCTTCTAAGGAGCATTCTGGCTGTACTTCTTCCAAGACAGATTTGTATGTTCTTTGGCAGTCCACGGTACTTTCAATATTCTGCACCATAATTCAAATGCATCCATTTTTCTTTGGTCTTATTTATTCAATGACCAACTTTTCCTGTCTCTCCTACAGCTGACCCAGTGTTTACATGTCAAACGTTTGAGCTGAGGTTGAGGTTGGTCTTCCTACTGGTTCCTCAATCTGGAGGCCAGTACTAGTCACTCTTTCCTGAAACTTTCTTGATTTTCAGTGGAGTTTGAAGCATACAGGGTTTGACGAGCCACGTGACTGCATATTCTTACCTAAGTGAGATCCTGCTAACTCATCGGCCTTACCATCCTCTTTAAAACCTGAGTTTCAAAGCAGAAGAAACACAAGAGATATATTCTGCGGCAGAAGAAATCTTGGTTGATGCTTGGCCCCATGCGTGGAACACCACATTAAATTGTGGTAGAGGAGCATCCCATTGACATTTCCAGAATTCTGAGTAATGAAATACAAACCATTGATATGTGACATTTTGTGGGGTGTGCACAGTCAAGAAAGACATGTTGAGTGTGCCTATCGTGTCAGGTATTGCTGCCACCTATCAATATTGGTCTCACAGAAAAAAAAATTTTTCTAAACAAAACTCCAAAATATAAGTAAATAATTGTTGTGATTTGACTTATGTGCACAGCGATAACTAAGTGCTATTCTATATCCTTGCACATGTATCTTATTTCTGAGGGTATATACAGAATATTATAGAGTTTCACCATGGCTAAAATACAGTAGTCAAGAGTAATGGTTGGATATTATTCTAATTAGCTCAATTTTCCTCTTTAGAACTTGTGTTCTAATGAGAATAGAGAAATTGAGGAAGACATGCAAGTTATATGAAGAATTACTCGTGTGAGCATAGATATATAGAACATTAGCAACAAAAATAAAGATATACCTAAGTATATTGATATAGATATATCAATGTAGAAGTAGATGTAGATGTACAGATAAAGACATTTTGAAAGTTCCACAGGAGCTTATCATAGTGTTGAAGTAAATGAAGATTCAACAGAATTATTCAAGGCTCTATATTGATCTTATAATTTTAACCTTCTTATTCCGATCCTAAGAGGCAGAAAACACTGGTACTCTTTTGACCATTGGTTGAAAGCAGAAATTCTGGTTAGTTCTAGGGTGGGATGAAGGAGAGGTGATTTTTATCACTTTCTGAACAACGGAGTTTTGTTTCAATTCTAGGTCATCCTTCCATTCCACCTCCTAACTTGATTCCTACTTAGTCCCCCTCTCTTCCATCCCCATGTGATTATGAATGAGCAGGTTTACAAAAGAGGCACTGCAGAAATATTCTGATTCTGAGTTGGCATCTGCCCCCTTACTATGGACCTGAAACAGCCTAGAGGGTCTGTCTGGAATTTACAGTGTTTTTTGTCTGACTGCACTTCCTGACAATGAGAAAGAATGTCCGCTGTATGGCATTTTAAGTAGTCTGCACATATTCAAGCAATACTGTGCACAATATTACACATGCTGCTCATCCTGCTCACATTGGTTTTTGAAACCGATTCTGATGTAAATTGTACAGTACTGCTTGATGTGATTTAACCATGGGATGATATGGTTCCTCCATTATCTACCAATACATTGCTTTTGACAAAAGAAAAATATATAACATGCAATTAAAAATGTCCCAAAATATAAGTAGATTTATTGAAATTCTGTATATGATTCAGCCTAGATGACTCATGAGTGGGCAGCTTATGTTCTTTGTGATCAAAGTCTTGATCCACACACAGTAAGGTGCCTACATGACTTACTATTATTTATGTTTATACGATACATGTATTTGATGTATTTGTGTAGAAAAATACCTCAGATTGGCACCTATTGATTCTGATATGGAAGGCATACTATTTCCTAGCAACGTGGAACTTGAAGAAAATAATCTACTGATTTCCATTTCTGGACCCTAATTACTTCTTTTGAATATCTGCTCTTGTGAAGGCTCACACTCAGACCTCTGTTCAAGGCTTGGAAGGACCTGGGGCTTGTGAAAACTGGTAAATTAAGAGCTTGAGTAGAAACCTCTAGCAGGAACTCTGAGTTGGCTTCTATACTTTAAGAGTTAAACATTTGGTCATAGATTGATTCAGGTTTTTAAACAAAAACAAACAAACAAAAATCATAATGGCTCTATAGGACAGGGTAGAATGTTCCTCTGATTCTTCAAGACTGTAACTCTTTAAAGGAGTAGAAAGCCTTTGTCTTTCTCGTGGATGGTGGCTTCAAACTGCTGCCCTTGTGGTTATCAGGCCAACTTGTAATCACTACACCACCAATGTTCCAGTTCCTTTAAACATAAGGAAAGCCTTAATGTCTTTATGAAGAATTATTTGGTCAGGAATAAGAATGTACCTATTTATTTATTGAACCATATGGATTCATAGGTCTAGTCCTATGTACTCTGTTCTCTTCTCAGGTGCTTATAAAATACACTGGTGGCACAAAGGGCACTCTCTCAGTGCTCTGAACCACCCAGGCCCTGACTCAATTGCTTACCTGTATCTACCATATTGAGGAATCTTTGTGCTGTAGCAGGTTCCACATTAGGCTGCTAGCCACAAGATCAGCAGTTCAAAACCACCAATTGTCCCTTTAGAGAAAGATGAAGGTTTCTACTCACAAAGAGTGAGTCTCAGAAACCCATAGGAACATTTCTACCATTTCCTATAGGTTTGATATGAGTGTATCTATTTGTTCAGCTTTGGCTAGATGGCAGTAAGAGCCACCAAATTAATAGGCCCCCTTAGGAAAACTCCAAATATGAGTAAATTCTAGGTTCTTGCTTAAAAAAGAAAACAACAAAAACAAAACCCAAACCCCCCTGAAAATTAGAACCTGCCAGTACAGGAAAACTCAAATATTTTCCACTAACAGAGAGATAGAAAAGTGGTAAGGTGAACTTCATCTAAGGGGGAAACCTTGTCAGACCCAGAAAAACAAGACAATTCCATTGAGGTCTCACTGTCACAAATTTCACTGAAAACAGTTTAAGTCAAGTCAAACTCGAGCATAGATCTCTATATATAATAAACACTTTCTGTTCAATTTTCTTCCTTTCCCTTCCTCTCTACATCTCCCACAGAAAGGGCTATCCCTGTGAATTCACAAACTTCATAGTAAATAGCAAATATTTACAAATAAACAGTAAATTCTTATTCATGATGAAACAAAACCTTATAAACACAATCAGGAACTGTTTATATTTTTAAACTTAATAAAGCCCAAGGTCAATCTTTTATTGCTCAAAATACATTTATCTTCAAGTCACTTGAGAATATTTAGAGCATCACTGTGTTGTGGGGAGGGGAAGAATGTAGCACAGGTTCTATATTTTTCATGGAATTACTTTGGGTCATGTTTAGTGAGTATAATCTGATGTGTATACATGTCTGTGTTTGTCATGATCAGCTGTTTCATACATGTGTGTAATGATGTGATGGCCATTGTATGTGAAGTTGCTTGGCTGATGTTGCAACATATTCTTTCATTGTTAATAAGATGCCTTATATGTTACATGTGCTGCGGTTGACCTGCATGTCATGAATTAATGAAGGACAAGCAATTACATAACATTTGGTGTACATGAGAGTCTTTATATCTCAGTAATTTTGTGCAAATTCTTGAGAAAATGAATGTATTATGGACCAAATATATTCTGAACATACAAGACAGAGCAATGTGTACTTTTGGATTATAACATTAAATAAAGAAATTTGGAATGAACAAATTGAGGAGTCTGCTGTCCATCCCCCAGGGAGGAGGCTATCGGTAGAGGGCAGGGGGAGATGTTGGACAATGTAACATATGACAAAATAATAATAATTTATGAATTATGAAGGGTTCATGAGGGAGGGGGAGGGAGGAAGGAGCGGGAAATGAGCAGCTGATATTAAGAGTTAAAATAGAAGACAAATGTTTTGCGAATGATGATGACAACAAATGTACATATGTGCTTGACACAATGGATGTATGTATGGATTGTGATAAGAATTGTATGAGCCCCTAATAAAATGATTAAAAAAAAGTGGAGGAGTCATATGATTTTGATAATTTTGTATTTTATTAATATGAAATATATTTCTAAAATTGTGGCATTGCATCTGTGTATGGAAGCATGAAGTTTTGGGAAAACAAACTGGAGTAAGGCATGTGGTGGTAAATAAAATGCGAAGGGTTAGTTTGAGAATATGAACTGATGACTGTATACAACAAGAAGGAATTTGAGTGGTAGTGGGAAGTGAAGTGTTCAGAGAGACTGTGACACTGAGCCTAGCTTATTTGGTAAGATGCAGATCGACTTGTACTTATCAGGATAGGGGTATATTGGTAGACTTGTGGACTTCAAAAAAATCTCTCTCACTGCCTAATGCCCAAGGAGACTAGAGCTGACGATATTTGCATTCTTCTTAAAGACAAAGGGAGCTTCCACTTTACCTCCTTAGATCCTTGCCTCAGTCTGAACTTTTCCCCAGCACTCAGGAGCCCTGTTGGCACTGTGGCTAGAAGATATCGGGCTGCAACTGTGAGTTGGTAATTCAAATCCTATGCCACTCATGGAGAACTGTGAGGTTATGTGCATCTGTAAGATTTATAACGTCATGAAAACCTATACAGGATCCCAATGAGTCAGAACTAATTCAATGGCTGTGGGGTTTCCGTATGGGTATAGATCATCATGGCTATCGGGGTTAAAATGATCTATTCCCCTGACAATTCTACCTTTTAATATGGCTTGCATCTTCTAAAACATAGGACTGTTGTGATATCCTTGCACTCTTCTACATGTGCCTTTTGAAAAATTGGCCTGGAATATCAAGGTTTTGTTTGATATGGCTTTACTGAATTTCACTCAGAGAGGAAAGAGAAGGCCTTGGATCTTTGTGTGACCCGGATATCAGTTATTATCAGTTTGTAAACAAGGGATCCTGCATGGCTGGCTGTCTTTCCATCAAGGATCCCTGGTAGCATCGTGGGCTACAATTCGGGCTGCTAACCACACAATCACAGCATTTAAGCCCATAGTCTTGAAAACTCATTTTCCTCTTGATTCAATAGCAATGATGTTTTTATTCTTTTTATTGTTATTGTTCTTTTATCTGTATCACTACTTCCGACAGCTAATATATCTCCCCTTATGATTATCATTGTGCATAAATATATTTACAAGGAGTTTTCAGAGATGAAGTTTTCTCTTCCCTTCCTAGGAATGTGTCAGCCAATGAAGTAGAATGGAATCGAACTGTCCCATAGTGTTTTTACAATCTGTAATCATAGCAGGATCAGATCACATGTCTGCCACATCTTTCAGCACTTTTAGCAAGTTTTGCTTGACCACATGCATCACATGGGCCATGTATCCTGTTTTCCTACTTTCTTGAGTGCAGTGTTGCTTGTTGGAGCCAGGGTCACATTTCCTATTTAAGATGTTATTGTTACTATTTCAGTTACACATGTTTTGTCTCCTCTGCCTTAGTGATTATTTCTGTATTGAAATCAACAAAGACTATTTATATTCCATCATAGTTTCACTGTTCTTTCCTGATTTGAATATTCCTTTGTGTTCAACTTTGTTTTTTCAGAAAATATCCTTTCTGAGTTCTTTTATTTGTTATACTTTTTATCTTTAAAATGTCTGTTTCTTCTTTGTCATGAAAGGTCCTTTATCATACACACTATTTTATATCTTAGTACTTTTCACTTGCTGCTGAGAAGTTTACTGCTTATCATTCTTTTGAAAGTATTTTGTGTTTATCTCTCATTGTTTGAAAGCTTTTGTTGTTGAGGTTCTGCATTTTTAAGTATAATGCATTTTTTGTGGATTTATTTGTGTCTGTCCTTTCATGGACTCATTGTGTTTCTCCATTCTGAGGATTTTTGTCTTTCATTAGTTTAAGGAAATTTTCTGCTACTGTTCTTTATGAATACAGTTCCTCTACTTTCTTTGCTTTACACTTTACAAACATCGGCATCACACTTTCAAATTTTACACTCATTGATCATTTGATTTTTGCACTTCTGATTTATTTGCTGCAGGCATATTTGTCACCTCTTGGTGACATAATTAGTTCCATTTTGGGCTGCTAGCAACAAGGACAACAGTTTGAATCTATCAACCACTCCACAGAAGAAAGGTGAGGCTTCTGTTCCTGTACAGATTTATAACTTTGAAAGCCCAAAGGGGCAGCTCTACCCTGTCTTTAGCATCACTGAGTGAGGATACTAAAAGTACTATGGACTACCAAAAATGTAAATAAATTTGTCTTAGAAGAAGTACAGCCAGAATGCTCCTTAGAAATAAGGATGATAAGACTTGCTTTCACATCCTTCTCACATGTTATCAGGAAAGACCAGTATCTGAAGAAGGACATCATGCTTAGGAAAGTAGAGGAGCAATGAAAAATAGGAAGACTGTCGACAAGATGGATTGACACAGAAGCATCAACAATGGGATGGACGGGTTCAAATATAACAATTGTGACGATGCTGTTGGACTAGGTGGTGTGTATATAGTGTTGCTATGAGTTGGAACCAACTCGATGACACTCACAATAGTGATGAATGAGAATTGATTTGAGGGCAGTACATTTGCTTTATTTTTGTAGATCCCATAATTCACTCATACTATTTCCATCTGTGTATAATCAGCTGTCTAACCGAACTATATTTAATATCTTATGGAAAAAATATATTTTTAGGATCTCTATTTATAAAATTCAGTTTATTTTTCACTTAGATGTTTTGTCAATATTTTCACATTTTTAATAGTTTTACATACTTAGTTACCAACCCAATAATATTTCTGGTTTCTATGTTTCTAAGATGTATTTAACATTAACAATGATATATCTTTTTCCATATAGATTCAGATTTCAGGAAGCTCCCTGTTAATATGCTATTGAAACCTTTCTTGAATAGTGTTCATAAAAGTCAACTTGCAAATGAGTAATGGTGTTATATCAAATGTGATATAAATGGTATAATTTTGGTGTATCCGCATGTTAGCTGAGAATGTATAATACCACAAGGATGCTTCCCTGTGTTTATCGACTATGCAATGAATGTCAGCTGTGTGGCTTTAACACTTGATGGATGAAATTGTGAAGAATGTGAATTCCAAAGCACTCAGTCGTGCTCAGGTAGAATCTGTACCTGGGTCAACAGGCAGTCATGCAAAGAGCTGAAAGGAATACCACTTAGTTTAAAACAAGGAAAAGTGTGTGTGGAGGTTCTATCTTTTCATCATATTACTCAATAGATATTCTTAGAAATTATCTAAGACACAAGACTATATGAAGAAGAACTTAGCATCAATATTGGAGGAAGACTTATTAACAACCTGTCATAGACAGATGGCATATTCCTGCTTGCTGAAACTGGAGAGGACTTGAAGCACTTGCTGATGAATATCAAAGGCTATAGGGTCCAACATGGATTTCACTTCAACATAGGGCCTTCTCATGCGCACTCCCATAATACAAGAGCACCTTGCTCAGCTAAACCTTCATTTCATGATATCTACCTTCCCGACATGATCACTGAAGATAGATGTGTGCATAAGAAAATGTGGTGAAGAAGACTGATGGTGCCTGACTATCAAAAGTTATAGCATCTGGGGTCTTAAAGGCTTGTAGGCAAACAAACGGCCATCTAGCTCAGAAACAAGAAAGTCCCTAGAGAAGAAGCACACGAGTCTGTGCAAACACGAAGTGTTGAAGGGAACAGGCAGCAGACACCAAAGAACAAAAACCATCATTGTGTGACCACCTTCCACACATAAACGCTGAAGACGAATGTGTGCATAAGTAAGTGTGGTGAAGAAGGCTGATGGTGCCCGGCTATCAAGACCTATAGCGTCTGGGGACTTAAAGGCTTGAAAGTAAACAAGCGGCCATCTAGCCCTGAAGCAACAAAGCCCACATGGAAGCAGCACACCGACATGTGTGATCATGAAGGGCCAAAGGGACCAGGCTTCAAACACCAAAGGCGTGGGGGGTGGGGGGGAATCATATCCTCGTCAATGAGGGTGGCACGTGATGGAGACCCAATGCCCATCTCTAGACAACTGGACATACCTTGCAGAGGGGTAGTGGGGAGATGAGCCACTTAGGGTACAGTATAGCAATAATGAAACCCACAACCTTCCTCTAGTTCTTAAACGCTTCCTCCCCCCAACTACCAGGACCCCAATTCTGCCTTGCAGACCTGGTTAGACCAGATGATGCACAGCGGTACAGATGGGAATTGGAAACGCGGGGAATCTAGGACAGATGAACCTCTCAGGACCAGGGGTGACAGTGGCAATACCAGGAGGGAACGGGGGTGTAAAAAGGGGGAATTGATCACAGGGAGCTACATATAACCTCCTCTCTGGGGGATGGGCAGCAGAGGGGTGGGTGAAGGGAGACGCCGGGCAGTGTAATATAAGATACAATAATAATTTATAAATTATCAAGGGTATATGGGGGAGAGGGGAGGAAGAAGGGAGGGGAAGGGGAAAAAAGGAAAATGAGCTGATTCCAGGAACCCAAGAGGAAAGCGAATTTTGGGGAATAATGAAGGCAACAAATATATAGATGTGCTTTACACAATTGATCTATGTATTGTGATGAATTGTATGAGCCCCAATAAATTGATTAAAAAATAAAAAATAAACAATAATATACAATTGGATCAATAAACAACATCTTGATAAGCAAATCATTTTGAAGTTGGCAAGAAATTCGTTTTTACATGGAGACACAATCAATGCTCAAGTAAGAAAAAGTGAAAGAATTAAGAGATAGATAACACTGGTAATTCTTCTGCAAAGACTTTTAAAAACTATTTAAAAGACAAATAAACAACTGGTTTGTTTCTGCGTGGAATAAGATGTGCATAATCCTTCCTGTGGTGGACTGCCCTCTGGAAGATCAACAGCTCAAACCTGCCCCCTGCTCTGCAGGAGGATCCTGGTCAGGAGAACAGTGGGAAAGGATCCAAGCTATGTGACTTTCAATTGCTTCATCTTCTTGACAATGAGTAAAGAAGACGGAAGAATTTTGGAAACTTATGGCCAAGAATGCCCCTTAAAAGAAAAGATAACAAGACTATACTTCTTGTACTTCGTTTATGTAATCATAGGGATCAGTCCCCAGAAAATGATATAATTCTTGAACATATAGAGAATCCATGAAAGGTACAAGACTCTCAATGAGATGGATTGGCAAAGTATATGAATTAATGGGTGCAAACATGGTAGCAGTTGTGTGGACTGCACAGGAGAAGGCAATGGTCTGCTCTATTTTATATAGGGTTGCTCTGAGTTAGAACCAACTCAGTAATACCTAACAACATTGATATCAATTAAATGATCTCCTTGATCTTAATATTTTCTGAATTTTTGAAGAGTTTACTTTCTACTTGTGTTTAATTTTATATTGTGTGCCCATTGTCATCAGCATGTTGTCTATTGGATAATCTTTAGAATGGTTGCCCAATGATTTAAATTCTTTTATCTTCAAATTTATCATTTTAATCTACTACAGTCATCTCTCCAGTACTTATTGTCTGATAATTAGATTATTCCCATCCTCAATTATGCTTAGAGGGAAATCATCAGAGGCTTATCCAGTGTGTAGATCCTGCAAAGGTATTATAGACTTCCACTTTTATCCATTGTGTTCTGCACACCAAAATTTAGCAATTTAAGATCTGATTCTGTTTCCTACTTCAGATTTGGATTCTATAATTTACAATCCCTCACATCATTGATGGTAGTATGCTTTTTCCTCATGAGTTTAGTTGACATCTCACTTAGATGACTGCTTGTTTGGAAACAAGCCTTCAAGATCCCAGATGTTATTCTATTGTATAGCTGAGCACCATTTCATTTTGCAGCACACTTTTCTATAGCACCCATATCTTCTGTGATTCCTTCATGAGGGTGAGTATCAAACAGGGTCATGTTGTAAGAACTAATTGGAGCTAGAATTAAATACAAGCCAAAAGTCCATTCCCGGATCTGTTTTTCAGATGCCTCTTGTTCATCTTAGAGACATCCTTGTTAATTTATGTTAGATAATCCTATTGGTCATCTCTCTGGACCAAAAGACCTTCTGTTTATAGTGTTATTGATTAGCCCATGTTAAAAAATTTAAGACTATTGAGAGAAAGAGATGGAACAAGTGCAGGCTAACTACATATCACAATACCTGGGTTATTCACCTGTTTGGAACAAATGCATATTTAGCTGGACACTGCACCAACAAATGGAGTTGGTGGTCAGGCAAATTTACAATAATATTCATTGAAAGTTCTACTGACAGATTACTTATGGCTCTTTGTTTTATACCAATTCTTCATTTAAATATTATATTAAAATAATAAAATCAATTTTTGTCTATTCTTCATTTTTCAAAATTATATGAAAATAATAGAACCTTTAGATTATTTCAGGCATTTAAAAGACAAGAAATAACATTTGAAACAATATATGTTTTCACAATTATCTTTCCTTTTATCCATGATAGGAAACAAGATATTTTGATTTTGTAATTCTTTTTTTTTAAGTTGAGATTTAATACATATAAGAAACTGCCCCAGCCCCCCGACAAAAGAAACAAAATTGCACTGAGAGGAGTGGAGCTTTCATAGTACACATTTCCCCCCTGGGCAAGCATAGAGCAACTCTCTCTGAGTTAGTGTACCGAGGGGCAGTCACTTGGGAAATTTCTCTTTGGTCACAGTAAATTTTTTCCTAAAAGCAGTTTCACTCGACCTCATTTTTTGTTATGCCCTATTCAAGAAAACAGCGTGGGGCTGTGGAATTTTTTTTCCTGTTTGGGGAAAAAGGCACAGAAACAGTTGTGATGTTGCACAAAGTTTATAAGGACAGCACTATGGAAAAAACTCAAGTGTATGAGTGGTTTTCTCATTTCAAAAACGGTGAAATGTCAATTGATGACAAACTTTGTTCTGTATGCCTGTCAACTTCCCCAAAGGATGAAAATGTTGACTCAGAGTGCATTTGGAGTTAGTACCACTGGGTCAGACTGTTACTCAAGTTTTCTATTTAGGGGTTCTGAAAAGATTGCATAACAGTGTGTGACCAAAAAAAAAAAAATCCTGATTTGTGACAGAAGGGGGAGTAATTTTGTCACCACGATAACCCACCTCCTCATCCAGCCTTTTTATTACACTGACTTTTGTCAAAATACAGCATGTCTCTCTTGCCCCATACACCTGACTCATCTGACTTCACTCCGTGCAACTTATTTTTGTTTCTGTGCATGAAGGTCATACAAGGACAGTGATTTGATGATGTAGAACAGGTGAAGAAAAATGAAGGAGCTGCTGTCAGCCATCCAAACAGATGTTTGAGAAATGTTTCCAAGAATGGAATCACAGATTTGACAAATGTACTGTCATGGAGAGTACTTTGAAGGTAATAAGATTGCTTGGTAGCAAACAAACCAACCAATACACAACTTTGAAAAATATTTCCATTTTGTGGGGGTACCCCTTTATATAACAGATCATTCTATATTTCAATCACATGAAGTAGAATTTTACCATTGCTACCAGAAGCAGTTTTTTTTTAATGTACCTGGTATTATATATATTTTTTCATTTACAAAAAAAAAAAATACCTAAAAATATAACCACAAAATTCCTCCTCCCTTGAAAAATGCAAAATATTTTAGGAGTTGATTTCTCAAAAACAGATAATTATATTCCAGATTGAGATAGAGCTAGAGATGGAGGAGATTGTTACCTGAAACCAAATATATCCTCTTATTTGTGGTTGTGCAGAGGTGTCAAGGTTAATTTATAGAGATGTCTTCATTTACCCACCACCTGATCTACCTATATTTTAGCTATTCTTCCTTTCCCTTTGCCAACAGAGGGAACATCTGGAAAAAGGAGTTAAGGAGAAGTATTCTGAGACAGTGGCTATGCCTCTTTCCTCAAATGCTAGATCATTAGCCTACAAAGGGTACTCAGATGGTAGAGCATTTTTAGGTTGCCAGCGAATCCTTGAAAGTGAAATAAAAGGCATAGAGATGAGATGGTTGTATAATCTATTCATATATTCATTTAGTAACAATTTTTTTCCTAAATGTCGGCATACTATACGCTCCTTGGAAGTAAATATTTTACTGCTTTTCCCCCAACATGAAAAAATGAATACTAGTCCAAAATACAAATTCAAAATATCTATTTAATGGATAAATAAGACTTATTCCTGAATGCATCATTGTTTTTACCCAATTGCCTCAACACTACTTACCTTGCAAAATAAAATAAACTTAATGTATGTTTTATTAAAATACACAGGTCATGATTATTTTTATGATTCTGTGTAAGGCTAGAAAACCAGAATACCAGATAAAGAAACTTAACATTTCTAGGAATCCAGAAACTCCCTTGCATTCTATTTTTGTCATTATCATCTGAAGGGTAATAATTACACTATATTTTAAAACCTAAATTAGCTATACTGTTTTTGAACTTTAAATAAAAGTTCATAGTATACATGTTGGTTTTTGTGTATGCACATAAGATTTGTGAAATTTATGGTTATTGCTCCATATATTCTGGTGTATGAATATATCACAATTTATTCATTGGGTCTACTTTTCAAGGGACTTTGATTTCTTAAGCACAGTGGTAAAATAAGGCAGGAAAGGGCTATCAAGATGCCGTTAAGAGTGGTAGGGTCAGAACACCAAGCCTTGAGTGTTGGCATGGAGCAACAAACTGAGAGGCCGATGGGGCCAGGCCCAAGCCGAGCTATGTTGACCCCCTC
>NW_022111373.1:21647457-21648641 GCF_000313985.2 Echinops telfairi
CATTTGCCCTATCTCTACCTATATAAGATAGGCAGAACAAAAAGTCCAGAACAAAAACCACGAAAACAATAGGATTAGTGGTGCTGGAGGGATATGGAAGGATGGGTCAAGGAGGGGGAGCAGAGAGGCAACAAACTCATATAAAACAACAAGAGATCTAAAAATGATGACTAGGAGGCCTGTTGGAGTTTGATCAAGTGCATTATATCCAAGAGAAATTACTCAGAACTGACTGAGTGGAGGGTGAGCATGATTGTGTGACAGGAGGAAGGTGAAAGGAAATATAGGAAAGGACTAGTAAACAAAAGCTATTTCTAGAGGTATAGGCATAGGCACATATATATGTAAATATATTAATTTATAATGAAAGGGATTGAGGCCAATGTACATATATTTATATGTTATGTACTAGATTTCAGACACATTTTGGGCCTCTACACAAGGCCTCCACAAACACAAGAACACTTTGTTCTAATAACCTGGCACTCATTGATACTCACCTTCTCGAAATGATCACTGAAGACAATATGGATGTATAAGCAAATGTGGTGAATAAAATGGATGGTACCCAGCTATCAAAAGATATAGAGCTTGGGATCTTAAAGGCTTGAAGTTAAACAAGCTGCCATCTAGCAGGGAAACAAATAAGCCCACATGGAAGAAGCACACCAGCCAGTGTGACCATGAGGTCTCGTCGGGATCAGGTATCAAAAGATCCTAAACAAACAATTATTTTGATGTGAATGAGGAGAGTTGGAGTGGAGACCCAAGGCCCATCTGTAGACAATTGGACATCACCCCACAGAAGGGTTATAAGGAAGGGACAATTCAACTAAGGTGCAGTATAGCACTGATGAAATCACACCATTCCCCTAGTTCCTGAATGTTTCCTCTCTCCCACTACCATGACCCAGTTCTCCCTTATAAATCAGCTAAGACCAGAGTACACACATTGGTGCAGATAAGAGTTCTGGACACATGGAATTCTGGACAGATAAAACCCTCAGGAACTGTAGTGGGAATATCGATATCATGAGGGTAGGGGGATAGTGGGGGTGGGAGAGGGAAGGGGGACCCATCACAAGGTTGGATATTTAGCCCACCCTCCAGGGGAATGAATAACAGAAATGTAGGTGAAGGGAGACAATGGAGCGTGTAAGACACAAAATAACAGCATTATATAA
>NW_022111373.1:21648827-21649700 GCF_000313985.2 Echinops telfairi
AAAAGAGTGGTAAAGGCAAGCCTTTTTTTTCAGGGGTTGGGGGGCCTCATTTAACTAAACATAACAGTTGTCTAGGAAACTAAGCTTCTGGCATCATAGAGATAAGCAGACTAGATATATCACAGAGTATGTGTCAAAGCAGCCTCTGTGGGTAGAAGTGTAAGAGATGAGAGTTGGTTGCTGGGACAATTGTGAAGGACCTCAATGCACATGGTGAATTTTTATGTCTACACTATACAGAATTAGACAATATTGAAGAATCATGGCTTCCATTACATTTTACAAGTGTTCCATTATATTTTGTGTTGAGAATCTTCTTGGCAGAAATAGAAGTTCTGGAAAATGAAGTTATCACAATAGGTCCTGAACAAAAAAAAATAGCAAATTAAAAATTTGGAATAAAAATAGAAAATAAATCAAGACATATTTAATACATTGTTCAACAATAGGTCTTTTCGAGGTGTTTGGCTGTATGTGCAACCAGAAAAAAATGAGAAATAAAAATAATCTATAATTGTTATATGAACATTTGGAAGCATATGGAGGGTTATAAGCACATGCCAAAGGAGACTTGGGAGTACTGAGGGGGCGGGGCAGGGGTGTAAGTCTAGGGGTGAAGTGAGAAAATTGGCTAAAAAATGTATGAATGGCAAGGAGTAATAGTTCACTTTTCTCTGTGAGCATGTAATACTGTAGAGACCTGAGCTTGAGCCCATGCTACAAATGTGATACTTGCCTCCTGACCACCATTTCCATCATTGCCTTTGGTTACAGAAGAAGTCTGCGCAGATATAGTCTCCATTTCTAAAGACAAAGGCAGGGGCATGTTTCTCTCTAGGGGATTTGTACTGGGGGATTGGGGATTCTGCACTG
>NW_022111373.1:21652269-21680987 GCF_000313985.2 Echinops telfairi
TCCACACTGTGTCTCCGGTGGTGACCCGTGCAGGGCCATGTGTCAGCGCAGGATGCCGCATCTCGCCGTGGGGGCAGCCACACAGTCCTCTGTGTGCACTGGGCTCTCCGAGCTGGGCCATCGTCCTCTGGGTTTGGTGGGCCCGGTTGTGGTCCGCTCCTTTCCTCTATTACATTTTAATTCAATTTTGCACAAACGTTTTGGAATCCATTTGTATAAATGACCATTTTCCTATCTCACACTGGCACACTTGTCTCATTTTTTCGATAAAACTCTCGTCCTAATAATCCCTCCTGTACCATTTTTTCAAACAGAATTCTAAACTACATTGATGTCCTTTTGCCTCGCAATAAGGCCCTCAGAAGCTCTTCTCTAGTGTTTTTTACTTTCACTGAAAATAAACTGAGTCTTTATTAGAGAAGATGGAGTATCAATTTGAATTTCTTTCTGGACTGTATCACGTATAAGCAGATGGGGAAAACCACTTAGCTCTTTTCTGAGCTCCACCCACACTTTATGTTCCCTCAGGTGTCCTCTCCAATCGTCCTTCCTACCAGCACCAAGGAGCTTATATCTTCAGATGAGAGGCAAGGAAAGGATTTTAAAGAAGAGACATAAGCCGCGCCTGCTTTTTGACCACTGGTTGAGGGTACCACTTTGTGTCTCTGCTTCAGATCACCATTTTTATTAGTAAATTTCCTAGGAAATTAAATACAAAATAGAGATGTGTTTCAAATATGCGTCTTTTCATAGGTTAACCAATGAAGAGTTTTTTCAATGTAAGTCAGCATGTCTAGTAAACACATATTTTATCTGCTTCATATTTGGGGATAGCATATCCTGGTTTCTATTTCTGAGAGCCTTAAATATAGACTATTTTATTGTTGGCACCTGTCATGTATAGATGATGGATTTGCTCAATTTTTGATCTTTATAAATAGAAATGTCTTTTTTCTACCCAGGCACCATCAGATTTTCTCTATTAGCTTCTTTTGTATTTGTTTCTGATCGTGAGGTGATGTTATTTTTCTATGGGAAATAAGTGGAAATTTCTGAAAACTATTCTAAGCACCATCACTAACACTTTTTGGTTAGGTTGTCATATACTGTGGTGGTTTTGCATTGCTGTGATGCTGGAAAATATGTAAATATTATTTCCAATACCAGCAAGGTTACCCAAAGGGAATAGATTTCAGTAAAGCTTCCCAACCAAAATCAGACTATGAAACAGAAATAGGTTGCCTACTTTGCAGAAATTACTTAGTGAAACCCTTATAGATAGCAGTAGAGCATTGTCAGATACTGAAAACGTCATGAATACCAAAAGATCACTGTCAGAGATGGTGTCAGAAGATGAGCCCCTCATATCAGAAGGCATGCAAACTATGACAGAGGAAGAGGTACCTTGATAAAGATGAGTAGGTCATAATGATGTGGATGGAGTAAGGCTTTTGAGACTTTCATTTAAATGTGAAGCATGATTCAAAGTGAGTAATAAAAAAGCTCCATCCAAAAAACATCTACTAATAATTGGAACTTGAAACATACTGTGTATGAATCTAGGAAAATTAAAAGTTGTGAAAAAATGAAACAGAATGCATTAAGATCGATGTCCTAGGTATTACTGAGCTGAAGTGAACTGCATTGGGCCATCTGAATCATGAAGTCCTCTGCATTACTTCCAGGTATGACAGAGTCCAGAGGAATAGGTGCAAATTCATCCTCCAATAGACATTCCAGATGTATCTTGAAATACAATGCTACCTATGATAGAATAGTGTCTATCTGTTTACAAGGAAATAAAATCAAAACAACTAAATCCAGTCAGGAAAAATTGAATAATTTTACCAGTGTCTTTAGTGGAAAGTTGATCAAACATGCAATAAAGATCCATTGACAATTATTGGCAATTAAAATGCAAACGTTGGAAACAAAGAAGAAAGAACTGTAGTTGGAAAATACGGCATTGGTAATAGAAAGGAAAAAGAAGGTCACATGATGGAATTATGCAAGAACCCTGACTTGTTCATAGCAAATACATTTTTCAACAATACAAGTGGACTTCTCCAGGTGGAATACACAGAAATCAAATTGACTATGTTTGTGGGGAAAGACAAGAACAGCTCAATACCAGGTTCAACTTGGAAAAGATGATCAATGGCTCATATGTATGTTCATGTTGAAGCTGAAGAAAATTAAGACAATCCACAGAGAAAAAAATATGACCTTGAGTACATCCCATCTGAATTTCAAGACCAACTCAAGAACAGATTTACTGCATCAAACACTAAAGACAGAAAACACAATGAGATGTGGAAGGGCATCAAAAACATCATTCATAAAGAAAGCAAAGAAATAAAAGATCACAGTGGATGTCAGAAGAGACTCTGAAATTTACTTTTAATAATAAAGTACCTAAAGCAAATAGGGAAAAAAATGATGGAAGCAAAGATCTGAAGAGGAAATTTCAAAGGGTATTTGGAGAAGACAAAGTAAATTATTACAATAAACATAGACCTAGAATTAGAAAAACAAAAAGAAAGAGCAAATCTTAAACTGAGAGAACTAAAGGTAAAAAAGCCTTACATTGTAATATTGAATGATTCTATGGACAAAATATTGAACGATGCAGGCAGCATCCAAAGACGATGGAAAGAACACACAGAATCACTGTATCAAAAAGAGTTATTTAACATGCAGACATTTCAAGAGGTAGCATATGAGCAAGAACCAATGGTGCTTAGGGAAGAGGTCCAAGCAGTACTGAGAGTAGTAGTCAAAACAAGGTTCTAGGAACTGATGGCGTAGCAAACGAAATGTTTCAACAAGTTGATGGAGCACTGGAGGTACTCACTAGTCTACGAGTATGCCAAGAAATTGGGAAGACAGCTACCTTAGCAATTAATTGGAAGTGGTCCACATTTGAACCGACTCCAAAGAAATGTGACACCACAGTGACCCCTACAGACAAATTATAGTACAACATTGATATCACATGGAAGTATACTTTGCTCAAGGTTCTCCAACAGTTGCAACAGGGAGTTAGTTACCAGAGACTCAAGCTGGATTCAGAAGAGGACATGGAAGAAGCAATATCATTGCCTATGTCAGTTGGACCTTGGCTGAAAGCAGAAAACACCAGAAAGTGTTTACTGGTGTTTTATTAATTTTGCAAAAGCATTCAACTGTGTAGAAAATAATAAGTATGCTTAGCCTCCATAGGAATAGGAATTCCTAGTGTAAGATATGACCAAAGAATAATAATTTAAAAATTATCAAGGATTCATGAAGGAGGGGGTGGTGTGGAGGGAGGGGAAAATGAGGAGCTGATACTAAGGTCTCAAGTAGAAAGAAAATGTGCTTGACACAATGGATGGATGGATGGATTGTGATAAGAGTTGTACAAGCCCCCAATAAAATAATTGAAGAAAAACAAGTTTATAAATAGAAAAAATAGAAAAGAATAGGAACTCCAGAACACTGGATTGTGGTACTATGAAGCTTGTACATGGCTCAAGGGGCATGCTCTTTAAACAGAACAAGATGATACTGTATGGTTTAAAAACAAGAAAAGTGAGTGTCAGGGTTGTATTTTCAACAAATACTTATTCAATCTGTATGCTGAGCACTAATCAGAGAAGCCAGACTATGTGAACAGAAACGTGGGATCCGGATTGGAGGAAGTCTTATTAACAACCTATGATATGTGCAGATGACACAACTTCGCTTGCTGAAAGTGAGCAGGAGTTGAAGAATTTACTGAAGAAGATCAAAGAGTGCAACCTTTGTGGACTGCAATTCAATATAAAGGAAACAAAATTCTCATACCTGGACCAGTAGGTAACACCATGATAAACAGAGAAAAGATTGATGTTGTCAAAGATTGTGTCATGTTTGGATCCACAATCAATATTCATGGCAGCAGCAGTCCAGAAACCAAACAATGCATCATCTTGCGTAAACTGTCTAAGAAGACATTGGGTCTTTTTTGTTTGTTTGCTTTGTTTTTTAATTATCAAATGAGGGAGGGAGGGTGGGGAAGAGAGGGGGAAAAATGAGGAGTTGATACCAAGGGCTCAAGTAGAAAGAAATTATTTTGAAAATGATGATGGCAACAAATGTACAAATGTGCTTGACACAATAGTTGGAGGGATGGATTGTGATAAGAGATGTCCAAATTTCATGTGCATATGATGCAATGGATAATACCACGGCTTCACTCAGGCACACCTTAGTCTTCAAAGTAACATCCTTGATCTTCAATACTCTAAAGAGGTCCTGTGTTACAGAATCCCTGACTGCAGTATGTCCTCAGATCTCTTGTCTGCTGCTTCCATGAGCATTGAATGCGGATCCAAGCAAGATAAAATCCTTGACAACTTCAACCTTTTCTCTATTTATCATTCTGTTACTTATCGGTCCAGTTATGATGGTTTTGGTCCTCTTTACATTGAGTTGTAATCAATATCAAAGGCTACAATCCTTTATCTTCATCAGCAAGTTCTTCCTCATGCTCAGCAAGCAAGGTGGTGTCATCTGCACACTGCAAGCTGTTAATAGCCCCCCTCCAATCCTGATGCTGCACTCTTCAGATAATCCAGCTTCTCTGATGATTTTTTTTTTTTGCTAATAGATTAAACAAGTATGGTAAGGGGATCCCTGTCACATTTCTCTTTCATGATTTTAAACCATGAAGTAGTCCCATTTTCTGTTCACACACTGCCTTTGGATCCATGTACAAATGACAAATGAGCATAATGAAGTATTCTGGAGTTCCTATTCTGTGGGGTCCAGCCCCAGAGATGAACAAGGTCCTCAGGAGACGCTGGCACAATTATGAAAAAAGGAAATGGAAAAACAGAGCACAGGTCCCTGATCTCCAATATCGGGAGAAGAGTCTCGAGTTTATTCAACAGTAAGTTTTTTTTTATAGTAAATAGAGCTTGTTGTCTCTTTTTAGTTCATACAATAAAATAGGAAATGTGTTCATCTTGAATATCCTGAGCTTTCTAGGAGAACACTTCAAAAGAAGTGTCTAGCAAGAGAGAAACAAATGGTGTCAATTGCTTTAAAAATAAAAGACAAAGGCAGGGGATATTTTTATAGATAGAGATCCTTTAACTGTGTGCGTGAGGAGCCAGGTGTCTGCAGGAGACAGCTTATAATTTTGTAGAGGGTAGATATAAAGAAATATCCTTCCTGAAGAATGTTTGCATTTGGCTTTATCCATTATCTCAGAATTGCGGAGGTGTTCCTGGAAACACTGGTACTGGTTTTCCAAGAGCAGTTGTCACAAGTGTAGAGAGTAGGCCACATCTACTTTCTTCCAGGTTATCAGTTTCCCACACCATTCTTCTCAAGTTTATTCACAGTTTACTATGATCTACAGAGTCAAATGCATTGGCACTGTCAAATGTCAAATACACTGGCAAGTAAACGTCTTTCTGAAACACAATAAACATCAGCTTTACAAACCATGAAGTGCATTGCTAAGGAACTAAATAATTGCGGTAGTCTGGGTAAACTAGATAAACTAATTCATAAACACATATATATGTATAAGAAAGAGTTTTATATACAAGAACCATTGAATATTGAGAAAACATCCCAATCCAGATCAAGTCCAACCTATCCCTCCCCTCTCCTTGTTCCCACCCGCATCCCTGGCCATGTGTCTAAGAAGCATTGTGGTTGTACTTCTTCTCAGACAGACTTGTTGGTTCTTTGGGAAATCTGTGGTACATTTGGTTTTTCTGGTCAGCACCATAATTCAAATACATTGGTTCTTTCCAGATCTTTCTTATTCAATATCCAACTTTCACACGCAAATTAAGTGATTGGAAATTATTTGAGTCAGGTATACCTTAGTATGCAAAGTAACCTCCTGGTTTTTCAACACTTTAAAGAGGGCTTTTGAAGCACATGTAACCAATGAAATGTGTCTTTTGAGCTCTTGTCTTCTGCCTCCCGAACATTGATTGTGGATCCTAGCTAGAAGAAATCCTTAACAACTATGCAATCTTTTCTTTGTTCATCATGATGTTACCTATTGGTCCAGTTGTGAAGATTTTGTTTACATTGAGTTGTAATCCATACTGAAGGCTGCAATCCTTGCTCTGCATCAGCATATGCTTCAAACCCTCCTCACTTTCAGCAAGCAAATTTGTATTTTGTATGTGTCACAAGTTCTTAATAACTGTTTTTCCAATCCTGCTGCTGCATTTTCTTCATATGATCCAGTTTCTGTGATTTTTTGTTCATCATACAGATTGAATAAGAATGCTGAGAGACTTCAACCTTGAACTACCCTTTCTTAATTTTATGAACATGCAATATTATCTTGTTTTGTTGATATAACCATCTCTTAGTCATGAGCATATTAGAGTGTTAGGGAATTTCTAATCCTCTCATGTGTATCCATAGTTTATGGACCACACCGTTGAACACCTTTGCATAATTAAGAACGCATTTTTCTGGCATATTCTGCTTTCATCCAAGGTCCATTTGACATCAGCATTGACATCCCTTGTTCCATATCCACTTCTGAATCTTGCCTAAGTTTCTGGAAGCTCCCTGTCAATGTACTGCTACAATCTTTGTTGAATGATCTTCAGCAAAATTTTACTTGCATATGATACTAATGATATTGTTCTATAATGTGCACATTTTGCTTAGGAAACCATTTTGGAGGGAAATTGATACAAATATGGAACTCCAGATTCAGTTGGCCAGGTAGCTCTTTTCCAAATTTCTTGACTTAGACTAGTAAGTGCTTCATTAGTTTGATGAAAATGTTAATTAGTATTACATCACTTCCTGGAGTCTTTTGTTGACTAATGCCTTCTGTGAAGCTTGGATATATTTGTTCTATGGTAATGGTTCTTGAACATATGCTCCCTCTTGAAATAATTGAATATTGAGAGGTTTTAGGAATTTCTTTTTAGTACAGTGATTGTATCTTTCCATCTTATTTTGGTGCTTCCTACATTATGCAATATTTTGTCAATAGAAACTTTCAATGTTATAATCCAATGCTTGGCTTTTATGGTTTTTTTTTCAGCTTATGATATGCTGAGCTTTCTCTTCTTTTTACTTTTCTAATTCTAGATATTTGCACATTTCATTATAATACTCAATTTTGTCTTCACAACCTGCCATTTAAGTTTTCTATTGAACTCTTGGAGTTTATCACTTCTTCCATTTTCCTGAGATACTGTATGATTAAGAGCAAGTTTGAAAGTATCTTCTGATATCTAGTTTTATCTTTTCTCTCTTTGCTATCTTTTTAAGGACCTTTTGCGGTCTTTATGTGTGATGTTTTTTATGTCTCCACAGTCCATCAGGTCTTCTGTCATTAGTGTTTTTAAAATGTTCTGAAAATTCAGGTAGCCCATGCTGTAGTTTGGCTCTTGTGAATTGTTTTAAATTTCCTCAGCTTCAACCTGATCCTATATATGAGCAATGGACAATTGTCCCCCTACCTAGTTTTAGCTGCTGTTTTTGAACTTCTGCGTATTTCCTACCAACAGATGTCATCAATTTGATGCCTATATAGTCTGAATGGAGAAACCCACATGTATGGTCATTCGTTTTGCTTTCGGAAAACAATATTTTCAATGAAGAAGTTGTGGGTCTTGGAAAAGTTTATCATGGGATCTTTTGCATCTTTTATACCATGAAGGCCATACTTTCCACCTATTGTTCCTTCCTTTATCTTTCCAAATTTTGCATTTTAATTGTCCATAATTGTCAATGAATCTTTATTGTATGCTTGATTATCCACTTCGGTCTTTTCTTTCTTTTCTGTCCCTTTATTGACTTTCTGCTTTCTTCATGTATTATATTCTTGATGTCAATATACAAGTCATCAGGTTCTTGACAGGATCTCAAAAATTCAAGTGGAATATACTGCTGGAATTTATCAACCATCAGTGATACTGGTAGTATTTTAAGTATTGGTACCACACCTTCCAATATCAAACATCCAATCCACAATAATGCCACAAAGGGACAGATGAATGGTGGAGGTTTCAATACAGTTCTCAAAAAGGACTGTAACCCTCTTTGTATAATTACTGACCTTTTTTGATTTGAAGTGATTCTTCTAGAAGTATGCTCAAACAAGCAAAATACCAGAGAATAAAATAAATTGAATGGGTATTGAGCACCCTGACCTTCGCAGCAGAAAACTTGGGCTGAGGCATTTGGCAGTAGAACCAAGACAGCTGGATTAATGAAACACTGATCAGCAATCCAGACCCGGTAAAGTGGAATATTAAAGTATTAGGATATATGGTAACAGGCAGTCAGTTTAAACCAACAAATTTCCAAGAGAGTTATATTACAGAGGAAAAGTTAATTAAACTAAATAATAGTGAAGCTAATTAATAAAGAAATAAAATAGGGCAAATGCATTTAAGTTTTAGTCTCTACAAGTCTGAAACCAAATTATGGTGCCTGACTCTCATGACCAAACACTCTAAAAGGAATGACCTTAGAAGGCCCTGGGAGTGTGATGTGTGAAGGGCAATGTGGAACAAATTATAAATAAAATTTAAAATACCAGATACTGGTGGAACCCCAAACTATGGCATCTATTCGCTCTTCAGATCCGGAAATAAACTCATCTAAATTATATAATTTTTAGCCAACAATAAGGAGTTCTGTAAGGAGAAAAATAACAGAGAGAGTTCATACTTTACAATAATTAACCATTTAACATAAAAAACATAGCATTCCCCCAAGGATCTCAGAAGGGTTAGTAAAGAAGAATTACTTGGAAAGAGGACTAGAAGGAGTTAGTGGGTTAAATTATGTTACCTTGTGGGCATTGCAATAAACAAGATAAAATAAAATGTGTATTAATTGTTTAATAGATAACTGATGTGCTCTGTAAAACTTCATCCGATTTTCACTAAAATGTTCTAAAAATGTAATAAAAATAAATTAGTATAAGTTCTCAAATATATTAATAATAATGAAGCCTCAACGATAATTTTACAGAGAAAAAATTGTCACAACTGATTGTCCTGAATTATACAATAGGTAGCATGCTTAAAATCATATATGTACATGGTTATGTAAACTTAGCATTGTATTCCCAATATATAGGAAGCAAATAGTTTTTCTAAAACTCAAATGAAACATTACAATACAAACGGAGATCATGTAGTTACCCTGGGGTAAGTTTCACTCAAATTCAAGAATAAATTCTATGGATGGGTAAGTCGATATCTTATTTTGTAGACGAAGGCAATAGAGTAGGTATCTTTAAAAACTCTAGTATATTTAAAAATGTAAAAATAATGCATATTTTATGGAAAAATATAATAAAAATACAACCGAACAGCTATAAGAACATTATTAGTATATCAATAATTGCAATATCAAAAAGTGCAATGCTTTACAAAAATGCATATATTAAAGTTTTTATTATAGAAAAATTATCAATTAGTTTCAATCAATAATCAAAATGGAAGCTAAAATTTGACAAGTTAAAAAATCATATCTAATTTTGAAATAGAAAGAATCAAATAGTAACATTAAAACTAATAAGACAGAAAATGAAAAGTAGAAAAGATATAATAAATAAAATAAGATGTCAGTAGTTTGAATAACCTACTATCATAGGTAAATTTCTGAAATTTTCAAATTGATTTTAAAACAAACAGCCTTAAAGAAAATAATATTTAATTTAAGAAAGAGGGTTATAACATATACACCTTGGTGGTAATATTATTCAGACTAGCACACTTATCAACACAAGAGTAAGTATGTTAGAAAGAGTTCATCTATACTCATCTCTACCATCTATAAAATAAGGTAGGTAGTGCTTGACAAGAAATCTCAAACTAAGCAAGTATAATAGAGAATAAATGACACAGCAATTATTTAAGTATATTGAGTGAAAGAATGAAATAAAGAAATAAGAACTTCAGTTTCAAATTATGCATAATCAAGGGAAAAAGGAAAATTCAGGTGAGAATTCTTTATGCATTAAAATTTAGGCCATTAGATTCAATAAAATAAGAGCTTCTATACAAGGTACAAATCAATTCAAATAAATGAAGTTATTGAAATTAGAACTAAAGAACATAGAGATTCTGACTAAGATCATAATGGAATAAGCAAATTAGAATGAGAAATAATGAAATAGATCTGAAAATGGAATGATATAGATTTGTGACAAAGTGTGACTAGAACAGATAATGATATAATTTTTTAGAAGATAATAGAAACAAAAAGCATCAGATAATGCAATAGAATAATTTATTTCATTGTCCCTAAAGTAAAGAACTCAGGAAAGAACCGGTAACTATTCAAAAGCAAAATAAAGTGCATTCTCCCCAGCATTAAAGGAAAACTGAATCCACAAGGAAATACTATGGACTTTTCAGGAAAATAAAATGCTAGAGGACAACTTAGAAATTCATAACCCCCAGTTATGTTTTTTATCTTAGATAACAAAATAAAGAAAACTCTCCGGGCACCATGGGTAAAGAAACAGACATATATAAGTGATATATATATATATTATGTTGGCTCTCTATTTCCCTAAAACAGCATCTATTGCTTGTGAATAGTAGAGGAGGACTCGTACCTGTTGACAGAAAGAAGATGTGATTGAAATATCATTTTAGCCAAGTTCTTAATTGAGGTATAAAAGTTTGTTTAACATTCTCAAATATAAGTTATATTTGGTGGGATATGTGTTTTATAAAAGCCATTATTGAGTCACCTAATTCTTTATTCTGGTTAATTAAAGAATGAATGGAAATGCCATTGAAAAGCATGAGCACAACACTCACTGCCAGAAGACTAGAGTATTGACACCACAGTTTCAGGAAGATGTAGGCAAGCTGAATGAGGTAGCAAATACCCTCCCATTTATATTATAACATTTCCTATGGATAAAATGGAGCATAAGAACTATTAGCATTGGTTGCGACCTCTTGATATGGAACTTTTAGTCATGCTGTTATCATTTGTTTCAATGTTAACTGCTGGCATGCCACTGTATGATGCTGTGATTGTTTGTGTCGGCTTGGCTAAGATTCTCAGTGGTTTGGCAGTTAGCTCTGGTAATTCTCCATGATGTTACTGAATAACCAACTTCATAACGGGCTCTGTTGTGTGAAGATTAAGGTAAAATGCAGTCCCCTTACCCAAGTCACAGCCCTGAAGAAGTTTCCTTAGGGGTGTAACCTACTTCCAATATAAGTGAACATTGTGAGAAGCATACATACTTCCTTTTGGTCTGTATCGTTGTACTTCTGGTTCATTGGCCTCCATTTCCTAGTAGTAGAGTCAATCACCAGCCATATCGCATGCTGATAATGGGAGCTAGCAGGTGTTTATATCCTATCAGCTGACCTTGGGTTCTTTGGATTCTGCAGACACAGGCTTGAAATGCTGACCTCGGATTCATTTATCTCTGTATCCACCAGCCTGTAGTCTTCCTGCTTTATTTTCCTGATCCTGTTTCTTCTTCCCACTTCTTGGTTCATCAGCACCCCACAGCTGTGTGGGTCAGGAGAAGTCTCCATGACGCATAGATGTGAATCAGACTAGACTTACCCACTTCCAATTGTGGGAGTCATTTTTTTATATAAATATTTTTTTCTCATGATATAAATAGAGACAGAGAGAAATTTTTGAAATAGATGATAAAGATAGAGATAGAGAGATAGGTTTTGGTTTAGGATAGGTTTAGAAATAGATTTAGATCTCTAGTTTTGCTTCTCTGGGGATCCTAGACTAATAGAGATGTCTTTCATATCTTCACTTTACTTAATATTCCTTGTTAAATCTCATATATTTTTAAACTTAATTTTATGGCACTGCCTGACAGACCACTCATTTTTCTGTTTGTTCCATTGTGGAGCTGTATAGCTTGCTGTGGTGCTAGTATGTATGCCACCAATATTTCAAATACCACAGTGCCCCATGGTGCACAGATTTCAGCAGATCTTTGGAACTAAGACTATGGAGCAGAAAGAGGTGGCACTAGCCACTGAAAACCTTACAGATACAAGTGCAACACTGTCTTATGCAATGGCAGAGGTGAATTCTTCAAGTTGAAAGAAATTCAAGATAGGCCTCAGAAAAAACTGCCTCCTTGTAAGTAAAATTGACCTCGAAGATATGGCTGAAGCAAAGCTTTCTGAACCTTCTTTAATGATGTGGCAAGACTCCAAATTAGAAGAAACAGCTATCCATATTCACTAGTAGTCATAGTATAGAATGTATAAAATATGAATCTAGGAAAATAAGATAATATAAAAATAAAATTTAACACATAAAGATTGATTTTCTTTGCATTCCTGAATGATAAAACTTACATAAGACATTTTAATATCACAATCATATTGTCTATATGCCAGATATGGAAAATTGAAGACCATTGATGATTCATTTATAATTTGAAAGGACATTTCAAAATCTATCCAGAATAACAGTGCTGTGAATGATGGGATAATATCTATACTTTTACAATGACAACCAGTTAATATGGCTAGTATTTATATTTATGCCCCAATCAGTGCAAAAGATGAAAGCATTGCAGAATTTTTCCAACTTATTCGGTCTGAAATTAATCAAATATGCAGTTAGGATTCATTTATAATTTCTAAAATTTAAATGAGTATTATAATCAAAGAAGAAATATCAGCAGGTGTGAAAAAAATTCCCTTGATAACAGAAATAGCTGCTGAAGATTTCATCAGATTATTTTCCAAACTCAGTGATTTATTCATTATATCTTTTTATCAGCAACATAAATGGTGAGTATGCATGTAAACCTTACCAGATGGAAGCCAAAGGAATCAAAATGGACTATTATCTGTAGAAAGAGACAATGGAAAAACACAATATAATTTGCTATAATCACACCAGGAATGGAATGTTGAGCAGATCATCAATTGCTCAAATTTAATTAAATTAAGTCCACAAGAGCCAAAATATAACTTCCACCTAAATTTAGAGAATTTAAGGAATATGTCAAAAATAGCTTTGATGCATAAATTCTAATGACAAGGATGAGATGAATTGTGAGATGCCATCAAAGATTTCAAACTCGAAGCAAAATAAGGTCATTTAGAAGACAGGACAGAAGACAAAGCTTGAGATCAGAAGAGAAATGCACTTGCATTTAAATATAGACTAGGTAAGGCTAAAGGAAGAAAGGATGGCATATGAGGGCTGAGCAGATTTCAAAGAGAAGCTCCAGGAAACAAAATTAAACATATGACAATGTGGACTTGGAAACCCAAGGTCAACAGAAGACACGAGATATTTCTTAACTTTAAAGAAGTGAAGGAAACATTCAACTGAGGAGTTAAAATATGGAAGAATTCTCTTGGTTAGGGTAGAGTCAAACCTGTCAATCAGGTCACGAGCTGATGTCCCTTTGGAGGTCTGGTCTTCTAAAAAGTAGGGCATGGGATAGAGAAAGGCCACCTCCCTCTCTCTTCCACTTCATCTTCCAGCTTGCTGGCCACCCTGAGAACTGCTGGAGTCCTACCTTGTTTCATTGCCCTTGTATCTCTCTACAAGACTCTTGTAGATACACAGCTACTGTGTGTGATCTGCCTGCATTCTGCATCATTGCATGTGACTGTGTGAGTCTGAAGAGGGTCTTAAGGACTAGTATCAGACTTATTATGTCTTGGACTGTAATGCTTTCTTGATAATTCTTGATATAAAGTTTTTTCTTATATATATACATGTCACTGGATTTATTTATCTAGTCAATCCAGCCTAACACAACATTAATAGCTTATAATAAGCTATTAATGCAGGTATCTTTTTATTAACTTTAAGGGATATTTTCAATAGTACTATAACTTGTGTTTATGCATCATCCATTTAAATTCAAGAACAGTAAGTGTTTATTTCAGGGAAATTTTAATTTCTTCCAATAAAATCCCAAATAATTAAATTAGTTTAATTAATAATTATATTTGACTCAATTTCTTCAAAATTACTCTTGCCTAATTTCTGCTTGTCCATATATTAATGTATACTCATTACCCATTTACAGCTGACTGGAATGATATCCAATTAATGTTGAAAATGATTATAAATTTAAACTTAATTTTGAATCTGCTATTAAAACACTACACTCATGCTTTATTTAAAATAAAATAATGTATATTGAAAATATCCTGAATGATTAGCTTTGTACTCCCTTTTCTGAATGCCCCCTTTCCTTTAAGTGCTTTTTCTTAAAAATATTGACACCTATTTATTTTATTTTTATATTTTCAAGGAGTTTTCTCTGGTAACTGTGTACAACTTGAGGGTCATGTAACTAAAAGATCATTACAGACCAGTTATTGCTCAATATCAGGTGTCTGAATGCTATGTGTCACTCATAGAAAGCACAAGTGTAGATTAGTCTTAATATTTCTTGTGAATTTTTTCTTATATATATATCTATATATAAAGTGAGATTTATTCAATAACTACATTATAGTTATATAAATATCCCCCCAAAATGATCAATAAATTTCCAAATCTGCATTGAGTAATATTATTAACCTAGCCAATTTGGTGTGCTTTCTTAAGATACTGAAATTCACTATAATAATGTAATAGAAGATGCTTGCTGATGAGATGCCTTTTCCTAAAGCTATTCTCATAGGTCAAGGTCACCTACTCTCAAGATTTCTTTGAAAAGTGGAGCAACAGGTAAAACTATATGTGGTAGCTAAAAAATCCATTATTTGAAACTAATTTCAAATTTAAAAAATATATATATATATATGCCCTATTCCTATAAAGAGTTATAGTCTTAGAAACCTACAGGGGCAGTTCTACCCTGTCCTTTATGGTCATTATGAGTCTTAATAGATTTGATGGCAGGAAGTTTATTTGATTTTGGTTTGGTTTTAATAGTTAATGAGAGTTCAAGCTTTGTCAAATGAGTTCTAAGTAGATATCTACATTTATAAAGTTAGGCTGAGTGAATAATACATTATCTCCAGATGGATTTAGAGTAATAAACTTTCCTCTAAAGTACCATGTCCAATAAAATGTCACTCTTTTAAGGACCAGATCTGTGAGTGACCTTGCCAATTTCGATATCACTAATATAAGCAGTCATGGTAGGCATTTGATATTTATTAAACAATGATATATGTAAATCTATAAATGAATGATGAATCAATTCAGACAGAAGACTAGGTGAAGAAAGAATACAGCTCATATTAAAGTATATTTGTATACACTATTTTAGCTTAAAAGTACATTAACACATATCTTTTTCTCTTAACAATAGTGTACATTAATCATAATTTATATATAAAGATTAAAGGCTAAGTCCAGCTTTACACAGTTAATCCCTTGATCGTGTGACTATGAGTATGGAAATCTCTTTTCTATCACCGTGAAATGTAGCTAAATTAATCTTTCCATGATCTGGAAGAGGCTGTATTCTAGTGGCAATGCTGTTCTTAATAAAGTGTATACCTGAGCCATTGAAAACCTTATGCATAACTTCGAAGCATACTGAAAACCTAAACAAAGGAAGAAGAATATTTTCCAAGATACAGCCTGCAGATGGGCCTGTCAGGCCCTAGGACACTGTAAATATGATTGAAGAGGAACTGATTTATTGGAGGGGAGTTGACCAGGACAAAATGAGTCAGGTAACGCCTGTGAGTCTGGTAAAGCATTCAGGATTCTTCATTTACTGATGGGGCATGACTCAAGGTAAAGAGAAACAGTTACATAAATCTTCTAATGATTGGAACTTGGAAGATGCAAAGTATGAATTTAGCAAAATTGGAAGTGGTCAAAAATGAAATGGAACACATCAGGATCGATATTCCACGCATTAGTGAGCTGCAATGGATTTGCTGTTTTGAATCAGAAAACCACATGATTTACTATGCCAGGAATAATACAATCAAGAGGAATTATGGGACATTCATTGTCACAAGAGATCTTGTTAATCCCATCAAAAGTACAATGCCACCTGTGATCAAATAATTTCTATGCACCTCTCAAGAAATCCAATTGATACAGCTATTATTCAAATTCATACACCAATCACAAGATCTAGTGATGAAGAAATTGAAGAATTCTACCAATGACTTCAGTCAAAAATTGATCAAACTTGCAATCATTATGGCATTGATATTTATTGGTGATTGGAATGTGAAAGATGGAAACAAAAAGGACCAGCAGATGCAAACTATGGACTTGGTGAAGAAATAAAGCCAAAATGCCTTCTTTTTTTGATGCTTCATTCAATATTTTGCCCATAGAATCTTTCCAAATAGCAATTCAAGGCTTTAACTTTTTCTTGAGTTCTTTCAGTTTGAGCTATGCTGAGCATGGTCTTCCCTTTGGGTTTTCTAGTCCTGGGTCCCTGCACATCTCATTGTCATATTTGTCTTTGTATTCTCCAGCTGCCCTTTGAAAATATCTATTTCGCTCCTTGATTTCATTCTTTCTACATTTGCTTTAGTTGTTCTATGATCATTAGTCAGTTTCAGGGTCTCTACGATCTTTTCTTTCATTCGTTTGTAACATAGTACTCACTGAGAGCAGAGGGCCAGTGACAGTGGAGGGGCATCGTAAAGAGGAAGACCCTCCACAAGATGGATTGACACAGCGGCTGCAACAATGGGTTTAAACACGAGAACAATTGAGAGGGTGGCAGAGGACCAGGTGATAATTCGTCTGTTGTGCATGGGGTCTCTGTGAGTTGGATTGACTGATGGCACCTAACAAACCCACTAAAATTTGAACTAGCAAGTTCAGCATTCAATGCTCTTATTTCTTCTTGTTTAAAGTGGTGGAAATTCTGTGGGCTTAAAAGGAAAATGAAAAAGTATTAATATGGTTATTGTTAACACTTAACGAAGCCAAAAAGAGAGTCAATGCTGGCTCACAGTGGCTTCCTGTGGATTTCTGAGACTGTAAATATTTATGACAGTAGAAAGCCCAGTCTTTCTTCCAGGGACCTACTGTTGGTTTTGAACTGCCAACTACGTGTATCACAGGCCAACATGTTAGCACTACTGCACCAGGGCTCCTAACACTTGCTAAGTTCATGTGAAAAGTTGATTGTGTGCTGAATAGTTTCACAAAAGGTATAACATAAGAAATTAAAAATATAATTTAAATTAAAATATCAGGGCTTAAGTGCTATTTTGATAGAGTAAAAATGAGGACATTTGTAACATTCCAATATTTATACTGTTTATATGTTTTCACCTCCCACTTAATTTTACTTACGGAAGTCATTTTAATTAATTTATTTTCTTTGTTGCCTTTCATTAGCCCCAAAGAGTAATTTTCATTTGTTTTTGACAAGCTGGTGAAAGAAGTACTTCTCTAAATTTTAGTGAAGATTTGCATTGTGCTGTTTCAATGTATGTGTTTCTATTTCTTTCACTTAAATGGACTTTAAAATGGGTAATCTGACATGTTACATGCAAAAATGTATATCTATCTACTTTCTGTCGGTGACTGTCTTTAATGACCTGTTGTGATAAAAAAATCTCTTCTTATGGTGATAAACAGATATTTAACATTTTATTGTGTCAAATTACCCGTAGTTGTTTCTTTATGCAAATTTGCATAATATATGGGGAGGGAGGGGGGAAAATGAGAACCTGATGCCAGGGGCTTAGTGGAGAGGAAATGTTTTGAGAATGACGAGGGCAATGAATGTACAAATGTGCTTTACACAATCGATGTATGTATGGATTATGATAAGAGTCTTATGAGTCCCTAATAAAGCTATTTAAAATTTGCATACTAGGAAAAGTAATGTTATTCAAGGTTTTATTAAACAAACTCAATCATGGCTGAATGAAATAAGTGCCAGCGGATGGTTTGCAAACATACATTTCTTAACAGAGGCATCAGTGCTGTTTGCTGCCAAATTACGATTTCCTGTGAATCGGTTTTATTTTTGACAAAAGTCATTGGACTCTGGTGAGGATAAAGCAGAAATATGATTCGGGAAGGATTCATGCTTTTTGTATGGAGAGATTTTGCCTTGAGGAGAATAAGTGCATTCTGTTTAAAAGGTGAGCAATATAAGTTACCTTCAAGATAAAAGAGAGGAGTATTATAATCAGTGTAGGTGGCTATTTCTAGTCATCTGGCTTTTAAAGTTTTTCCACTGCGGTCTGCTGCTACTTAAAAACACTTTTATTAAGTCAAGGTAGTCATACAGTTAAGGATTTGACTTCTAAAAAAAAGTGGAGAGACTTCTAATTCTATTGATTTTTTTTTGCTGCTAGAATTTCTTACTTTTTCTGAAATTACTAATACAGATACAAGTATTAGCCAAAACTCTTTAATTTCATCAAACTTTTCTGAGATATCTCTCTTGCTTAATTACTTCAGCTGTTGGCAACCACCTCTCTGCAAATCACTCTCAAGCTGGCACACTTAATACTCTGATGTTATTGCTGTTAGATTTCATCTCAGTTCATTTCATCACAGTGACTGATGCGCAACAGAACAAAATACTATTCAGCTGCCACCATCCTCATGCTGCTATGCTTTGAGCCCATTGTTGCAGCCAATGATCTCATTGAGGATAGTCCTCTTTTTCACTGACCCTCTACTTTCAAAAAGCATGAAGTCCTTTCCTGGGACTGATCTTTACTGATAGCATATCCAAAGTATGTGAGACAAAGTCCTACTGCACTTGCTTTTAAAATCATTAATCATTTTATTGGGGGATCTTACAAATCCTATGACAATCTATCCTTCAATTTTATTAAGCACACTACTACATATGTTGCCATCAACATTTCCAAAATATTTTCTATCTACTTGAGCCCTCAGTATCAGCTCCTCTTTTGACCCCTCCCTCCCGCATCCTTTCACCTCCATGAATCCTTGATCAATGATATATTATTGCTGTTATGTTGTGTCTTGCACTGTCCGTTGTCTCTCTTCACCCACGTTTCTGTTATTCATCCCCCTGGGGGGTGGGCTAAATATCCAACCTTGTGATGGGTCCCCTTTTCCTACTTCATCCCCACTTCCACCATCCCCTACCCTCATGATATTGCTATTTCCACTCCTGTTCCTGAGGGCTTTATCTGTTGTGAATTCCATGTGTCAAGAGCTCTTATCTTTTTTTTTTTTGAGAGCTCTTATCTGTACCAATGTGTGTATGCTGGGGTAGTCACATTTCCAAAGTAGAATTGGGTCATGGTAATGTGGGGAGGAAGCCTTCAGGATCTAGAGGAATGGTGTGTATTCCGTTGGTGCTATCCTGCACCCTGAATTGACCCTTCCTTGTTACCCTTCTGTGGGGGGATGTCCAATTGCTTACAGAGGGACTTTGGGTCTCCACTCCAACACCCCTCACTCACATTGATATAATTGTTTGATTTGATACTTGATACCTGATCCTGTTGACACCTCATAATCACACTGGCTGATGTGCTTCTTCCATGTATGCTTATTTGCCTCCCTGCTAGATGGCTGCTTGCTTAACATCAAGCCTTTAAGACTCCCAGATGCTATATCTTTTGATAGCTAGGCACCATCCACTTTCTTCACCACATTAGCTTATGCACCCATTTTGTCTTCAGTGATCATGTCGAGAATGTGAGTATCAATGTGTGCCAGGTTATTAGAACAAAGTGTTCTTATGTTTAGGGAGGCCCAAAGTCTGTCTGCTCTCTTAATACTTAACATATAAATATATGTACATTGGCCACTTTCCCTTTCATTATAAATTAATATATTTACACATATCCATGTCTATACTTATACCTCTATTAATAGCTTTTGTTTAATTTCTTTCCTCTATTTCTTTTCACCTGCCTTCTATCCCACTATCATGCTCACCCTGCACTGGGCTCTCAGTAATTCCTTTTGGCTACCTTGCACTTGATCATCCCCACTAGGCTACCTCTTCATCAATTTTAGTTCTCTTGTTGTTCCCTTATCCCTGAGTTTGCTGGCACCCCACTCCCCTCCCCTCCTCCTTGTGCTCTCCCATGTCCCCCGGGACCACCAATCCCTTTGTTTTCTTCTCAGGATTGCTTGTCTTGCATGTATTATATAAATAGACATTGGCAAAAGAAAAACAAACAAACAAAGGATAGCTAGTTCAAGGTCTGTCTGCTGACCCTTACTGGTGTTTTCAAATTGGGTCTGATTAGGTGCCAAGCCCAGTCCCCCAAGTCAGAAGTCTATTTTAAGGATTCGTTGGGGGGACTTGGTTACTTTGCTCCCTTTACTGCCCTATTGCACTCCCTACACATTTCACTCTGCTGTTTATTGGGCAAACCTGGTACACTTCCCATACAGTGTCTCCAGTGCTGTCCCCCATAGCGCTATGCGTCATTGAGGGAACATGTGTCCTGATGGAGCCAACCCTACGGTCTTCCCTGTGCATTGGCTGCTCTGAGCAGGGATGTTCAGGGCTTATTGGGCCATTAGGAGATCTGAAGGAGCATTCTAGGTGTACTTATTCCAAACGAGAAAATTACTTTAGGAAACCCCTTTTTTTGCTCTTAGGATTTTCCAACTGATTGGAAGTGGTCATCTATCTTTGGAGGGTCCTCTAACTTTTGTAAGGGAAACTTCATAACAACATTGAACTATTTTTTGACTGTACAGCTGAGTACTATGGCCTAAACATATACAATTAACTATCAAACAATACTTGTTTAAAATCAAGGATAAGCTAAAGTTTATGAGGAAGAGAAAACCCAAACCACACTAACTTCCATTAAGTCAATGTTGACTCATAGCGACCACCCTTTGGGTTTCCAAGACTTTAACTGTTCACAGGAGTAGAAAACCCAGTCTTTCTCCTGAGAAGCTGCTGGTGGTTTCAAACTACTTACCAAGAGGATTCCATCCCAACATAGAACCCTTAAACCTCCAGGACTCCTATGGGGAGGAGAGAAATATAGCTAAAAATTGGTCAAATCACATTGCAGGAGTTTTGTTTTAGATTGGTCAGCAGTGACAAATCATTAACCTAATTATTTCCAGACAAAAATTCCCAGGGTTTCACCCACTTCCTCACAGCCCTTAGTCATTGGGCTTGAAGATGGCAAGGCATTGTGATTTTAAATAAAATCATTTCTCCAAATGATTTCAATGTGTATTCATGGTATCAGGTACTGCCAGAAGATGTTTCTTCCCAAGTAGTAAGACTAGAAGTTGTTTCTTTCCCTGATCTCAAGACTAGCATCATAGTTTGTACCATTCGGTGCAACATGTAAATAAGAGCTCCTGGTTAACAATACATTCAGAATTTCATGACTGTGACAGTAAAGCAAGCACTGTCTTCTGAGCCCAGAGTCCCATGGGCAAGTGACATGCCAATGAAGCCATGCTTGCCGAGGATTCGTTGTGATAGCAAAGGGTTTGCTTTTGTGTGGGCTATTGTTTTCATATATACATATAAATTTATATATATATATATTAATTTTATTAGGACATAATCCAGATATCAGCTATTCGATAGATCAGTCATATCAAGAAATGTTGTATAATCACTGACTGCAACAATCCATTTTAAAGCATGTTCTTCCTTCTTGTACTCCTTGTTATTATATCCCCATTACCCCTCAACCTTCCTTGTAGTGCCCCACCCACGAACCCTTAATCTAGTTATTGTCTCTCTCTATTTTTTATATCCACATTTGATTTCTTTAGTCTATTTGCAATTTCTTAATATTGAATTTCCTGCTCTTTGTTTACCCTTCCATTTTGGCAGGTAGACATGTCTAAGACCAATTGAATTTTCCTGGAAACTTATTTTTCCTTTATTTGTAAAAAGTTTTTAAAAATGATATTGTCCTCTTTGGTTATTGTTGGAATATTTTTACAATTGAAAACTTCTTTTTCTGTTAGTAAAAAATATTTTTTTCAGAAGTTTTGTGGGAAGCACATTAAATCTAGTAATACTACAACATTTTTACCCAGAAGACACTTTTTGCAAGTTAATATTCTTGATTTTACTATAACCAATTACATATGAGAAAAAAAATCATTAATTTCAAAATGAAAATTTACCAAGGCAAACAATGTTAGAAAATTGCCTTTATGTCAACATTTAAAAATCAATGAGAATAATATTTTTAAACGTCCTTAGAGGACATTAAAAACGTGTGTGATGTAACTATAGCCACATATTCTATTTGTGTGTCACCTTATTGCACTTCTAGAATGTTGCGTGCATTACAAATTAGAGGTTTGTGGTAATCTTCTGTAGAGTAAGTCTATTGATACCATTTTTTCAAAAGCATGTACTCAGTATGAACCTTTGATTCCCATTTTCTTTATTCTAACAATATGTCAATAATTTTACATAATTGTATTGCACGCTTTTCAAAGCAACCCAATAGGATAGGGTAGAACTGTTCTTGTAGGCTTCCAAGGTTGTGAATCTTTCCTGGAGTAGAAAGCCTCATATTTCTTCTTCAGAGAAACTTGCTACCCTTATGATTAGTAACCCACAGGGTAGCCTGCTGTACCACCAAGCCCAAATTGATTCAATTGCGGTGAGGTTTTTTTATCCATAATTGATTAGAGTGAAACATAACATATTTATTGGGAAACCCCGAAATCCGTACATCTCCTTTTATTGTGAAATGTGCTTTACTGTTGTACTCCGGAGCAGAATGCCCAATATCCCCAGGTTATGCCTGTGCTGGATAAATAACAAACACGTATATAAATCTGCAAGACTTTCTGGCCTCATTGTTTCCCTTCATGCTTCCCTCTCCCTGAGCACTGGCAAAATCTTTAAGAAGGGAGAAAACAAGATTATTTTTCTGGAATAGATTAACAATCATATAATCCAAGTTCACAATAGTCATACCATCCTTCAAGAAGACAACCTTTTTGACTCTTAGGCTAGGATCCTAACTGGATTCCAGGACCCAACATTCCCTTCCCCATAGGAAAGATAGAGCTGTCAGCACCTCTGACAGAACCCTGCATCTAATACTCAGCTGACCTTGTGGCTGCAATAGATTTACAGCACAGAGCGAGTGGGGAAGGAGTCAACAGCACTGTGATCTAGTACTATGTCAAATAAAGTCAGAGAAATGCTGCTCAGTCAGGAGCTCCAGAAGATTTTAATCCTCACTAGACCACATCTAAAGTTTATACAACAAGCAGATGTTAATGCTCCTCTGGGAATTCAGCTGTCCGGCCTCAATAAGAACCCACTGTAAAGGAAAATAAAACCCCACTAATATGAAACATTTAATAGTGAGTCTGATAGGATAATTAAATTTGAGCTGGCCTGGAATAATTCCCTTGCTGATATGATCTGCAAAAATACTTCCCTCTACATTTTTCACCATGCACTTTCTATTTTTCTATGTTAAATTCAAGTCCAAGTGCCTAATTGATCTTATTCCCTAGTGACACACACTCTCCTATTCTTAATTCTTTCAAAATTAAAGAAAAACACTTTACTGAATTTTACTGTTATTCTAATGAGAAATCACTTATTTTAGTGTGTTAGAATATAAAAACAAAATGGATGTTTGAAAGTAAGTACATTTTGTTATATATCAAGTAGAATGATTGTTCCTTGTGGGCAGTTGATCCTAATAATGTTGAATGCAGTATTGAGACCTTAATGTCCAATATTCAGTAGTGGTTATATTTAAGACAGAAACAGTTTATTATTTCTGAATGGAGCATTATTTTATGTAAAAGTAATTGTGATAGGTTTATTGTTCCAAATAGGACAATAGGAACACGTGGGCAGAGTTTAATCAGGTCACAGCTTGATTGGAGCTTGATTGCTTGATTGCTCCCTGGTGATCAGACCAGCTTGTTGCTGTTTTAGATAGTTGACTCCTAAACTTGTGCTACACTACCTGTGGGACAAGCCAACCTCTGGATCCTGTTGCTAGAGCCTAAGTTTCCTTGGAGACTTGGTCCCCTATGCTGTTAGTGCATACATCTCTGGTGGATCGTTTCAGTGCATCATTTGAATGCGAGATCCCATTGGGACCTGCTTCCCTAAACTCTCAAGCTATTATCTGCTGCCTGCATGCATTATGCAGTATGCCTGTCTTGCCTGAGGAAAGACTCTGCTCTCTGCTTCCTTGACTTTGTACCCGGCAGCCCACAAGAGTTGAAGGACTTCCAGTATATTAACTATTCCATGAAAGTGAGTTGAATTGAGTTCTCTGGACCAATGTATGGAACAGTTAGCTGTTACATTCCTTCTCACTGTATTAACATATATATGTAATCAAAAGTGTCCCAGATTTGTTTTTCTAGAGAACATATTAATCTGCCTAACACAGTAATCTTTATGAATTTTGGAAACATTACTAGATTACTTTTTACCAGATCTGAAGTGCTGCTAACCCATCAAGAAAAGAGTAAAAAGTAGAAGTGAAAAAGAAATAGAAGCTGAAACTGAAACAGAACATTGTAGAACTCTGTTAGGTAATTGGAAACACTCTTGTTAGCACATATAACAACAATGTGTGGTCAGAAGCCATATTTTTCTCCTAAGATGGTAGACATAGATTTTAGATGTCTGTGCAAACACACAAGTCCTATAGAACAGTTACCTCATAAAAATATAGGAGATTTTGAGTGGAGTTTTATATAAGCCAACAAACTGAATTATAAAAAAATACCTCTGCCAAGTGTCAGGGATCAATTTTGTGACAATGAGTATTCCACAGTTTAAAAGGGAAAAATAGAGATATGATAAAATTCTGTTTCTACTTTTAACAAATTTAGTTGCTTGAGCTCTCATTTATAAAGGAGAAAACTCACAAGCTTGAGCTCTGATTTTAAAGGAGAAAATTCACAAAACAAAGAAACTGTGAGTAAATTCTTGATTTTTTTTCTCTAACAATTTGTGTGTGTGTGTATTTTTTAATCAGCTCTATATGTACCATGGGTTTAAATGTTTCACCCTATGGTTGTTAGGTGCCAGAGTCAATTCCAACCCATAGCAGCCTATGCAAAACAGAATGAAACACTTCACAGTTCTGCAGCATCCTCGCCATTGTTCCAATGTCTGAGCCCATTGTTGCAGCCGAAGTGTCAACTCATCATTGAAGGCCTTCCTCTCCTTCACTTCCATTCTACTTCACCAAAACTGAGCTGCATCTTGAGGGACTGGTCTCACCTGACAATATGGTCAAAGTATGTAAACAAAGTCTCGCCATTCTTTCTCTGACCATTACCCTGGACTTACTTCTTTCAAGAAAGATTGCTTTGTCCTTTTAGCATCCATGGTAATTTCAATATTTTTCTCAAGCACCAAAATTCAATTGCATGGATTCTTCTCTGTTCTCCTTTATTTAACATCCAACTTTTACATGCATATGACGCAAAAGACAATACCATGGCTTTGGTTAGGCACACCTTGGCACAAAGTAACATCTTTCCTTTTTAATGTTTTAAACAGGATTTGTGCAGCAGATTCACCTAATGCATTTCATCTTTTGATCTCTTGACTGCTGTTTCTATGAGCATTGATTGTGGAACCAAGCAAGACAAAATCCTTGACAACTTCAAACTTTTCTCCACTTATCATGATGTTATTATCTCTTAGTCCAATTGTGAGAAGATTTCGGTCATCTTTTAATTCTCATTTCCTTTGCACCTGGTTCACAGGAAGAATCCAGAAGATTCAATTTTCCCACATCTATCTAATGTGAGAAAAAATCTTGCTATTTCTCTGATTTATCTCACCATTAATAGTAATTTACAGTTTAATTTAAACTCTGAAAGGTATCCCAGTAAAATTTCTCATACTTTAAATTTCAGACAACTATTCAGTTTTATCCATTCATCTGCCACTTTGTCATTTTGTAGTGGTTTGTGTGTTCCTGTGATGCTGGAAATGATGTCACTAGTATTTCAAATGTCAGCATGGTGACCCATGGTGACACAAAAGGTTTCAGTTAAACTTTCAGACTAAGACTAGCATAGGAAGAAGGACGAGGATAACCATTTTCCAAAAATTATCTATTGAAAACATTAAAAATAACAAGTACAGCCACTATGGAAAACAGGATGATATTTCTTTAGATAAAGAGAAATACCATATGAATATCCCCAAATCTGTCTACCCAGTTGTTGTTTGTCATTAAATTCCTTCAAGTCGGTACTGACTCAGAGCAGATAACAGAAGGACATATCGCCAGGTCTATGCCAACCTCGCAATTGTTCTTAGTCCAATTGTGAGAAGATTTTGGTCATCTTAATTCTCATTTCCTCATTCTCACAATGGGCCCATCGGTGGCCCATTGACACAGCCACTGTGTCAATCTATCTAGTCAAAGATCTTCTTCTTTCTCATTGCTTCTCTACTTTGCAAAGCATGATGTCCTGTGTAGACTGCTCTCTCCTACCAATATTATGTTCCACGTATTTGCGATTAAGTCTTACAATTCTTTCCTCTAAAGTGCATCCTGGCTACACTTCTTCCAAGACAGATTTGTTGTTCTTTTGGCAGACAATGGTACTTTCAATATTCTTCTCCAGCACCATAATTTAAATTCATCAATTCTTCTTCAGTCCCCTTTATTCAGTGTCCTACTTCCACATTACATATGAGGTGATGGAAAATACCAGGCCTTAGGTCAAGCACCCCTTAGTCCTCAAAATAACATCATTGCTTTTCAATATTTTCAAGAAGTTTTCTGCAACAAATTTACCCAATTCGATGTGCCTTTGATCTCTTATCAGCTGCTTTCATGAGCACGGGTTGTGGATCCTAGCAAAAAAAATCCTTGAAAACTTTAATTTTTTTCTCCATATATCATGATGTTAATGATTGCTCCAGATATGAGGGTTTTAGTCTTCTTTACAATGTGTCTGCAATCCTTGATCTTTATCAGCAAATGATTCAAATCCTCCTCACTTTCAACAAGTTTGGTGTGTCCTTTGCACATCAAAGGTTGTTAAAAAGCCTTTCTTCAATCTTGATGCTGCATGATTCTTCATATAATCCAGCTTCTCTGATGATTTGCTCAGTATGAACACTAAAGAAAGAAAGAATAAAGTGCAGACAAATATATGTGCACCCATGTGTATTTCATTGCTATCCACATAGCAACAGGAGAGGAACAACCAAATTACTCATCCATAAAAGAATGAATGAATGAACTCTAGTACATACAGAAAATATAATAAATACTATGCATCTCACAAAACAATGATTAAACTGTCAACTGCTTCACAACATACAGATTTTGGAGACATTTTGCTCAGCAAAGTCAGACAATCTCATAAAGACAAATATTGTAGAAACCATTACGATTTAAAAAAGTAAAGTAATATTTACACCAGAAGTGGATTTTGAAAGCTATAGAGATGATGTTGGGGGGCGGTCGGGGAGGGAACAAAATAAATAAATAAGTACAAAGGGACACATACAGATGCACACAAAGGACAAAAAATGTCATTGCAAATAAACAAATACATAAATAAATAAAGGTACACATTTCTTAGAAATAAGAGAAGTAAAGAAAAAAAAAGGTAGTGGACTATTGTCTTCCCTGGTAAGGTAGAGGCGCAATGAAAAGAGGAATTCCTCCAGCCAGATGGATAGGCATTGTGGCTACAACATCAATGGGTTTAAATATCAAAATAATTATGAGAATGGCACAGGACCAGGTACTGATTTTTGTCCCATTGTACATAGGGCCAATATGAATTAGGACTGGTTTGACAGCACTGGAATTGACTCCGTGGTAGTGAATTTTTATTTTTTGGTTTTGCTTTTAACAACATATTTCCAAAGTATATGTCTTTAGGGTCATCTGGGAGGCAGAGAGTACTAATTGTTTTGGATTACTATGTCCTTTTGATTCACTTCCATAGTTTTCATTTTTCTTTTGACTTATTCTTGAACAGTTTCTATTTGCCTGTCTCATTTCTTCTAATATATTAATAGATTCTTAAAGACAAGCAATATATTCAAGAACAAAATATATATTTAAGTCTTTTGGAAATTGTAATTTTGAATTTATTGCCTAATCTTTGTCAATATGGTATGAAAAGTATATAGCAAATTAAAAATTTTGACCAATCATTTGACTTTTTAGCTTCTTATTATTTATAAACAGTAAATTTCAAAAACATCTCACACAAGTGAACTAAATATATCAACTTTATTGGTTGATCTTAAGTTGATGTATTTCATGTCAACCTCTTATATACCCAATCAAATTGCTCCATAAGGTTTTTGAAGCTATAATCATTGCAAGGAAATCATCATGCCTGCTTCACAAGATACCTTCCCAGGGATCTGAATTGCCACCATTTTGGTTTGTAGTCAAATGAATAATGTCTTGTGTTGCACAAGGACTTGCTAATGGGTTATTTTGATAGTGCTGGTGGCAAACACAATTAAACATAGTTTTCTAATCTAAGATTTTCTGAGTTTGAATTTTTTTAGAATGAGAATAAAGTAAAACAATAAAACATCTTATAATAGATTAATTAAGACATTTTTAATCACTGCTTTGATGGTTTTGGGAAATGAGAGAATAGCATCTTAAGATATGTTACTTTTCAAAGGCTATTGTTCTTATTTTAAAATTAGATCAAAGTATTTCACATACATATGAAAACAGATTATGACAGAATAATAATTTATAAATTATCAAGGGCTCATGAGGGAGCGGGCAGTGGGGAGGGAAAGGAAAAAATGAGGACTTGATGCCAGGGGCTTAAGTGGAGAGCAAATGTTTTGAGAATGATGAGGGCAATGA
>NW_022111373.1:21681537-21689333 GCF_000313985.2 Echinops telfairi
CAAAGCTCACCATCCAAACACAGCGCAAAGCTCACCATCCTCCCTGTGGCTGGGAGGTTTGAGCCTAATCTGCAGCTGCTATGTGCATCTATCATGGCCTAAGTGCTCCTCCTTTTTGATGACCCCTGACTATGTCAAGTATGATGTTCTTTTTCAGGGATCGGTCGCCCCTGGTACCATTTTTAAAGTTTGTAATATAAAATCTCATCATTCTCACACCCAAGGAGTACTCTAACGACTTCTTCCAAGACAGATCCAGGTATGTTCTGGACATACACAGCACTTTCAGTATTCTTCACAAATAGCATTATTCAAATGAATCAGTTTTTCTTGGGTTTTCCTTATTGACTTACCAGTTCGCACATGTATATTGTGTGAAATAAAATACTACAGCTTTGGTCAGGTGCTCCTTAGTCCTCATAGCCATATTTTTGTTCTTAAACAGTAGAAAGAGGCCCTGTGCAGGAGATTTTCCCACTGCATCTGATTACTTAATTTATTAATTGCTGCATCCATTATTAATAACTTTGAATCCAAGAAAAATGGAATCTTTGACAACTTCAAGCTTTTCTTCATTCTATCATGATATTGTCCACTGCTCCCATTGTGAGTTTTTTTTGTTTTGTTTACATAAAGTTGGAATTCATATTGAAAGCTGCAGTCTTTGATTTTCATCAGCAAATGCTTCAAGTTCTCCTTGCTTTCAGCAAACAAGATTGTATAATTTACATATTGATAGTTGTTACTAAGTCGTCCTTCACTCGATATATGATGTTCTTTTTCATATAGCTTAGCTTCCCAGATTATTTTCTCAGCACACCAATTTAATAAGTATGTTAATAGGATACAAATTCTTAATGATGACCATTAATTCTGAATATTACATTAATTCATAAAGCATATTATTTTTGAGCATTCAAATTATTTTTCAGAGTAAGATACACTAAGGGAAAAAAATCAATATTCAAATTTTATGGTGCCCAAGTGTATATTATACTTTTAGATTTCTTGAAATATAATGCTATTAAGGATGCTTAAAGTCATTTATTTGAAAATCTCCTAATTTTACTGTAGCACTTTACTTTGGGGGGGGTATTCTATGAATTAGCTTGTGTTCCAAAAAGACATGTTGATTCTAAATCTTCAATCCTTGTGAATTTTGCTTGGGAATAGTGTTTTTGACATGTAAATTTTCAAATAAATAAATAAGAAGGCATGAAGAAATAAGAGAAGTTTGAATTTTATCTGAGTGTTATCCTTATATATAGAAAAATATATACATAGAAACACACACAGAATGAAGATGGCCTTAGGAAGATGCATCCCCAAGATAGAGAACACTGAAAAATACCTGGGAGGACAAGACGCTGGGGTAAAACAAGAAGGGATATTCTAATCTAGAACTTTTGCAGAGAATATGGACCTCAGTAATGTGAGACAAAATATTTCTGGGTTTTTTTTTGTTTGTTTGTTTGTTTTGGTTTGTTGTTTTTTTTGAGTCAATTCTTTTTTTCCTGTTTTTTTTTAAGTTTTTTTTTTCATTTTTGTTGTTTCAAGCCATCTACTTTGTGACATTTTCTTATTATAGTCTAAGGAGTTAAAGAGGTACTAAACTCTAACATTATCCCTTATTTTGGAAAGTTTTGCATTTTAGATATTAATACAGAGACACCCATGATTTGCATGCATAAAATTATTTACTTTATTGCAAGGTACGAACCCTAGCGATGTAGTGATTACATGTTGGTCTGTGATCTATTTGGTCAGCAATTCAAAACCACCAGCAACTCCTCAGGAGAAAGACTGGGCTTTCCAAAATTCAAGGACAAGGGAAAAATGAGGGATCTAAAATCGAGAGAAGGGTGTAGAATACCTGGCAGGGTTTGATGAGTTGTAATGTAGCTGAGAGGAATTACTGAGAACCTCATGAAGGGTGACGATGATAGTGGGTCAGGAAGAAAGTAAAAGGAAACAGAAGAAAGAACTAGGAGTCAAAAACCATATATGAGAGTTATAAATATAGGCATGTACATATGTAAATATATTAATATATAAAATGGGGGTATTGATCTATGCACATATATTTATATGTCAAATCATTAAGGTAGCAGACAGACTTTGGGCCTCTTCTTAAGTCTACCCTCAACACAAGAACATTTTGTTCTAATAAAGTGGCACTATATGGTACTCACCTTCCCGACATGATTGCTGAAGACAAAATGAGTGTCTAAGCAAATATGGTGAACAAAGCTGGTGGTGCCCACCTATTAAAAGACACTTGGGGTCTTAAAGATTTGAAGATAAACAAGTGGCCATTTAGCAGGGAAGTAACAAAGCCCACATGGAAGAAGTAGCAACCTTTGTGATCATGAGGTGTTGACGGGATCAAGTATCAGAAGATCAAAAACAACTATTATATTGATACGGGTAAGGGGTGGATGGAGGAAGGGGTAACCAACAGCAATGATGGATGTATAACATCCCCACCCCCACCCCCAGGATGACAAATGACAGAAACATCGGTGAAGGGTTATAATGGACGGTATAAGATATGAAAAAATAACAATTTATAATTTATCAAGGATTCATGTGTGGGGGAGGTGGGAAAGAGAAGGAGAAAAGAGGAGCTGATAATAAGGGCTTCAACAGAAAGGCAACATTTTGAAAATGATGATGGTAACATATGTACAAGGTTGCTTGATATACTTGATCTATGAATTGTTATAATATCTGAAAGGTCCCCCAATAAAATTATTTAAAAGAAAAAGAAACAAAAGGAGAAAGCAGAACAGAGGAGAGCAATTAAGAGGACGTCAATGGATGCATTGAAACAAAGAGTGTATGAATTGTTAAATGTAAAACTCATGATTTGCTCTGTAAACCTTCACCTAATTCACAATAAAAAGGTAAAAAAAGACTGGGCTTTCTACTTCCATAATCAGTTAGAGTCTCAGCTACCCACAAGGGCTCTCTACAAGTCAGCATTGACTCAATGGCAGTGAGAATCATAACAAGTCATGCAATCAAGATTTCATTTAGAATTAACAATTGGAATTATAACATTAGCTCAGTAGTTAAATTTCACATCTCTAGACTTAAGACTTTTGCTTTTAATGCATGGTCGTTGGAGGAAGGCTTTCACCATGAGTTACTAGCAGGAAGTCCTTAATAGCCAGAGTTTAGGGTTGGAGACAGCAAGCTATCTTCGAACATTTTTGCCTTTGGCCTTTACCTTCTCTCAGTAAGCAACAAGAATTTAGGGGTTTTATGTAAATGGGTCACTGCATAAAGTGCATTGTTCCCTGATAACCTAATACATCATATTATAGTGAGTGCCTTTTGAAAATTTACCCTACAAGAGAAATGGCATAACTTTTTCTCATTTGTAGTCTGAACAACAAAATAATGAACATCTTTTCTTTCCTGTGAGGTCTAGAGTAGCCAAGGATATATAGTGAGCAAGTTGCAAAACAGATTTAAATTCAATTCGGTTTGACAAGACAAATCAATCTTAAATCCAACAATTTTTCTTGGAGTTCACTATATATATTTATGTGCCTGCCATGGGGATAGTTCTGTTAGAACAGCAATCGCATCTATGTTGCACATATTACTTACTAATATCCCAGCCTGAAAAACAGACACTTGATCCCAGCAGAGAACAATGTGATGGATTGAGCTGAGGATCGCTTGGAATGACTTTGTGAGTTTCAGGAACGATTTAGGCTTTGGGGAGTCGATGGAAATACCCCGCGGAAGAAAATGAGAACTGTGCATCGCACTGATCTTTGTTCAGGAAAATAGCCATTTTCCATTTCTGGACAAAAACAAAGACATTAATGTCCCTTGGGACCACTGTTTCAAAGAGACTTGGAGCTTTCTATCATAAAACGATGCAAATAATTACATTGTTTTGTGTTGCTTTTTTTGGTTTTTCACTTCCTTGTAATCCAGAATAAGTAAGAACATTATGCTATATGTAGCCTTAAAGGGAAACTCAGCTGGAAATAGCAAATAATTATTAGAGAAAATTTAAATATAAAACAAATGCAGAAAATATTTTCTTAAAATCCCTTAATAAAGTGTCCTCTTTAAAATATATTTTGAAGTTATTCTTTTACTCAAGTGAAATTAATTATTGATTCCTAAAATAGTGTGCATAACAAATATTTTATTCACTATACCTGTATGCTTTTTAATTGAGGATTTTGTGCTATGATTTCATGCTATATACTCAATTTGAATATCAGAAACTATTTTGTACATATCTATATAATTATCACATATTACATACTTAGGACATGTTTTCAGGAGAGACCAGACCTTGGAAAAAGACATCATGCTTGGTGTGGTAGATACAAAATCTGGTGTCAATTGAGGATTAAGGTTGTAGGGGTGGAATCTGGCCTGTCAATCCGGAGATAGCCAGTGAGACCTCTGTGTGGGCGTGGACTTCTCCTGAGAATTCTGGGAACTGTTGTATTTTCCTTCTTGGAGGTAGACATCTCTCTCTCTGCTCACTCTCTGAGAGACACTCTACTGACAAGACAGAGATCACTATCTGATAGACCCCATGCCCTGGGAACAGGAAAAGCCACGTGGAGACCCCTGCCAGTGCCAGGATGCTTTCAACAACACTGGATCCCAAGGCTTTCTTCCCACCGGCCTGTGATTTTCCTGCATTTGACCCCATTGCATGTGTTTCAGGAGTCTGAAGAGGACTTTATAGATAGTATAAAACATATAGGTTAATATCATACTTGTGAACTTGATCTGGACTGGGATGGGAGGTTTTATTAATATTCAATCGTTCTTGCATTGAAACCTCTTCCTTACACACATGTGAGTGTCTGTGAATTTGTTCCTCTAGTCTGCCCAGACTAATACACTTGGTAAATTAGACCAGTGAAAAAGGGGAAGACCCTTGACAAGATGGATTGACGGAGTGATGGAAATTATGGGCTCAAAAGTAAGCACCGTTGATTACACAATATGCCTTCCTCTGGGTACGGTGGCTAAGCACTCAGTTGTTAACCAAAAGTTGACCATTAAAATCCATCCTCACGTCTGTGGAAGAAAGATATGGTACTCTGCTCGCACAGAGTACAGCTTTCAGAAGTCTTTGGAGTAGTTTTACTCTGTGCTGCACATTGGCTATGCGTCAGAATCAGCTCTACGGCAATGAGTATAATTCTCATGCTTGAAAGTCAAAAATATTTTTACTAGAAATGGAATCAATCTGATATATTAATCTGATATAAATGGAATCAATCTGATATCAGGAGTTGAAATATCCTTCAGACATAAACTGCCAAGAAGAAATCAATAACAAAGAAAATTGGGTGAACATTAGGTGAGACAATAGAGATTAGTCAGACAAAAAATTCAATGAGCACTCAGGTTTAGGCTCCTCCAAGATAATTGGACATCTATTTACAGAAGGGTCACAAGGAAGAGACAAGCCAGTCAGGGTGAAGTACAGCACCGATGAAACAAATTTTCTCTAGTTCTTTAATGCTTCAAGATAATTGGACATCTATTTACAGAAGGGTCACCAGGAAGAGACAAGCCAGTCAGGGTGAAGTACAGCACCGATGAAACAAATTTTCTCTAGTTCTTTAATGCTTCACCCCTACCACCACTATCATGACCCCAATTCTACCTTACAATTACGGCTAGACCAGAACCTGCACACTGGTAGAGATAAGAGCTGGAAAAAAACAGGGAATCCAGGACAGATAAATCCCCCATTGATAATAATGAGAGTAGCGATACCAGGAGGGTAAGGGGAAGGTGGGAGAGAAAGGGGAGCTGATCACAAAGACCTACATGTATTCCCCTCCCTGGGGTTCAAACAACAGAAAAATGGGTGAAAGGAGACATCGGTCAGTGTAAGACATGAAAATATATATATATATATATATATATATTTTTTCCCCCCCAAGGGTTCATGAAAGGAGGGTGGAGGAGGGGGGAAATTAGCTGATACCAAAGGCTCAAGTACAGAGAAAATATTTTGAAAATGATGATGGCAACATGTTTACAAAAGTGCTTGACACAATGGTAGTATGTATGGATTGTTATAAGAGCTGTCTGAGCCCCCAGTAAAATGATTAAAAAACAAGACCAAAAAAAGCACAATTATGTGACCAGGGGATGGTTGCAACTGAATTCTCTCAGTAACATGCTTGTCTTAGCCTTGTAAGGGTGCCTTTAAAAAAAAGTCTAATCAAAATTATGACTACTGAAGAGATCATCTGAGCCTTTTCATTTAGAAGCAGAGGGATCCATTCAGAATGGTGTGGCAGTCATGAGATTCCAATGTGTAACTGTGACAGATTTTCTCAAATAACACAGAATGATTATGTGGTGTATTATGAAGTTTTAAGGGCCCAAGTAGAAAGAAAATATTTTGAGAATAATGATGGCAACAAATGTACAAATGTGCTTGACATAGTGGATGTATGCATGGATTTTATAAGAGTTGTAGGAGTTCCTAATAAAATAATTTTTAATGAGGTTTTAAGAAAATTTAAAACTGCATTGACAGAAAAAAGATCAATAGGGTTCTGCCCAGAAATAGTTTTGCATCATTACAATGCACCTCTTCATTTGTAGACAACAGCAAAGAAGGCATTTGAAGACAACAGCAAAAAATCCTACTGGGATTTTCTTCGAAGGCCTTATCTCATCCATGTTACTGTCCTGATCTCACCTCTTCAGATCGCGTTGGCCTCTTTAGTTCAAAGAACTTTAAAAATCACATTTGGGGTCCTTTATTGAGGACAACACTGCTGTGTGGTTGATACAAATCCACCAGTGCTAATACTTTTGGAAGAAGGGTTAGAAGGATGGAAACATGTAGATATACATTCATGGTACAATATGCTGAGAAACATTAGCTTTATGCATTGATATTTTTGTTTAAAAAGGGTTTCTATGATTTTATAGCAATCTATGTTTAATTATTTTATAAAATTATTCATTTCAGCCCAGAATTATTACACTAATATGCCATAAGCTAAATACCAACAACTCCCATTCAACGGTAAATTAAATAATTTCTAGAAACCAGGATTGAACTATTCGTTTTAACCATTTTAATATATGTATTCTAGGGGAAGCAAATGGTTTCTGAATCACTACTAAACCAAAACTTGGTGATTCAAACCCAGCCAGCAGAGTCACGTAAGAAATGCCCGGAAAGTTACGTCAATAACTATGACAGCCAAGAAGTCCCTATGGATCAGTTATAGTGAGTAACACAATGGATAATCATAAATCAGAAAAATATTCTGTAGAAATGACATTGCTTTTTGAGTAGCCTAATGGCTGAACTAAATCAGTAAATGAGTAAGAAAGGAGTAAATTTACAAATGTACCAATTCCACCAATCTAACTATGAAACATTGCAACAATTCCATTCAGAAAACATTAAGACTAACCCTGGAATTATGATTTTCAAACAGATGCGCAGTGACAAAGCCTAAATGTGAATAAATGCTCACTTTCTAAGGGCAAAATGCAGGGAAGGAAATTTTCAAAGTTTATTAGTGACAAAGCTTTCAATATACTTTGTGTAACCTTTAGCAAAATTTCTTATACTCCTTGTAAACTTTCTTTTCTCTAATTAAAGTTTTGAGCAAATAATCTCTGTGGTTTATTCTGACTTGAAAGTTCTTTCATTTCTTAACTATTCCAGTTGATTTTGGCTATTTGACTGAGAAAAACACTCTTTTTCATACTCACCATAACTTCCCTGCCTTTACTCATGATGTAACCCAGAGAGTTAGATA
>NW_022111373.1:21689590-21691092 GCF_000313985.2 Echinops telfairi
TTTCACCATATTAGGTAGGATTACTATAAGCAGTTTGCACAGATTTTCAACTCACAGTATATTGTTTTCCTGAATAACATCTGTAATATCTTAATGATTGTTAATTGGAATGAAGTGCAATGGTACTTAGAAAAATAAATAGCAAAATGTTCTCTTTCAAAGACTCTTTAAAAAAACATATAAGCCTATAAACAAAAATCAACATAGTTTCAGCAACACTTAATCTCTGTTCTGAACTAGATTACATTCTTCTTATAGTGGGAAAGACCACATACAATTAAGGACTAAATATCGAGTTTGACAATTTTCCAGGTTAGACTAGTTCAATGGCATTAAGAAATGTACTTTACTGCCAATAAAACTAACTTCCCCTAGGTAGACATGTCATTAATTCTCACTGTCTTCAAGAAAAAGTTAAATTTACAGGACCTGTTAAGAAGGTAAAATATTGACAAAATTGGTAGCATTGCTACCTAGTAACAATATAAAACATTAAGTGCCATTTTGACTATCAATGTTGAGACATTAGCCAGGTATGGATGGATCAGTGGTCCCACAGTCAGTAGTACTGAAAGGCATATTTGTACCTAGAGCAGGAGTTGGCACATTTTGGAGATGGAAGAGCCAATCATGTCCCTCACAAGAATTTAAAGATTATTCAAAATTAAATCACCATTATCTGAATCTTTTTTTATTTTTTCAAGTTTACTTCAGAGCACCTGTATGTACTGAAAGAGCCACACATGGCTTGAGAGAAGCAGTTTGCCAGCCCCTGGTCCAGACAATTTCTTGAAACTCAGCTCAATTAATAACAGGAACCCTACTAGCTCATTATTTTTAGATTTAGCTTATAATTTTTAATAATCATTATAAAATAAGAATTATTATATTTATATATATTATTTTATTAAATAATTATTTAATTTAGAAACAAATTAAATAATGTATCATGTAGAAGCATCTAACTGAGGTAAATGAACTATGACTTGCAAGCCAAATCCAGGTTATTGTCTAAAACAAACATACAGGTTTATTTCTGTTGACTGCTCTTTCCCCACTACAATAACAGAACTGATCAGCTGCCATAGAGATATATTCACTGCCATCGAGTTGATGCTGACTACTAGCTACCCCTGTGAGTTTCCTAGACTATAACTCTTTACAAGAGCAGAAAGCAGTCTTTCTCTCATAAAGCTGCTAGTGGTTTTGAACTGCTGACCATGTGTTTCACAGCCCCAAATGTAACAGATCATAAACCTCTAAAATTGAAAATATTTAACATCTGCTCCTTTACAATGAATTTGGAAAGCCCAGATACTATACATTTGTCCATGCTGCCTTTGTTGAGACTCATATAAAGGATAAAAGAAGTATTAAAAGTGTTACACTTTTTTAAATGGGTCCCTTCTAAATCAATAAAAATGATCTATTTTACTATTATGATTCCATAAGTTATTTTAATTGTAAAATGAATATTCACTTATCAGAGAATCTAACTACAC
>NW_022111373.1:21692621-21693736 GCF_000313985.2 Echinops telfairi
GGTGAGAGGGGCGATGCCTGGAGGGTCAAGGGAATGTGGGGTAGAAAGGGGGAACCAATGACAAGAATCTAAGTATTGCCTCCTCCCTGGGGGATGGACAGCAGAGATGAGGACGGAGGGAAACATCGGGCAGGGTAACTTATGACAAAACTATAATAATTTATGATCTATGAAGGCCTCATGAGTGGGCAGAGTGGGTAGGGAGAGGGAAAATGAGCAACTTATATTAGGGGCTAGAGTGGGAGGCAAATGTTTTGAGAATGATGAGGGCAACAAATGTGCATATGTGCTTGACACAATGGATGTATGTATGGATTGTAATGAGAATTGTATGAGCCCCCAATAAAGTAATTTAAAAAAAAAGAAGCAAGTTAACATTTACTTGTTACCAAGGATGCAGAAAAGTAAACAGGAGGAGAAATAATACCCATCTAAAACTTCATGAACTTGACCTTACGTTTATAGACCATTTGACACTACACCGTTTCCTTTTCATTGTTACTCTTCATAATGCAAGCAAATAGGCTAAATAAGTCCCTTCTATAATAGACTATGACTTGAGGGTTTGATAGATTTAAAAGATATATACTTGAGAACATCATATGGCTATTTTGCAACAGAGCTCAGATTAGATATATATTGTAATTTAATCAATAATGTATCCATTTTAACATCCTTTATTAAATTAATGTCATGGAAAAGTCTTTAATTATCTTCACTCTAGCAGAAATGCTTCTCTTCAAATTATCCCACTACAAAATGTCTGCCTTCCCATATGACTCATGTATAAAGTGAAAAGCAGTATTGCCTTTACCTCAGTGTTCATCTCCATATTGCACAACAAGGAACACACTATTTTAATAATACTATCTAGATATATCCCATCCGAAAATAAGTGCCTTACACTAATCCCCTCTGTTCTTCAGCCCTGGTAATTTACTCTTTCTGAACTGATTATTTTCAAATGAAAATAACTCAGGAATTTTACCAAGTAACAGCACTGTGGCAGTTACATAATCTGGTATCACCTTGAGACTCTTAAGAATGAAGGGGCATCCTTGTCTGGTCCCTTTTTTCAGTGGGATTGTGTTACTCTTTTGTCCATTGACTACCAC
>NW_022111373.1:21695028-21711825 GCF_000313985.2 Echinops telfairi
TCAGATCTCATAGCTGATCCTATGTTAGCAAACCATTTAAACAAAACAGCAAAATATTGGCCCAAGATTAATAAAATTCAAGGAAATACAATGAATTCCCTATTAAACATAATCCTTCACATCACCCTCCACTTGAGTAAGGAAGCAACAAGAAAATTTAGGGTATTACCTTAAATGTTCATAGTTAGTGCTTAATACATCATTATATTAGACAGAGTTCTCTAGGGAGACAAAATCAGGACACTAATGATTATATATATTTATATATAGATATAACATAAGAAATGAACAGTTAATCTATAATGCAGTACAAACGTCTCACTGCAACTCACTTCCGTGAGACGCTAATACACTAGCAGTACTTCAAGTATTGAGGGCCACTGGATAGTCATCTATAGAGCAATTCAGGCTATCAGGCCACAGGCAGCAAACAACAAGGCAGGTCACCAACAATCAGCTAGATGACAGGGTCTGACACTCCCCATCTAAAGAGATGTATACTCCAGTAGCGGCAAAGCAGGTCTTGAAGGAACTTCAATCTACAGCAACACAGTCCATGGATCAGATGTCCCACAGGTAATGTGGCTTGCAAATTGAGGAAGAGAACAAGCTAAGGCAGCAGCACATTGGTCCGATCATCAAAGAGCAAGAAATAAGAAAGGAGAGGCTCACTGGTCCATTTATCTCTCCACCCTTCTATTAATCCCACATGTGTTGATTGGCCATGTAGGCACAATAAACCTACCTATCACAATCATTTATCAGCTCCTCTAGGACATGGCCCTGTTAATCTGTAGACTAATGCATGATCCGCTTTGTGACCGATGAATGAAAAGACTGAGGGGATTTGGATTAATTTCAAATTTTACAGTAGAGGCAGCAATGATAGCCTATAGACTAATTTATTACCCACTCTTAGTTTGTTTATACATTGTGTTATCTTTTAAGCTTATCAGCTTTTGCAAAGTAAACACGATTATTTTAAATACATGTATAAATCTGTTAAAAAAGTATTAATGTGTTATCTTTATATATACAGTCTGGATATGATTTCTATTAAGGATAATTCATTTCATAGATTAAAAAATTGCTTTCTGATACTTTTGTTGAATTCACATCATACAGGTATTGCTTTTTATTTAAATATTTCAGTTGTTTTGTATTGCACAGTGGTATGAAGTAAAGATGCTTGCTTAAGTATTCAGTAAAGCAGAATGTTTTATCTTTCCAGCAAAAATATTTATTAAATAAAATAGTTGTCTTTTTTACGCAAATAAATTTTGTTTTTGTTTTATCCAAAAAGCATGACAGCATTAGAAATCACGATTTTATGCATGGAACCTCTCAATACCAGGCAAAGTCCTAGTAAATTTATCTTCCCTTGGGGCTTTATCCAAGATTAGTCATTCACCAGGTCATAGAAATATCCAAATTCCAAAATCCGGTCGCAGAGTAAGCCATTGTAGAACTGTCCCATAGGGTGTCTAAGGCTTCCCCTCTACATGGAAGCAGACCCCCACATCTCTTTCCCATTAAATACTGGTGGACTGCCACATCTTTTCCCAATAAACGTTCTCACAAAGTTTGAATCTCCAAACTTTTGTTTAACTTCCAATGTTTAACCAGTGAATCATCATGGCTTCTTCAGAGAGACATAACAACTAAATGCCATCAAATTGACTTTGATGCACAGGGAACTTATAATGACAGACTGAAAATCCGTAGGATTTCCTAACTCTTTATGGAAGCAATCTTATTTTTCTTTCATAAAGTATTTTGTGGGTTTGAAATATTGCCCCTGTGGGCTTAACCCATTGTACCACCCAAGCACCATTTATAGAAACATACAAAACTTGAACCTCTTGTCAAGTTGATTCTGATTCATAGCAAACCTATAGAAACATATGTTGTGGCTAGGTGTTGTCGAGTCAGTTCTGACCTATGTACAATACAATGAAACACTGCCCAATCGTTTGCAGTCCTCATCATTGTTCTTATGGTAAGCCTATCAATGCAACCACTGCGTTGACCCGTTTTGTCAAAGGTCTTCCTCTTTTTTTTGGTGTCCCCCTATTTCACCATGTATGATGTCCTTCTGCAAGAACTAGTCTCTCCTAACAGGTTCAAACTTGAAATGAAGTCTTGCCATCCTTGCCTATAAAGAGAATTCTGGCTTTACTTCTTCCAAGGCAGACTTTGCTTATTATTTTGGTATTTCATAGCACTTTTAATGTTCCTCAACAACACAATAATTCAAATGCATCAATATTTCTTTGGTCTTCTTTATTCAATGTCCCACTTTCACATGCATGTTGTTCTTGCTGTTAGGGCCATAGAATCAGTTTCCATCCATAGCAACCTTATGCACAGCAAAGGAAACTCTGCCCGGTCCTGTGCCATCTTCAACAATTGTTCTGATGAGTGAGCCAGTTATTGCAGTCATGGCATCAATCCATCTTCTTGAGGCCCTTCTGCTTTTTCATTGCCTCTCTATGTTACTGAAGATGTTAATACCCAAAACATGCACGTCAGGTGATTTTAACTACCGTGGCTTGAGGTAGGAACACTTGAGTCCTCAAAGTAATAAGCTTGCTTTAAACACTTTAAAGTGGTCTTGTGTAGCAAGTTAACCCAATACAATGCACCATTTGATCTTTTTGCTGCTGCTTACATGAGCATGGATTGTGGGTTTCAGCAAGATGACCTCCTTAAGAACTTCAATCTTTTCTTCACTTCTAATGTTACCTACTGGTCCCTTGGTGAGAACTTTAGTTTACTTTATATTGAATTGTAACTCATACTGAAGACTACAATCTTTGATCTTCATCAGCAGGTGCCTCAAGTCCTCTTCCCCTTCAGCAAGGTTGTGTCACCTGCATATCACAGGATGTTAGCAAGCCTTCTCCAATCTTGATGCGCCATTCTTCTTCATGTAGTCTAGCTTCTTTGATTATTTGCTCAGCATACAGATCGTGAGACATACAACCTTGACACATAACTTTCCTGACTCTGAATCATGCAAAATGCTCTTGTTTTGTTCTCACAACTGATGCAAGTACTGGTGTCATGTGAAACATAGCCACACACGAATGATTGGTGTTTTCTCTATGGAGCTTGTCAAATGACACTAAGATGAAAATAGAAGAGAAGGAGAGAGAAAGAAAGCGAAAGATAAAAAGAATGGAAACAGTAGATGATAAAGCAATACTGTCTTAGGTTGGCTTTCTAGAAAAGCAAGCCCAGGAAAGCTAATACATGTACTTAGAAGAGTTGATCTGAAGAAGATGGCTCACATGATTGTAGAGGCTAGGAAGTTCCATATTGGTGGATTAGATGTCAAGCTGAAGCTTTTTTTGAGTAACATAGTGTGGTAATTATATAATCTGGTATCAATTTGAGGATTCAGAGCGAAGGGGTGGAGTCTAGCCTGTCAATCAGGTCATAGCCAATGAGGCCTCGGTGTGAGTGTGGCCTCTTCCTGAGGATTCTGGAAACTCCTGTATTCCTCTTTGGAGGTGGGAGACACGCTCTCTCTCTGCTGACTCCCTGTGAGACTCCCTGTTCAGAAGACACTTGGAGAGAGACACAGCTTCAGAGCCTTAGAGTTGAATGAACCACCTAGAAACCCCTGCCAGTGCTGAGATGCTTATAACGTCACAGAATCCAAAAGACATTCCACCCACTGGCTTGTGATCTTCCTGCATTCAGCATCATTGCTTGTTTTTCATGAGTCTGAAGAGAATTTTATAGATTGGTATCAGATATATGGGCTAATACTGGACTTATGGACTTGACCTGAACTGGGCTGGGATGTTTTCTCAGTATTCAATTGCTCTTATATATACACCTCTTTCTTATACACATATGTGTGTTTATGAATTTGTTTCTCTAGTCTACCCAGATTAACACATCATGGTATCGAGAATAGGGTACTAGACAAACAAATCATACAGATGGAGAGTGGATATTTTTTGACCTCTCCCTCATGGTAGTGTTTCTTCTTTGGCTAGCCAGAGGTCGGTTATGTCCTTGCAGTTTACTGGGTTGTTTTCTGGAAAGTATATGAGACATTCATGCTTTGATTGTTTTGTTTTGTCTTTGGTTATTCTTGTGTGAAATGGTGAAAATGAACATTGTTAATGTATATTTTGAGCTCAGGGGTAGAAATTGCCCCTCAAATTTCTCAGAAACCATGGTGCTTAGGGAAAATGGCTGACAGAAGGTCAAAATGACTGAACAGAAAGCCTGGCTCTGGTTTGATGCAGTCAGAGGTCCAATCTCATATTTTGTATCAATAGAATAGTTTAGATGAGGATTAAGATAAGATAGATAAGGATTGAACTTGACTGTTTTAAGAATTGAGATTAGTATCTGATTTTACTTTGTTTATAGTGATTTTTCTGCTTCATATTGTTGATATAAGGATTTATAGAAGTGATTATTGGGAAGTATGAAAATAGAGAGCTTGTAAGCCCACTTGCTTGGAGCTATTCATGTGGTCTTTAAATGGGTTTAGGGCACTCCTGCAAAGAATGCTCTGAAAAGATAAGCCCCACCTAGTGCTTTGGAGTACTCAAGATCTTTGCATTTCAAGAAACTTGCCTCGGGCATTATTGATAGATTTAAGAACAAAAGGAATGCTTTGTATTTTTGAATTTTGAACTAGTGGTATTTGTCAGAAGCTGGAAAAAATCTAGAACCATTAAGGAAACTCCTCTCTAGAACTGAACTATTAAAGGGAGACTGTGGCAGCCTGAAATGCTTGTGAGATGACCACCTGGTTCCACTTATTGAGTGGAAGTGGGAGAAATACAAAAATAAAGAGATGGGTTGAGTCTGACACTTGTGGATCTGGTTTATAAGAACTAGAAGAGAAAATGACCAGTGGGTTTGACTGGTCTGAAGTTCATGACGTAGCCCAAGGGGGCTAGGTTTGCTGAGAATTTGTGATGGGGCCCATGGTGAGGCTAAGGGACACAGTTCACATTGAGTTGAACAGAACCCGACCAGATGAAGAGAAGGTTTTTCAGCCTGTGAACTAGTGCATATGTCTGCAGACTTTATGGATGGCCTGTCCTGATTTGACTTTGTTTATGGATGCAAGCTCACAAGGTTCAAACTTGGATAAAATTTCCTCATGTTAAAGAATATGATTGTCTTCTCAAAGCACTGAACTGATGTACCATTTATACTTGTGTCTAAGCTGAGTTTTTCAGCATATTTTAAATGCAGTTTTTGTGGTAAAATTAGGTGCCCCAGCTGATATTATACTCAAATATATATGGTAAGTGGGCAGTATAAATATATATGGTAAGTGGGCAATATAGAAATTGGCAGTATACAAAATGGGGTGGATATAGGCATGAAATGGTAGGCTTACAAACTTTCATAGGTGGGGGAATGTACTCATAGGATTATAGGATTAAAGTGTGTTACTTAACTGCAATTGCTAGGCATAGGATATTTTTGTTTAGTTCATCTGAAGAGTTTAAATGAGGGTCGCACATATTGAATTGTGTGCATTTTAGTTTTATCCTGTTAAGTATAGATATGATTTAATTATTGTTTGAAAATTGCATATGGCTAAAGAGTTTAATTAAAGTGTCCAATTGACAAGGAGTGGTCTGTGGTAGTTGTATAATCATTTGTCAATTTGAGAGGATTAAGAGTGAATGGGGTGGAGTCTAGCCTGTCAATCAGGCATTAGCTAATTAGGACTAGGATTCTGGGAACTCCTGTATTCCTATTTTGGAGGCAAGAGACACACTCTCTCTTGGCTTACTTCCTGTGAAACATTTCTGATGAGAAATCACAGGAAGCTACCATGATGCAGCCAGTGCCTTGAGCTGGAGGAACCACGTGGAGACCCCTGCCAGCGCTGAGATGCTTACAACACCACTGGATCCACAAGATTTCCCACCCACTGGCTTGTGATCTTTCTGCATTTGGCCTCATTGCATGTGTTTTGTGAGTCTGAAGAGGACTTACTGGATTAGTATCTGACATATGGGCTAATACAGGACTTACGGACTTGGTCTGGACTGGGCTGGGATGTTGTCTCCATATTCAATTGCTTTTGTATATAAACTTCTTTCATATACACATATGCGTGTTTATGAATTTGTTTCTCTAGTCTACCTGGACTAACACACAAAGCTGTAGGGCACGATGAGCTCAAGTTTTTTAGGTCATATGGTGGCTCTGACAGCAGAGGACAATGAATCTAAGGTTGACAAGTTAAGTGGCAGGCTGCTAAATCACAGGCTGCAGAGGCAGGCAATCAGCTGTGGGATTCAGCTGGATCACCCAGGTTTGGCAGAGCAGATACCTAATTTTTTGTTGAGTTCAGGGAACAGAATGTTAAAATGGCACTTGTAATCGTAGTTCTCTCTAAGATGAGCTGCCATTCAGTCAATGTGAAAATTTCAAATTTACATCCCCCACTCTTTTTTAATATCCATCTGCCAACTGCATATTCTAAGTGCCCAAAGTAATGTTCATTCGATCCATAGGTGAAAAAATTAAATGGAACTATACATGTAATATTTATTCATTTAATAAAATTTGCTATATTTTTTGATAAATAATATACACTACATTTTTTTATGCCCTTGAATTTTCAAACAAACATATAGTAAAAAGGGAAAACATGAAAAATAACCAGGGGGTGATATGCTGTCATTGCTTTCAGCTTTATTTTATGCCCTAAATTTCCACGAGATATTATGAATGACTGATGCAATCCCTAAAATTCTTGAAATGCCTAAATATATTGTAAGAATGGAAGCTGAAGTTTCCAGCAGAAGCAGAAAGGGTTTTTTCATAGATAAACTTCATATGTTCAGAGAAGGCAAGTTGCTTAGCTGCTTCGAATATATCATACACAATAACTATTGTCTAATTGGTTTATCTCTAGAGAAATAAGATCCTACTTCTACAGTGAAAAGATAGTTAAGGATAAATCACAAAGCCAATGATAATCAGATAAAAAGAAGAATATTTCCTGTGAGGACTCCAATCAATAAGTAATATGGAAATATTTTAAATAACAGTTTTATTTTTGTCAGGTATTATTTAATATTTTTCATTAATATTTAAAAACTCTTATAACACTATATTTATGTACCTCTTTTATTGTTCTTCTTTAAGTATTAACTGTATGAAATAATAACCCCCCTTTGGGTATATTAAATTTGTATATTTCAAATTGTCATTAGGGCAACAAAACAGTTTAAATTATTTGAATCCCACCTCTGCAGACAACTCCACATATCAACAGGAAGCAAATCAGGTCACTGGCTCAAGTCTAATGAACTGGATATCAGATAGCAAACCATATATTTGTTTCAGTAAAAAGCAGTAGTAGAGTTTTGCTATGACATAAATAGATATGATATTGTGAGGAAGTGTCACGCAGGTTTCAACTCATAGCCATCCTATGTGCAAAAAAAAGGAAATAATTTCTGGTTCTGTGTCATCCTCACAAGTATTCTTATGTTGGAAAGTATATGAGTATATGTGTCTTGCCATCCTTGCTTCTATGGAACATTCTAGTTATTCTTCTTCCAAGAGAGATGTGCCTGTCCTTTTAGCAGTTCATAGCACTTGCAATATGTTCTCCAGCACAGTTCAAATGCTTCAATTCTTCTTCAGTCTTCATACAATCAATGTCCCACTTTCACATGCACATGAGGTAACTGAAAATACCATCCCTTGGGTCAGGCACATCTGAATCATCAAAGTGACGTCTTTGCTCTTCAACACTTAAGAGTCCTTGTGTGGCAGATGCACACAGTGCAGAGCATCGTGGGATCTTGAGATGGCTGTTTACATGTGCAGGCTTTATGGATTCAATCAAAATGAAGTCTTTGACAACTTCAACCTTTCTCTCTCTCTCTCTCTCTCTATATATATATATATATACATAGTCATATATACAAAATATGCATTATAGCATTATATGTATGTATACGTGTATGTGTATATATATATATATAGAGAGAGAGAGAGAGAGAGAGAGAGACAGAGACAGAGAGAGAGAGCTCAGAGAAAACTCCCTTTAAATTTATTGCCTGCTCATAGTAGACCTGATCATGATAGTGATGACATCATATGAGACTAATGGTGGGAATGATTATATTATTATATTATGAATGTCAAATCACTCAGAATAATGGTTAGCCAAGTTGACATACAATCTTAATCATCTCAAATGGCAATTCCTGTGTCTAGTATTATATGGGACACCCTGGATTATACAAAAGGTTAATAGACTGAGCTGCTACCTGGAGCATTGGGTATTTGATTCCCCGGAAGGACACTTCAGAAAAAATTTTTTAAAGAGTGTTGGCATAAGTATTTTTAAAACTGTAATAGTTTTAAATCCTGAGGAGTACAACTTTCTCTGAAGCATATAGGAGCTGAAACAACTTAATGACTACTGGATTTTATTACTACATGAGGGAAAGTACATTTTTCAATATATTTATTAGTTAATTAAATAAACATAAACAGATACCATGCTTATTTTTGTGCATATATGAAATGAGTACATGAAATATCAATTTAATTGCTCTTATCTTTTGGCAAATGTAAGGATGCAAGAGCATTAAATGATGGATGCGTGTGTTTATTGGAAGAAAGAGAAATTCTTTAAAATAACACTAGGCAACATAGCTCTGAAGCACCGAAAGCAAATGAGAGGCAAGTGTAAACGCAGAACCAATAGCAGAAGAGTGCTCCAAAGGGAAAGTGTTCAAAAGTGAGAAGTGGCTCCTTCACTTTCATTAGGTCAAAAAAAAAAGAAGAAGAAGAAGAAGACATTTCCGTAAATGTACCATAGTTTAAGAGATATTTCAAGAGAGAAATTAGTCCCTGAGTTCTGCTCTGTGGCCTCCATGATAGTCTGATTTCCTGGACAAGGGCAGCAAGCGGCTAGCCCAACCTTCAACTGACAGACTCAAGGACACAGCCACAGAAACATTTCAATTTGAAATTCCTCAGTTGCTGCCATCACAATGTGTTTTCTATTGATTCATTTTTTTCTTTTTAAAGATAAGTCTAAAAAACACTTTTTAAAATATCACACAATTTCATCCTTTTTTAAAATTTTTACCTGAGCACCAACTTTTTCACTTGTATGAGCTAAAAAGCTGTCAGTTTTATTCAGAATAAAATTGCCTTCTGTGGTCAACATACTCTTTTATTCGTATTCATGCAATTTGATTTAGAGAATAACTTTAGAATATGCCTAGTTCTAATATTTTAAGGTATTTATAACATCAAGAAATATGAATAGTGTGGCAGGGGCAGCTGACCTGCTGTGCCTTCAAAACGGAATTAGAGAATCGAGCTTAATGTCAGTCCAACCCATGAACAGATGCCAAACCTGCCACCATTCTGCAGCCTTCTCTATTAATTCTTGTGCACCTTGTCCCTCACCAGCCACTCTATGTTTCCCTTTGGGGTTCCAAATTTTATTGTAATGGATACACAGAACTCACAGACAAAACTAGTGATTGTGAGATTTATTAGACAAACTAATAAGGTTGTAAATTAGAATCACAAATGATCTGTCTACATAATTCTACTTAATAAAAGCTTATGCCTGACTTTTTCCAGAGCTACTAAGTGAGTTTAAACCATCAATTGTTGGGCTAGCAACCAATTGAAAACCACTTATATCATCCCGGCTCCTTTTGTAAATGCTAAATGGTGCTAAATAGTAATTAAATACTACACTAAATAAGGTAGGATCCCTGGTGGTGTAGTGGTGATAAATTGGGCTGCTAACTGCAAGATCAGCAGTTCAAAACCACCAGCCAGTCTGTGGGGGGAAGGATGAGGCTTTCTACTCTAATAAGTTTCAGTCTCAGAAATTCACAGGGGTATCTCTACCCTACCCTATAGGGTCAGTGTGAGTCAAACTTGACTTGATGGCAAAGAAGATACCAATAAAGACAACTGTCCTAAGTACCTATGAGACAGCAGGCTCTGTATTGGTTATGAACAATGAGTAAACAGTAGGAATGTATTATTCATCTACACAGAATATAAAATGCAATTAAACTATATATCGCAAAATCTACACTTCCTCACACTACTAAAATTACACACTGCTCTTCAACTTTCTTCTCTCCAAAGCATTTTTGTTAAATCCATGCACATCCTTTCTTTTTATTTATTTTGTTAACTAGAGGAACAATGCAAAGTTGACATGACTGTTCATAACCTTGCCTCGTCCATTGGCATACAGTCATACACCTATTGACCTAGGGAAGGCATTGCCTTTACTAAGAAGATTGCTAATATACAAAGTGTGAAAGAAATATCTCTTTAACTCAATAAAATTCATCTTTCATTTTTGCTTTAGTAAAATTATCCTTTCTTCTGACTTTAGAAATTGTCTTCATTTTAGTAACTAAACTATTTTTGTCTGAAATAAAATATTTTAAAAGTCCCCCAAATGTAGAGAAAGAGCAGCCATATGATATTAATTTTAATGTGTGGATCCATTGTAGTACCCTAATGCCTGTTCTCTCATGACTTTTAAATGTTTTATTAATCTTATTTCATGAGATATGCAATTCTAGGGAAAAATACATTACTTTTTATGGAGAATGGAGATAAATTTGCTACTTGGTCATAGTTAGGAAAGAAAAAGATCATTGCAAAACTACTAAGGGCAAACATACAGAAACAAAGTCTAACTAGAAAAATGGCTTTCTCAGTCATAGCCCTTGGACCGCACTGTAAAACCAAGCATTCAAGAATATTGCTTCAGTTTAGTGTGGATAAAGACTTTGTTAGACACTGGAATCCATGTAAACTCCAGGATGTAAGGGGACATTAACTTTATAGTTATCTAGGTTTTTATTTTTCATTTCAGTAAAAATTTTCTTTTATGATTTGAATTATTTAGATGAATCTCTAACTCAAAAAACAGTCAGCAAATGTTGAACTCTAGAAATTCATTATTCATCTGTGTGAAAAGGGTTCAAAAAATCAAAGGGAAATGAAATTAGCAGATAAAAAAATTGTGTATGAGCCTTTGAAACCCCCTCATATTGTAGAAGTTGATGTATTTTTATTGTGAGTTTGAAGAGTAAAAATATACCACCAAAAGAAATGTTGTCATGATCAAAGTATAAATGCACGTTTTCTAAAAATAAGAACTTTGATTTAATTGTGTTCTAAATCGTAAGTTCCCTATCAAAATGCAGAATCTAATTATGCACCTCAAAGGTATTTCATGTATCTAAGTAGTTTAATTGATGCATATTAATTTCTAACCTGACATTTTTAATGCTACTTATCATTCAACTACGGAATTAATTATATGCTTCTCAATTCAAAACTCCCAAATAGGTACACATGACCTAAAGAGAAGTACCATACTCTGACAAACTATATAATAAAGCACTTTAACTTTAAAGAAAACAATTTTTACTCTCATTTGCTTTTATCATATAATTGAAAATATCTATGCCTACTGAAGATTCTTTATTCTCTGAAGAAAATAACAGAACTTTGGAAATGAAAGATGTTAAATGTGTTTGTGATCAATGACACAAAACAAAATGTAATATATTGTTGAAGGCAAAACCAATTTGTCATGTAAACTTTTCACAATCCACCTTTAAAAAGTTTAAAAATATTTATCGAATTGATAAATCATTTATTCTAAAAGAATAAAAATGGTAACATTTTATATTCTTAATTAAAGGAATTGATTTTTAATGGAATTAATTAACTGAAGATTTAATTAGATAAAGGAGTTAAAATTACAGAACAGAACAGAGCAGTCTTTAATGCATTAACAAGGAATTTTAGTTTCTGAAATTCTTTGTACTCTAAAGTTATTACTATAATAGGCAATTAATTTGTCTCTAAGGGATCCTGGTGCCTTAGTGGTCAAGCATCAGGCTACTTACTAATTGCAAGGTCAGCATTTCCAAACCAACAGTTGTTCTGCCAGAGAAAGCTGTGGATTTATCCTTTGTAAAGAGTCTCATCCAATCACAGGGGCAGTTCTGCCTGTTGTGTAGAGTCACTATTAAACCTCATTCACTCAATGGCAGTGAATTTAGTGTTTTAAGAATTTGTCACTGTTTGGGGCTATTGTGAATAGTGCTGCAATGAACATTAGCCCTCATATGAACAGATAATCAAAATGTGACATGTAGATACAATGACATATTATTCCACCATGAGAGAAATGAAAACGAATATATGCTACAATATGGGTGAGCCTTGAAAATATTACACTGAATGAAATAGATCAGTCCCACAGTATGCACATTTTATGAATCAAATTATATGCAGTATCTGTAGTAGACAAATATACAAAACTAAAATTATCAGTGACCAGCAGGACATGATGGGCAAGGGGAGAAAGGGTAGTCATCGTTCCAGAGAAAAAGAGCTGCTGTGACTTGTAAGACCGAAAGTTGGAGAAGATAACAGAGATGGGGCTTGAACAGCGTGATGAAGCAATAAATGTCACTAAACTGTACATGTAAAGAATGTTGACATAGCAATTGTTTGGTGATGCATACCCCTATTTGCCATTATAATAAAAAGCAGCAACATTAAATTACCGATAATAATATTTAACTCTTTCCTAGGCTTTATTTTATTATAGTCAATGGTATGCTTTAGCAAGCCAAAAGTAAATCTAAGGATTAATCAGCAAATCAGCACTCAATAATGGAAGCATACGGAAGTATCTCCAAAAATAATTAAACTGTGTGCCCACAAGTGAAGGCCTAAGTCTGGTCACCAATGTAGGAGCTGGGGCCTGGGTTGGGGGTGGTAGGGGTGGGGTGGGATAGGGGATTACTGTTCCATATTTAAAGACAATGTTTGTGTCAATAAAACAAGATAGAGCAAAAGCATACTGAAACAAAGAATAGAAGTCCAGCAATCACAGTGACAAAATCTCACATCAGTCATGATTTGATCTAACTCACTTCTGGTCTTGATGCTAACGTTTAATTAAACCTGTCTGTGATGTTAGATAATCCATATCACTTAGCAAGTGTCAGCTTCCCCATCTGTAAGAAGACAAGCTTAAATCAATGATCTCTGAGTTATCACCCAAGTATAATGGTCTTCTTACTGATTAGACATATAATGATGAATAAAGGGTCAGTCAGAAGAACAAAAGTTAGATAATTAAATCTAATAGAATGTACTCTAGTATTGTTGGTGAGAAGCAGCATAAGATATGTAATAAAAAATGGAGTTAATGGAAATACTTGTGCTAAAAGGGTCACACAATATAAATGATTTGAATCATTTGAAAGTGATTTTTTGGGGGAATCTGTGCTAAAACACATTTGATAGTGGAATTCTATTAACATTAGTTAAAAATGAACTATTTGCTTATGGGAGCTCAGTTACATAAACCACATAATATAAGGATTAGGAAATTGGGGTCAAAGATATAATGATCTTCCTGAGAACACACAAAACTGCTAGAACTATCTTAGGTCATGTCCTTGCCGTATACATTCTGTTTGTCTATTCCATTGTGATATATGTTGGTTATTCTGAATAGGAAATCAAATAACCTAAGTACTTCTGTTGTTTTGATTTGTTGAGTAAGTGTTATACATAAGGCATACCACAAATTATCAAATAAATAGACACAAACCAAATTGTTTAAAATAATTCTAGCATTTTAAATGAATTGGTGAAAGTTTTCTCTGCTTCCCTCTGAATAGAATGATTTTTTAAAAACAAAAGAAGTGACATGAAATGAAAACAAAGAAAAATTCAGAAAGGTTACAACCATACATTTTGGAAATCTGAAAGACAGAAATCTGTAGCATTTAGATGTACAAAGCTAGAACCTAACTGTCCAGGGAAAGAGACTGAAGCAAACTCATTGATACCAAAGATTGACAATATGGGGGCAATGTGCTCCGCTAAAATGTGGATGCAGACCCTCCCCCATGCCTTTAGAAGCAATTAAACAATCTTTTACCATTCCAGAGAAAACCAGTTTTGTTATTGTTCTAGAGAAACTGAGGTAAAGAGACACAAAATTGGGAAATGCATGATTCAACTGATGATATGTGAACCATATTGAAATGGGTCATTAAAGGAAATGCTTCCAATTTATACGAGGCTTGATATCATTTATCTGAGAACTTTGACAGCCAAAGTTCTGATTCTCATGTATAATAGTGCATAAATCCTCTCTACAGAACCTGACTAGTCCCACAGTAAGATCTATGGATACTGACAGTTCAATAGTAGGCAATAGAAAACTCCACCCAGCTATGAAACAGGAAAGCCCAATTTACCCACAAGCCACAAAAATGTACAAAATTCCAATTAGTATTTTTTTGTCTCATACAATTTTTTTCTTGGTGAGAAAAATAAAAACTAGACTAAAGAAAGTTGGAGACTAGTATAAAGCAAACAAAGTTTTAAAATAGTTTAATACAGAAAGACAAGAAATAGTATATCAATAAATATTTATAGAACAAGCCATTATAAGAAAAATAATGTTATATTTTGATTAAAAATTTTAGAAGCTAAAAAGTTAAATGGCAAAAAAACCCAATTCAATACAATATTTGAAAGATAAAATCAAAGAAATCTTTAATATTTTCTCTCATTTGTTTGTTCAGCATTTTTTAATGAAGTTCCACTCTATGTAAGGTGAAGGAATGTGGTAGTAAATCAAACAGATAAAAATTACAAAATACTTTATTCTAATGGTAGACATAAGGAAGGGGGAAAATAGCACAAAAAGTAGTTTTTAGACACTACAAAGGAAAAAAATTAAAAATAGGAAAATATAAAATTTGGGAACAGATTTGAAATTTAGCTACTTACGTCTAAGCAAATTCTTTTTCACATTTGAGAAAAGATGTAAAAAAGTTAGTCAGCTGGTGATGTCAATATCTGAGGGAAAGCTATTCCAGAAATGCCAAGTTTCTTAAGCCAGAATGAGCTGACCTTGGCCTGTTCGGAGAAAATCAAGATGCTACTATCTATCACCTGTTAGAGTAAGGGGAGCGGAAGAGGAATCTATGTCCGGAGGTGAAGAAAATATCATCTTTTAAGTAAGGTGAGGTAGTCTTTGAGAAGAGGGATGACCTTAAATTAGAAACAAAGTGAAAATTATTTAAGCTATGAAAGGCTTATGAGTAAAATAGACAGTGTGTAAGATATAAAAAGAAAAGCAATCAAAATGAACCAGACGTAAATAGTAAAATACTTGTACAAAAAAATATAGATATGACAAGTGTCAGTGGAAATTCAATGTATAAATATCTCTATATTTATAATTCACAAAAGAAAAGGAAAACAAGATGCATATGACTTTCCAGAAGAAAAACTCAAAAGTTCTTCACATAGTCCAGCTTAATGGATTAGTTGCTCAGAATACAAATTAAAAAGATACCATTCATATGCACACATGTCCTCATTTAAATTATGCATTGTAAGATTGTTCTATTTGAACAATTGCTCTAGATCCATGTACAGGTTTCACTTGAATGCAGTGAAGTTTTCTGAAATCCTATTCTTCTCAATATGATCCACAGTTTATGATCCATGCACTCAAATACCTTATTGATCATATAGCCAATAAAGCTCAAGTAAATATCTTTCTGTTAGTCTCTGCATTCAGCCAAGACCAATCTCATATCAACAACTATATCCAGAGGTTAAAGTCAGATTCAGAAGATTTCAAACAAGGGATACATTGCTGACATCAGATGGGTCATCACTCATATCAGAAAATGTCAGAAAGATGTTTACTTGTGCTTTATTGACTATGTCAAGGCTTTCAAATGTTTGGCTCATAACAAACTATGGATTGCCTTGATAAGAATGGCAATTCCAGAGCACTTCATTGTGCTCATGCAAAAGCTGTAGAAGGATCAAGAGGCAGTAGTGTGAACAGAACATCGTTTAAAATCAGGAATGATGTGTGTCAGGGTTGTGTACTACTACCATAGTATTCAATCTGTGTTCTGAACAAATGATCAGACTCTGGTTTTATAAAGAGGAATGTGGCATCAAGATTGGAAGAAGGCTTATTAACACCTGAGATATGCATATGACACAATCTTGTTTCATATAAGGAGGAATTAAAATAAGGAGGAATTAAAGCACTTGCTGATGAATATCAAGGATTGCAGTCTCCCATATGGATTCAAACTCAATGTAAAGATAAAAATCCTCAAAACTGAACCAATAGGCACCATCAGGATATATGAAGAAGCAGTTGAAGTTGTCAAGGATTTCATCTTGCTTGGATCTATGACCAAGGATCATGGAAGCAGTAAAGAGATCAAAGTGTGCATTGTATTGGGTTAAATTGCCAAAAAAAGGCCTCTTCAGAGAATTTTTAAAAAGCAAGGCTATTACTTTGAGGACAAATGTGTGTCTGACCCAAGCCATGATATTTTCAGTTGCCTGAAATGTACATGCAAATTGGACATTGCCTAAAGAAGACTGAAGGAGAATTTATGTATTTGAATTGTGGTGCTTTACACAATATTGAAAGTGCCATGGACTGCCGACAGAACAAACAAATCTGCCTTGGAAGAAGGAAAGCAAGGATTCTCCTTAGAGGGAAGGCTGTTGAAACTTCATCTTACGTACTGTGGACACACTGTCAGGAGAGACCCGTGCCTGGAGAAGGATGTCATGCTGGTAACATAGAAGGGTGCTGGAAAAGAGGAACGTCCTTAAGTAGAGGGATTGACACAGTGGTTGTAAGGATAGGAACACTTTGGAGGATGGTGAAGGATCAGGCAATGTTTCCTCCTG
>NW_022111373.1:21713115-21730818 GCF_000313985.2 Echinops telfairi
TTGAGGGCTAAAGTAGAGGGCAAATGTTTTGAGATTGATGAGGGCAACTGGTGTACATATGTGCTTGACTCAATGGATGTATGTATGGACTGTGATAAGAATTGTACGAGCCCTCAATAGAATAATTAAAAATATATATATAATATATATATATATATAAACAGATATATATATATATATATATAAACAAATAATATATATATATAAACAGATATGGAGTGAGAAAGGCAAAAGGAAGAACACAGATACACCTCTAAAGGTCAATGAATGGAGGAAAAATTTCCATCTGGTGAAGTCAGTGTGTACAGTTGCCATTTATGTTGTTGCAGAAAGATATTTGCAATGAGAAGCATCTGGTCTTACAAAAATCTGCCCTACAAATGCAACTTCATTTCTATCACCATTTTTATTTTTTTCCAGTTCTATTTCTTCCAACTTTATAAAATAACCCATAATTAACAATGCACCTTGTAAGTTTGATCAGTTCCCTATTGAAAAAAGTTGGTAGAATTATTCAGTTTCTCCTTTACTAGCTTTTGTAAATGTGAATAATAGCTGTGTTAACTGGACTTCCTTGAAAGCATGTAGATGTTATCCTATCACAGACAGCATGGTACTTCAATATAGATGGTGAAATATTATTTTTGACCATAAACCAATCTTCTTGAATTTGACTTTTCTGACATAGTAGCCCATAGGAGTATGCTACTCATAATGACTAATATCAATCCATATTAGACCACTATAGCTTAGGACCTTGATCTTTATGTGTTCCATTTCCTTTTTTGATGACTTCCAAAATTTTCCTTTGTGCATTCTATGTTCTTATTAATGTGTTTGCTGTCGTTTTTTTTTTTAATTTTGAGTCATGCTCCATCAATAAATGAACGTCCAAATGTTTTGCTACAAGTGCACCATTAAAGTCTACTCGATTTTATGGAAGAAGCCATCTTTGTGCTTTGAATACTTTCAGACCCGAGGGGCTCACTTTCCCAGCACTAGGGTTGAGTCTAAAGTTTGAAGACATTAGTAAAGAAGACGACTGGCATGAAGTTAGGTGTTATGAGCCACTAATACTGATATCATTTGATTGATTTGTGAATATAAAGTTTCCCTCATCTGTTTTGAATTTTTAATTAATTGGAATATTGGATACAAAGTTATTTAAAATTGCAATAGTGTAAGCCAATTAGAAACTTCCAAATAATTCTCCAAGTAAGAATGCCATGTAAAAATTCAGAATTTGTATTATTATAATATATAGATGCTATATATTGTACATATACTCTATATAGATACTACAAATTATCACTTTCATTTATACTCACTTGTACACATACTCAAATACTACATTGTCAAGCGCACACAAATATTTCAGGGCTATTATTACCAAATAAAACTGGTCAGTTTCTATAGGAGGTTTGTTAAAGGTTGATTATAAATATCTCTCTATAAAATGAAAAGAAACATCACATTGCATTTATAAATATCACATTAAGTTGATACAGATTGCACTGCGTTCTATATTTGGTGATGCCCCTCTTAAAAAGCAATTTAAAATAAAAAAGTGTGCATTTTATTTAAATAGATTAGTTCAGTTTCAATAATTCCATGTTTTTCCTTTTTGATGTTTATTGCACATTATAAGCGTTTTTGAATGCATGTAGGATGCTCAGAATAAACATGTGCAATATGGTAGTTGAAGTGAGAAGGATGGAAAAGAGAAATAATAATGCTAGAAATACCAACTAAATTCAGAGAAATGAAAAGCAGATGTTTCAGATGAAAGTGTTTCAGACATTATTTCAATAGTTTTAAGAGTTACATTTCCAAATGAAAAAAGCCAGGATCTTTCATGAGTATTATTTTGCCTAATCTCTAACTTTTCCTGAACAGAGAATAGAGAAACATAAAAAATATGAGAATTGACTACAGGGTACATGTGTCACAAACTTATCCTATATCCTTATGTAGGTAGGGAAGTTTTTTATTATGAATTATTTGTAACTATGCAAAATGAGTATCAGCTACATCTATATCACAACTGTCACCTTGTTTCCTAAGCAAAACATAGCACCTTTCATTACTATGGCTTAACAGGAAGAGTACGTAAATCTGTCATTGGTTTCCTAATTACAATCTTTTACAAAACTCTTCAGATAGCTAAAAACTAACACCTAATAGTTCATGGTTTCTCTTTCCTTCTTAAAGTAGAAATTAGATTTAATTACTACATAGGTAATTTGTTTTTAAAAATTTGATAATAGTCACATTTCTTTCTTTGGTCTTGATTTTGTATTAATTAAACACAATAGTCTACTTAGATTACATATCATAGATCTCATTTAGTAATTCACCAAATAATCCTGGGTATATTTTATACATATTTATTAAATTTTATTTTATAAAAATCACTGAAACAATGTATTTCTTCTATAATTTTCATTAGGATGGGATACTGGAAAAAATAGGAAGGATGTTATTTAAACAAACTTTCAAAGGAAGTTTTCAGGTTACATTTAATTTTATAGTTAATTGTTCCCTTGTAAATATTATTTTGTATATTGAAATTGTTCTGAACTAATAGATATCTGCTCACATTGTCTTCTGTATTTTCAAAGCATATATTTAAAATAATATATTGTATTTATTACTTATACTGTAGGACAAACATAAGTCTAGGGAAGCATTCCAGCTATTAAATCAGAAGTATAATGAGAACATAATTTATCTTGTCCTGGTTATAATGACACTTTAAAATCAAGCATATTGAGTCATCAAAAATCTGGGGACAGTTTTCTGTGTCTGAGTTTCAATAGTCCCATGATTTTGGGGATACCATTTGTTTTTGGGAATTAAATTGTGAGATGCCTAAAATATTTGACACTCCATCAAAAACATATTATAAAATGGAATTATTTTGGACAACACAAAGATGCCCCAAATAACTTATTTGCCCAAAGCTAGCACTTGCTAAAAGCTAATAGAAGAAAAAAGAAAAAGTTTGCCAAATAACTTTGACTCGTAGTATTTGTGAATGTTTATCTGCTACTCCTGGCACAATTTGCTTCTGACATCATTGGAAGAAAATTACAATTACCAAAGAAACAAGGACATGAATATTATACCAATATTGTTTAACTTTGCCACAAAATGCCTATAACTATCTATTGTATATATTACTATCATAATTTTATGATGTTATTAATCTTTTTGGTTGCTTAGTTTAAAGCAGCTTGTTAGTTGGTTGGATGCCATTGACAATTAAACATTACCCAATCTTGTGCCATCCTCAAACTTGTCGGTATCTTTGAGCCCAGTGTTGTAGCCACTGTGTCAGTCCATCTTGCCAAGGGTCTTACTCTTTGTCCTAGCCATCTACTTTATCAAGTACGATGTCCTTTTACAGGGATCAGTGTCTCTTTATAACACGCCCAAGTTCTTGCATTCCTTGTTCTAAAGAGCATGCTGACTGTACTTCTTCTGGTGTCTTACATATACAAATAATATAATAATGTAAAGCTTTCAAATAATTTAAATTAATTGACTCCACTAGATAACTTATCAATTAAATATTATAATTAATTTAACATGTATAGAAAATATATTGTAAATTGTTCATATTAATATTGTCCTTGCCCTCAAGAGAAAATCAATTTCTCTAAAAAATAACAATTAAATATTTTGTTTTCTCACAAATGATGTAACAGGGCATATCTATTTTTTTGGTTAGTTTTACTTGAAATGTAAAACATTAGAGAAAAATATTCTACTATCTGTGTATATTACTCAGAAAGGATTTTGTGAATACCTATCAGATTTCTTAAATATGGCTGAAAAAATTTCTGGCATGCATGCAAAATATATGAATAAAATGTTATAGAAAAAGTACATTTCATGGTATAGATATTATCTAAAATCTTACAGAGGAAAAGAAATGTACTCATAGACAACTTCTGATAGATTTTGTATGACAAATAAATCAATATTAAATTTTAGGTAAGAACATAAAAGTTCAAAATTTATTTTTCTTAAAGCAGACCATGTCCATGTGTATCCCTTGGAGTGTTCATATGTGGCAGGAACATTGGACAAAGTGCTCTCTTAAATAAGTGAACAATAGTGTGGTAGTGATATAAATGATATTACTGTTTTCTCTGTATTCACCCAGGAAATACACAAAAAATCAGAGAGGCCAACTATTCAACCATTAGAAAGAGTCAGAATATTATATTCACTCATCATCATTCATTCATTCATGAATGGGTTAAAGAATAAAAGGCTACTATAATATTTCCTGGAGATGCAGCAGTGAACCACAAAGCCAAAATCTCTGTTTTCATGAAGGTTTGATTTCACGTATCTAGAATTTGGGTAAGCCATTCACCATCCCCTCTCCCCCGTTGCTTGCTGTACTACACATGGGGTGATGCTGAAAGTGATGGAACTATTGTTTGGTGTGCAATGGTGAAGAGCTTTTAGCAGACTTTTCAGACTTAAAGTAGATTAGAAGAAGGAACAGGCAAACCACTTCACAGTTTTAGCTACTGAAAACCTTAGGAATAGCTGCAATCCATTGTTAGATTCAGTACCAGAACTTGAGACAACGGAGGTTGAAAAGAATTCATAGTAGGTCTGAACAAGAGCTGCCTCATGAAAGAAGAGTCTACCGTACTATCAAGGATATAACAATCATGCAGTCAATTCAAATACATAGCTACCCTATAAGACAGAGTAGAACTTGCCTTGTGAGTTTCTGACCTTGTAACTTTGTTGCTGTTGTTAGGTGCCATCCAGTCAGCTCCAAACCATAGTTTTGAACATTGCACAGTCCTGAGTCATCCTCATGTGTTCGTATGCCTCAGACCATTGTGGCCTGAGCCAGTGTTTCAATCCATCTAGCCAAGGGACTTCCTCTTTTTCACCACCCTTCCACTTTACCAAACACGATGACCTTCTCCAGAGACTCGTTTCTCCTGACAATATGCCCAAAGTATGCAAGACGAAGTCTTGCCATCCTTGCCTCTCAGGAGCATGCTGGCCTTACTTATTCCAATACAGATCAGTTTTTGCTTTAGCATTATATGTTATCATTCAATATTCTTCTCCAGCACCGCAATTCAAGTGCACCTATTTGTCTATGGTCTTCTTTATTCAGCCAACTTTCACATGCATATGATGCAATAGATAGTACTATGGCTTGGTTCAAGCACAGTTTATTTAGTCTTCAAAGTAACATCCTTGCTCTTCAATACTCTATAGAGGATTTGTGCATCAGATTTACCTAATACAGTACATCTTTTGATCTCTCAACTGCTGTATCCATGAGCATTGATTGTGAATCCAAGTAAGACAAATCCTTGACAACTTCAACCTTTTCTCCATTTATCATGATGGTACCTATTGTTCCAGTTTTCTTATACTTTATTCTGAGTTGTAATCCATAATTAAGACTACAATCCTTGATCTTTATCGGCAAGTGTTTCTTTCCTCCGCACTTTAAGCAAGCAAGGCTGTGTCAGCTGCATACTTCAGGTTGTTAATAAGCCTTCCTCCAATCCTAATGCTGCACTCTTCTTAATATAATTCAGCTTCTCTGATTATTTGCTTAGCATATAGATTGGATAAGTTTGGTGAGATGATACAGCCCTTATGTACACCATTCCTGATTTTAAATGATATAATATTCTCATGTTCCGTTTGCACAACTGCCTCTTGATCCAAGTATGTGCTCCAAAGGAACACAATGAAGTGTTCCCAGAATTCCCATTCTTCTAAGGGCTATCCACAATTTATTATGGTCCACGCAGCTTAATGCCTTTGCATAGTCAATGAAACACAAGTCAATGTCTTTCTTGTATCCTCTTCTTTGAGCCAAGATCCATCTGATGTCAGCAATGATAACCCTTGTTATACGCCCCCTTCTGAATCCTGCCTGAGCTTCTGGCAGTTCCCTGGCAGTGTGTTGCTGCGACATTTCAATGGGTGTTCCTTCAATTCCTAGAGCCTTGTTTTTGGCTAATGCATTCAGTGCAATTTGAACTTCTTATTACAGCACCATTGGTTCTTGCTCATATTGGACTTTCAAATAGTTTTTTCTGGTACAGTGTCTCACCTTTATCCCCCAGAGCATGTTGTCATTTCCAACCTGAGAACTGGAGGTTTGCAGTCCAAGTAACCAGCCCACTAGGCCACAGAGCTTCAAATCAGGGACTTGGGTATATTCACTTGCAGATAGGACACACATATAGGGACCTCACCAAATGAAATGTTGGCTCTGATACTGGTAGCTTATGTCAACAGTATCTCAAATCAGAACAGTCACTTAAGGTGAACAAGTTTCATTGGAGTTTCCAGTCTATGAATAAATAGACTGTCTACTTCGGAGTAGCCACTGAAAACCTTATGAATATCAGCAGAAGACTATCAAGTACTGTAAATCTCATGAATAACAGGTCATTTTTCAGGTACAGTGCCGGTTGATGAGCCCCTCAAATTGGAAGATACTAAAAACATGACTAAGGTAGAGCTGTCTCCTCGAATAGAGTCCACCATTATGACATGGATGGAGTCAAGTTTAGGGGACTTTAATTTGCTGATGGTGTCTGACTGAAACTAAAAGTAAATATCTGCACACATTAATTACTAGTTGGATCTTGGACTATACAAAATATGAATCTAATACAAGTGGAAGTTGGTTTGAAGTTTGAATCACACAATCATAAAATTTCTGTGTTGGGAATGAAGAATTGAAGGGGAATCGTGTCATATTCATAGGCAAAGAGAGCTATCTTTAAGGATAATGATCTCTGTGGCAAGATAATATTCACATGCCTACAAATGAATATGAAGAGAAGAGCTATTTGTACCCATTCCAAAGAAAGTTTGTCCACAGAAGCCAGAAATTATTTAACATTATCATTAGCATCAAATAATGTTACAATTTGTATGAAGATCACTCAATAGTGGTTACAGCAATATATTGGCGGGGAACTGTGAGAAATTCAAGGGAGATTAAAAAGAGGACATGGAAAAAGGCTCTCATGGCTGCTGTCAGTTGGCTCTTGCTGAAAGCAAAGAATACTAGGAAATATTTGTGTTTTATTGACGTAGAAGAAGCATTGGGTTCTGTGGAACATAGTAAACTATGGATAACATTAAGAAGAAATGGAATTCCAGAACACTATATTGTGCTCATTTGGAACCTGTACATGGATACAGAGGCAATTATGCAAACATAAGAAGGGAGTACTGCATGGTTGAAATCAGGAAATATTTGCAACAGGGTTTAATCCTCTCCCCATAATTATTCGGTCTCTATACTGAGCAAATAATCTAAATATTTGGACTATATTAATAACAACTTGGCATCAAGATTGAAACAAGGCTTATTAACAATTTGCAATATTCAGATGATACAGCCTGCTTGCTGAAATTAAGACTTGAAGCACTTGCTGATGAAGATCAAGGATTGCAGCCTTACATATGGATTACAACTCAATGCAAAGAAACCTAAAATCCTCACAACTGGACCAATAAGTAACAGCATGATAAAAGGAGAAAAGTTTGCAGTTGTGGAGAATTTCAGTTTGTGAAATCAGCAATCAATGGTCATTGAAACAGCGGACAATGTAATGCATCAGTTGATCTCTTGACTGCTGATTTCATGAGAACTAATTATGGCTCAAAGCAAGATGCAATCCGTGATAACTTCAATAATTTGTCCCTTTTTCATGATGTAACCAATCTATCCAGTTGTGAGAATTTTGGTCTTTTGACATTTAGTTGTAATTCATACAGAATCCTGCAATCTTTTATCTCCATCAACAGTGTTTTATGTGCAACTCACCTTTAGCATATCACATTTTATTAATAAGTCTCTCTCCATATGAATGTCTCATTCATCTTCATATAATTCAGCTTCTCTGATGATTTACTCTGTACCCAGATTGAATAAGGATAGTGAGAAGATACAGACATGACTCTTGCCTTTCCTGATTTTAAACCATGCAACATTCCCTTGTTGTGTAAGCACAACTGTCTCTTTATCCATGTACAAGTTCCACATGAACAAAATAAAGTGCTCTGGAAATCCCATCTTCTCCTGCTATCCATCATTTGTTATGATCCACCCAGTTGAATGACTTGGCATTGTCAATAGAACACAAATAAGCATATTTCTTATATGCTCTGCTTTTAGCTATACTTCATGTTACACCAGCAAGGATAGCCTCCTATCTCTTCTGAATGTGGCTTGAACCTCTTTGTGGCCATGCTCTGTAAATGTACTGCCACAACTGTTGTTGGGTGATCTTCAGCAAAATTTTACTTGTTTATATTATTAATGATATTGTTTGATAATTTTCACAATCTGTGCGGTCACCTTTTATTTGAAATGAGTACAAATAGGGGTCACTTCTTGTCAGTTGGCCAAGTCGCTGTCTTCCAAATTCCCTGACATAACAAGGGAGTGATTCTAGTACTTCATCAGCGTGTTGAAACATATGAATTGCTATGCCATCAATTCCTGGAGCCTTAATTTTGGCTAATACTTTCAGTTCAGCTTGAACTTCTTCCTTCAGTACCACTGGTTCATACTTATATGCTACCTCCTGAAGCAGTGTAATATAGAATAGTTCTTTTTCGTACAGGAACTCCATGTATTCTTTCCATCTTCTTATGATGTTCCTGTATCATTCACTATATTGCCCATAAGATTTTTCAATATTACAATTTGTGACTAGACCATATCATCACACTAATGTTCCTTTGTTTCCAACTTTTGGATTCCAATCTCCAAAAATTGCCAACGTACCTTGTACCTTGATTACATGTTCAATTTATGACCGAAGATGTTGGTAGAATTCTTCACATCTCCAGCTTTAGTGGTTGGTTCAAAATTTGAGTAATAGTTGTAATGCTTGGATTTTCTTGAAGGCAGATAGATAGATAAAGTCCTATGGCTGACAGCATTGTACTTCAAGATAGACCTTGAAATGCCCTTTTTGACAATGAATACAGTGCTCTTCCTTTTGTTTGTGTCATTCTTGGCATAGTACACCCTAAGATTTTCTGATTCAAAATGGTCAATATCAGTCCATCTCAGCTATTGATCTGTATGCCTTTCATTTCATTCTTGATGACTGCCAATATTCCTAGAGTTAGTCCAAGTTCCAATTATTAGCATATTTAAATTATTCTAACTCTGCTCTGTTGTGCCCAAACAGCAAATGAAGTTCCAGGAGGCTCTGTTCCCACAACCTTTACTCCATCCAAGTCACCATGATTGACTACTTTGAGAAATTATTTCCTCCTCAGACACATTTCAATTGTCTTCCAAGCAGAGAGGCCCATCATTCAAACACAGTTCAACAAGGTACTGATTCTATTCATTAGGCTTTCAATATCTGAAAATGTTTCCACATTATGTATAAGGTTTTCTGTGATGACTTCTGCTGATTTGGATATCTAACAGCTTTTCGTAGTCTAATCTTTGTCTGGAAGTTCTGCTTAAACTTGTTCACTTTCAGTTATCCTGCTGGCATTTGAAATACTGGTAATATATCTTCCAGTTTTATAACAACACACAAGCCAACACAGTAAGACAAACTGAACCACAAATGTCTATTCCATAGCCTGCACATATAAATAAAGAGAATTTTCCTGGGTTTGCACTTGACTGTGGCTAAACTTCAGCCATAAATTTTTCAACATTTCAGCCTCTGGTTGTGAACTTCTTTTACAACCTAGCCCTAAATATAGTTAAATTTTTAGTCAACTTGTTTGATAATCATTTGACTTAAAATCCTTAATTTTGCAGTTATTTTCCAAACTTAACTTATATCTGCATAAAAGAAGAATGAAGAATCATTCCCTACCGTAGTGAAAAATAATTTGTACCTTGTTATCATGTTCACCGGAAATCAAATCCAGATTATGGACTGCCTAATGTGAATAACAGGGAATTATTTCATTTTCTTAGGACCAAATTGATGGAGCAAACACGAGACATTACTTGAGAAAATTGGAATAGTAGCAATTGCTGTAGAGCAGAGGTCAGCAAGCACATCTTGTTATTGTAAATGATATTTTTGGATCACAATAGCTTCCATTCATTTACATATTGGTAACAGATGTTTTAAGACATAAGGGTAAAGTTGATTAGCTGTGACAGAGATTGCCTTGTGGGTAGCATGGTGGGCTGCTTACTACAGGACCACAGCTCAGAACCACCAGCTGTTCCCTGGGAGAAAGACAAGGTTTTCCACCTCCCCAAAGAGCGTAGTCTTGGACACCCACAGGGACAGATCTGTTGTGTCCTTTCAGGTCACCAGGAGTTGAAATCAACACCATAGTAGTCAATATTGTTTTGTTCTGCTTTGTTTTAACTTCTTACAATGAATAAATAAATAAAATAAGTCATATCCCTGATCTAAGAGCCTAAATAAAGAAATATTCCATAATTTCATCTGGCCAGGGGCAAACTTCTGGGGAAAGAAAAAAGGCTATCTCTGGCTGCTAAATTTTTCAAAGCAGAAAGAGGATATACTTTTGCTTTTACTGCATCCCCCACCAATGCCACAAAACTGTAGCTGAGACTACACTTACCTAGAATGATTAGAGAGCAAAGTCTATGGTTATTGTTTGCTTTGATAGAATCCTTTCAAACAAAACTAGAGAGAAGCCTCCAAGCCAGCATTGTCTGATATTAATATGTTTACTCTAAAAATACAGTGATTATTTCTGTTTGCCACACAGCTTTCAGAATACCCACAAAACGTTCTGAAATTTTTATCTAAATTCTGTGAAAGCAAATGATCAGCAAACTCTATTGCCATGGGCCAAAATTAAATTTATGATTTCATGAGAAACCATTTCATCCATTTGTGTCTAGAATTAATCATGAGTGTATGATAAGAAATTTTTAGTATGGATTAGGATACATATAACAAAATCAAGCATAATTGCTTGTCAGTGAAGAAATGTGTTAATTGTTCTATTATTATTTTATTGTGCCTCATTGGGACATCATTTGGACTGGAACTATTTTCTCTGTTGTTATATTGTCTTCCTCTACACTATTTCATAAAATAAACCTAACTCACCATGAATTTTAAGCTTTGTGATGACTGTTCCAATAGATGAAATATAAAATTAGATTTTATACTGTCTGAATCATTATTCTTCAAAAGTCTTTTTAGTTTTGGTAAACAAGATCTCAGATTCCAGATTCTTGCCTGAAGCACTTGGCAGTAAAAGGTGTTAGACAAAACTGGAAAGCATCTCCAATATTAGCAGTTTATGACTAATTCCTTTAATAAAGTCATATTTCTCCATGCTTGATTAGCTGTCCCTTAAGGATTATCTGGTAGAAATGATGTAACTGCTAAATCTGTGACTAGAGGGTGACACATTTTCATCTTCTGTGTAAATGGGAGAAAAACTTCTATTATAGTTAGACTTCTTCATCCATTACTTCACACAAGTGTGGGGGTGAGAGTGGTGGGAACCAGTGTGTTGGGGTGGACTTGAGGCAGGGAGAGTGTTGATAGATAATAATTGGCCTCCTCTGGGCAATTTCACATCAGTAGTCATCAATATTGAAACCTTCCCGGGATGCCAGCAACAACTGACATGTCTACCCACATGACAAAGTCATTTATGATTTCAGGGAAAAAAAGTTGATTAAAAACAATCTTTCCACAAACCAATTTCATTCATTATAATATGGACTGACTCTGTTTACATTCTTTCCCCTTCCTTACCTATCTCGACATAAGACAAGAAAGCAGTTGAAACCACTTCTGTCCTGGGTCCCCTGGGCATTAAAAAAAAATCAATTTTAAATTATAGCAGAGATCCAAGGGGGTAATGAGAAAGAGTGATGAGAAGGATGGAGTCTAATGATCATAAAAAAAATAAATTTTTCTCATAATCGTCTTCTTTTAAAAAAGAAAAGTATAAACATTTTGGGGAGATTTAATACATATTCCATACCATTCTATATTTCAAGCACATCAAGAAGTATAGTACAATTACTACCACAATCAGTTTCAAAACATTGTTTTCCTTCCTGGACTCCTTGGTATCAGTTCCCTATGACCACCGTGCCACTTACTGCACACTGCCAGGAATCCTGACTCTACTGCTGTCCGTGCAGGCTCACCAGTCCAGAGTGCGTACACTGAAAAACAGAACACCATAAAACAAAAATTCAACGGGGCGACCCCAAATGTCCTAACACATCTGAGTCAAACCCAATATGAACAAACAAAAAATAAGCAAAAAATACACAAAATGTTGTAAACCACATCAGAGGGGGGAATCAAGAGAAATAAGAAACCAATCATGAGAAGACGTATACTCCCCCATGTGCTTCGCAACACAATTCACAATAGCAAGAAGCTGGGGACAGTCTAGATTCCTGTCAATAGAAGAGTGGATAAAACAACAACAGCAGCAGCAAAGAAAGCCTCTGGTATTTTATACATACAATGTGATACTGCACCTCCCTACAAAACAGTGATGAAACACCTCGACTCATGGAGGGATCTGGAAGATATGGTGCTAAGTGCAGTTAGTCAAGCACAAACGGACAAATACTGCCTGAGTCTAGGTCGGTAGGCCAAGCAACAGAGCAGGAACACAGTCAAGCTTGTAGTGACCTGGTTTTCTGGCTGAGGACCAGAGAGCCTGTGAAAGAGCTGCATCAGTGCTAAGGAACCCCACAACACCTGCTGCAGGTAAGTATACTGGAGGTCATTTGTCCGGCGGTAACCTCACGACAGCTGGCATTTCCTAAAGGCATATGAAACTTTACAAGCATTCAGAAGTTTATTGAGATGATATTCAATAGACAATAAAACATAAAACAAAAATGCCATGCACCAACTATGCAGACAAAATTTGATGTATCCATTCAGATACATATTTCCCTTAAGTAAAAAATGGTGTTTGAAATATCTAACTTCATAATAGGGAGGAGGGAAAAAAATCAAGTTCTATAACCCAAGACTGAGCCCTACGTGGCAGCCATCAAACATAGTATCTCCACTATATCATCTTTTTTTATCAATTCTGACACCAAACATCCTTCCCATGGGACAATCTACTCCCTGACAGTGTTTGATGACTCGTTGCGTAGTTAATATAGAATTCACAATTTGGGGGGTTCTTAAGCTAATATTCATTTGTGTTTCAGGATCAAGAAAGACTCAGTCAGTCAGAACAGTTTCTTATCCTTGCCCATAGGAAAGCCTCTCTCTGGTCATAGGGCCCTTGGACTTCTCCTGCCTCTTGGAAGAGCCTATCTTCTGCCTTACATAAGTGTTACAAAGTTTTCTAGCTCCATCAATAAATGTCCAGAGGCATCCAACTTTGCCAGCAAACCTCTTGTCTGGAGGTACTTTGATCTCTGACTCTAAAGGTCAATATACCAATGGTAAACACCTTATTCCTTGGAACATGAAGTCCACCATGTCTTCTGTTACCAGTATCTTGATTCTACTGCTATGTCTCTGCCCCTGCTTCTCCCCATCTTGTGTCATCTTTGTGTACAGTGATCTGTTTCTTCCAACTGACACTTGGAAGCCGTCAGTGTGGGGATGCTGGATCCCAAGGATGTTGTTGTCTGTTGTTAGCTGCCATCGAGTTGGTTCCAACTCATAGCAAGTCTATGTACAACAGAAGGGAACACTTCTGGGTCCTGAGCCATCCTCACAAGTGTTCCCGTGCTTGAGCCCATTGATGGAGCCACTGGGTCAGTCCACCTTGTCTAAAGTCTTCTTCTTTATCACTGCCCTGATATGTTACTAAGCATGATGTTCTTCTCTAGTAACCGCTCTTCCTGACAACTTGTCCAAAGTACATGACATGAAATCAAGCCATCCTTGCCTCCAAGGAGCATTCTGGCTATATTCTGACCAAGACAGATATGTTTGTTCTTTTGACAGCCCACGGGACTTTTCATATTCTGCCCTAGCACCAGAATTCAAATGTATCATTTATTCTTCAGTTTCCTTATTCAATATTCAACTTTCACATGGATATGAGACTATTGAACATGCCATGACTTAAATCAGGCCCACTTTACATAGTCTTGAAAATAACCTTCTTGGCTTTCAATAAACAATATGTCTTGTGCAACAGATTTACCTATGACACGGTGTTATTTTCTCTCTTTATTGCTACATCCATGAATATTGACTGTGAATCCAAGCCAGATAACATCCTTGAAAATCTCAATCCTTCTCTGTTTATCATGCTATTACATACTGGTTCAGTTATGAGGATTTTATCTTCAATACATGCTGTTGTAATCAATACTGAAGGCTGCAGTCCTAGATCTTCATCAGCAAGTGCCTCAAGCCCTCCTCACTTTCAGCAAACAAGGTTGTGTCATCTCCAAACCTGATGCTGAATTCTTCTTCATATAAGGCAGGCTCTCAGGTTATTGGCTTACCATACAGATTCAATAATATAGTGAAATAATGCAACCCTGACACACACCCTTCCTGATTCTAAAACACCCCCTTGTTCTGTGTGTATAACTCCTTCTTGATCTATGTCATTGGCTTTCAATCTTCCTAATGCTGCCATCCTTTAATACAGTTCCTCATGTTGTGGTGACCCCTAACCATAAAATTATTTTTGTTACTGCTTCATAACTGTATTTATGCTACTGTTATGAATTGGGTGACCCCTGTGAAAGGGTCATTCAACCCCCAAAGGGGTCGTGACTCACAGGTTGAGAACCACCGATCTATGTTAACATGAGCATAATAAAGTGATCTGGAATTCTTATTCTGCTCAAGCCCACTCATGGTTTACTATGGTCCGCAGAGCAGAACGTCTTTGCATAGCCAATAAAACACAAGTTGGCATCTTTCCGATATTCTCATTTTTCAGCTAAGATCCATCTGACATAAAAAATTTATCCCTTGTTTCATATCATCTTCTAAATCCAGTCTGAACCTATATAATCTCCTAGTCAATATACTGCTGCAATCATTATTGAATGATCTTCAGCAAAATCTTACATGTGTGTAACATTCCTAATATAATCCAAACATGATCACTTTCTGTTGAGTCACCTTTTTTTGGAATACATACAAATAAACATCTGGTCAATGGCCAGGTAGCTGTTTTCTAAATTTCTTGGTATAGGTGAGTGAGTGCTTCCACTATTTTATCAGCTTCTTGGAATATTTTAATTTCATCAATTCCTGGAAACATGTTTTGGGTTAACCTCTTCAATGACTGTGTGTATGAATAATGTAGCAAATAGAAATCCTGATTATCCTGATTTGGGGGGTCCTCCCTTTCCTTCATTTTAAGCCTGGAAAGTGCAAGTCCCTCCTTCTAGATCCATGGATTCCCCCTTGGGCTCCAGCAGTGGACTCACACATAAGGATGGCGAGTTTGAGGTTGGCACAGGACTGGGCAGTGTTCTCTTGTGTTCTACATAGGGGCCCTACGAGCAGGAAGGGACTGACAACCCCTAACAGCAGTGACACCCCGACAGCAGTGCTGTTTTAGCAAGCTCCTCATTCTCCTTAGGGGCCACAGTCCTCGGACACACATAGTCTCAACAAATCCTTTAGAGAGAGTTACAAGATAGTGACTTGAGAGGCCATACAAAAGTGATCTATCAGACCACAATTCATCATCATATGATCTTCATATTACATATACAATCATATACCATTCTATTTAAATATTGGTGGATTATAAAAAGTTATTTATCATATTTTTATTAAGTGACTTCTACTGAATCAAAGACTTTTTGTTTCCTTTGTGTCAATGCTACAATGGACCCTGTAGCAGCTATTGTTCAGGAAGAAATAAAATACTGCTTAGTGCAATACATTAATTGCTTAGTTCTAAGCTCCCAAAAAGATTTCCCAAAGATACTGTCAAATATAACCACCTGGAGAAGAATTAATTCATTTGTAAGTCCCAAACTTTATTAAAAGAAAAAAAATTGAAGGTTCAAAAGCAAAACAAAAATTACAGAGCTAAGCAGGGGGGAAAAATCTCTTACATAGGTAGACTGGGAAAAAAAAAAGAATTTGCACTTCTATTGAAGCCTGATCCTGACCTTTATTTCAGAGTTTGCAATATGGAATGCAATAGAGAAATGCACTGATTAAGCTCAAGTTCCCAGGTTACTATGGTAACATAGCCTAGATTTCCTAGAAATTATCCTAAGGGACGAATGTGTGGTTGTTACTTATTTGAGAACGTAGATCAGAAAGTCAAGAAGAAAAGAAAGAATATTGGAGAAATGAAATATTTGGAACCAATTCAAGATGCTGCAGTACTGGATTGGTCACTGTTTATTCAAAGAACTCAAGAGAGATGAAATTACTTCCTCAGTAATGTTCACCCAAGTCATGAGGAACACTGCTGTACAAATGCCAACAATATGGTGCTTTACACAATTGATGCATGTATGGATTGTGATAAGAGTTGTATGAGCCCCTAATAAAACAATTAAAAAAGCAAAAGCAAAACAAAACACAAAGGGCTATGGAACTGGTCCTGACTCATACTTACCCTCAGGACTGACTCATAGTTGGTCTATGTCAACATGGAGGAAATACTGCTCAATCCATGACCATCCTCACAATGGTTATATTGGAGATGATTTCAGCAGTTTCCATGTCAATCCGGCTCAATGAACTATTTATACTAATCACTGCTATAAAAACCACTGATGTAACTGAAAAAAAACCCCAAGAAAAACAAATGCCAACAATATTGTGTCTTGGGGAATTCTTCAGAGAGAATAAAAAGAGAGGTCCTGTTTCTCCTCTCAGCTCCCTCTGGTGGTCTGTTTTTCCCTTGGGCAGTTAGCTTATCTTATATTTCAAATTGTGCCATTCATACTCTGGCAACACATAGGAAAACCATAGCTCATCTAAAGTAATGCCGCTTTGTCCATCAGTAGTAGTAGATGGAAGACCTCTGTGTTAGCATGTAATAAGTAGCAAAGTGGGCAAAGAAGCATCGACTTGACAGACCATGATTATAGCAGAAGCTTGGTGATTACTACGTTTTGGGAGGCAGAGGAGGTCAAGAGAAGCTGGAATGTATTTATGTTGTGTCTGTTCCATTAGGTTTACCTTCTTCATTTTCCCCTTGAAATCTTGAGGGGAAGTGGCCATGCAAGTGGCCATGCATAGCTCCATTCAGTCTCTCACACACTTCTAGAAACCAAGGGAAACAGCAGGGCACAAAAATCCTGGAGCCTAACTACAGCATTTAACAATAAAACTGACAAATTTAGTATGGAGAGTAGTTTGGGGAGAAATATTAGGCCCATCATCAGAGAAAATAGTAATTACAGAGTTTAGCTCAAACCCAGTAAAACTAATTTGAATAGAAAAAATTACATATATTTTGAGTTACAATTATAAATGTAATCCCCCTTAAAATGCAGGAAATGAAACCAACACCCCAATAAAATAAACTGCAAGGTGATGTCAAACAAATGATATTAAAATATGTGTAACATTAGTTACAAACAGAGTAAATAAGTTTTCTTATTGGTTTGATGGTAGGGGAAGTTAAAATAAACAATAAAATAGATCAGGTGTTTTTGTTTTGTTTTGTTTAATCATTTAATTGGGGGCTCATACAACTCTTGTCACAATCCATGCATCCATCCATGGTGTCAAGCACATTTGTACATTTGTTGCC
>NW_022111373.1:21731961-21737054 GCF_000313985.2 Echinops telfairi
GACCAATCATGCTTCAGAACACAACAGGGCATAAAAGTCGTGGCGAGAAAGACCGGTGCGTGTTAGGCCAGGCTAGAGAAATAAGACTGCCAGCAGAAATGCTTGGAACAAAACTTAAGAGGATGAGTTCAATGTAGGGGCTTATTGAATTTGCAGAAATGGCAAAACATGTTTGGAGAAATGTCAGGTAGGTAGATTTAAATGACATTTTAACTCCGCAGCAAAAGAGACCAAGCTCTGAGAAAGATTCAGCAGTTCATGCAATATCACATAAACAGTGAGCAACCGAGAATGATGATGATGACAAGTATGATACCTCAGATGATAATAAAAAGTAAAGATAAATCATAAAAATGTCATGTTAAATAAAATTGTTCTGCTGGAAATTTCTGCCATTAGCAGTCTGAGGTCCTATGCAGCCCTTCATCTTTAATGAAGCATCTTTGAATGGATTGTGAAGACCATTTCTAGGAAGACTGTTCACTCATTTTGCTCACATGAAGATGCATTTTATTGTTCACAAACTTACAAGATAATATTTTTTTTAAAGGTACTGTCTTTTTCTCTTTTCTAAAATAAGACTGTTTTTTCCTTTCACTCTCCTTTTTCTTAGAATAGCCACACCTTTGATCTTGAATAGCCGAGCTTCCTAAAAAGCATGATCCAGTTCTCTGGGGATGAAGTAGGATGGCCGCAAGGATTCCAGGGAGAAAGGAATTACTTGGCTATGAGAAAGGGGCTGTGTAGAAAGGTCAAGTGATATTCTTAGAAAGTACAATGGCTGTGGAATTGATTTGACTCAAAATGATCCCTCAAGTATCAGAGTAGACCTGTGTTCCACATGTCTTTCGTGACTTATTTTGCAGTAGTAGGATCACCAGATCTTTTTTTTTTCCCTAAAGGTATATGTAGGTAGATAGGGACTTCCAACTTTTGGGTGAGATGCTAAATGAGCTAATTCTTTTCAACACCTAGAGACTCATACTGTTTCCTCACTGCATCCTGAGAATGAATAATACTTGTGAAAGAGTAATCTATTGACACCTGAAATCTAAACACTACACTCCTTGGCCTTGGGAATTCCAAAATTAGAAAAGGCCAGGAGCCTTGATATTCAGTGACAGAATTGATGAAAATATTTATAGAGTTGTCTGACTTAAAATCATTTAACTGGGTTTGATCCTACAGTGTTTGTAGTGGACAGAACAACAGAGGTTCTTCCACATCTACTCAATTGCTTAATTCTAATATTTTATAAGACAGAGGTATTAAAATTCACCAATATCATGTTTTCTCCAAATGTGATGAGATTTGTATGAACTGGATAGAAATTGATTTTAGAAAGAAAAGGAAAACATTTTTAAGTGTCACTTTTAATAACATACCACATACACAGTGTCTTAAAAAAAGTGCAAATGTTTATGGGAGACTAGGTCTGCATGTGAGATGTTTATTGTAGAGCTTTCTAGACTTGATATTTAAACTGAAATGGTATTATTTTGCAAGAGGTTATTTTCTTTAAGAAGTGAACAATACACAGCCCTAAATATATGATAGCTGATATAATCACTATGTGAAGCATCATTATTATGCAAGATCTGATACTAATTATTTTACTCTAATAGCACCTTACAGATGCCAGTCACATCACTGCATACTTATCAAAGCTTTATCACTCTATACTACTAAAAATGAATCATAATCAAAGCCACATTCTTAGCATAAAAGAGATACAGATACACAGAAATATAAAAGAGGCTCAAGAGCTTCAATGCAAATTCACTGAAGTGCCTTATGTTTACTTATCTTTAGTTCACTGGACCTTCTATATTTTCCTAGACTCTGTTCTTTGACTGTAGCCCTTACTGGACAATTCATAAATATCAAAAGCTTGATTAGTTCCATGTGCGTTAAAAAGGGATGCACCTGTAAGATAAATAATTTGGTACCATTTTTCCCTCTTTATCCTTTCATATGAATGTTTGCCATTTCATATTTAACATTTATGTAAGACATCAAATTTGTATCTACTTTGAAATAGTAGATACTTTTTCATGTATTTATATTAAATAGTAGATACTTTTTAATCCTTTTTAATGTCTCCTGAATTATCAGGCTATAATCAAATATTGTGCTTCAGTTACGTAGAAATGACTAATAAGCCTGCTCACTTAGGTGCTTTGGGGCTCCAACATAGAAGTGATTGTGAGGATGGAGGAAGGCCGGGCAGTATTTTATTCTGCTTTGCACAGGGCTGCTAAGGGCCAGAACCAACTGAATGACATTTAACAACAAGATGCTACTATTATGGTTACAGATGCTGTAGATTAGGAACAAGTGTTAGAAGTAGGCTTGTTGTGGATGATCTTTGTTGTGCTCTTGCAAAGACTGCCCAGAGAATTTCTGATCTGGTGAGAAAGAAGCTATCTCAACCTTCGCACTGACATTGGCTTTTTACCCATACTGTCTCAAAATGTAGCAATGTAGTTTACTGTTGTTATAGTAAGACTGTTACCCATGCTTTAAGACAAAATTTCATTTATTTGTAATTAGAAATAAATATTTCACAATATATAATTACCTATTGTTCTCATGATTAATCATTCTGCTTTAATTATGTTCAATTTGTAACAATGAAAATAGATCCTGCATATGAGATATTTACATTATGATTCATAACAGTAGCAAAATGAAAGGTATGAAGTAGCAACAAAAATAATTTTATGGTTGGGGGTCACCACAACATGAGGAACTGTATTAAAGAGTTGCAGCATTAGGAAGGTTGAGAACCACTGCTCTAGTTGCTTGTTTTCCCTGAATAAGAATCATGGCACATTTTTTTCTAAGATATTCATTTTATTTTTACTTGATGATGCATTTCTGTTGGATGATCTCCTAAGCAAGGCAAGTGCTCCTGGAAAAGTTTGTTTCTGTTCCCAAAGCCTTCAGCTATCTGGGGCAAAGCAATTAGAGTTTGATCATTTCGTTTTTAGGTGCCTACCTCTCTCATATAGCTTATTCAATCTGCCATTCCCAAGCCAGTATAAAAGAGGCTGTAATGAGTCAGGTGTAGCTTTGGAAGAACTCAGAAGATTAAATTCCATTTTGAATCAAGATTTTACTTACTTTTGCTTTCCCAGCAATATTTCCAAGGAGGAAATAATTGAGCATAAATCTAGTTCTGAGGTAAAAATAAGTGTCAAACAGCAGAAGGCAGGAAGAGTCAAATTATTCTTGATGATGAATTATATCTACAGAAAGCTGATATTGATCAAGAACAGAGTTTTTTTTATGGTGAATGGCAGGCCTGGGAAGAAAGGGAGAAGAATAGAAGTATTTTAGCAAAGTAGCATTTAGCTATCTTGTTACAGTGCCTCCCCAAATACAACCATTTCCTAACTTGTTCTCATTTTCCATATTCTATGCCTGCATAGTACATCTCAAGAAAAGAAGTCGTCTGAGCTGTCATGGGACAAAGAAGAAATATTGCCAAAACGATTTAGTAGCAGCTAATGAATGACAAATTCAGAAATTTATGAAGAAATGGCGTTCCTTCCAGGCTTCTTGTATTCCAGGTTTGATTGCTCTCCGTTGAAAGTGCTCTCTCCTGGAACAATGGACCCCGAACCTGAGAAAACACAGCTTTAGCCACAGTGGCCAAAGACTCACCCAATCTTATGATGCCTGCAGAAAATGCATCAGTGTCTGTAACATTTTTTTTTATAAATAGAATGTGTGCATAATTTATGATATATATGAAAGGTCTTCATATTTTAAGAAGTTCCAGATGACAAACTATATTCATTAATCTATAATTTAGAATATAACCTAACATTGTATAATATCTATAGAAACTGGGCATCTAGGGGCTTAAGATAGAAATGGTTCATTGTTCTGTTTTGTTTTTTCAGGGTCTTAGAATTAACTGTTTTACAGTTTTGGAATTCCTTACGGTTATTTTAGAAATGATCATGAAAAACAGATTATTGATAGACTTCAATCTATCAATAGACTTTTCTCTCAGAGATAATATATCTCTTGGCTTAGAAATTGTTGATTTTCTTTAAATAAAGATTTATAAATAAAATATCACAGATAAGTTACTAAATACTTGCCTAAACTTTCCTGATACCTAAACATTTTCTCATATAAATCTATTCTGACGACTTAATGCCCAGGAATGATTTGTGTGGTTCAAATTTATTTACGCTGTGGTTTGAATAATGGGTTTCAGATCTGTGCCTGAAAGAGATATTAGAAAGAAAAGAAGGACGTTAAATGCTTGAGAGCCTGAAAGGAGGGCCTGCAACCAAGATGGTCAAAGGTTAGGGAAACAGGAGAGTCAGCGACTTCCCAAGGGAACATTGCAGGAGTCCATTACATTCCCATTGTTTTATGGCAGGAAGAACACTTCATCTTCGTTTCAAAATATATAATACTTTGAGATATGACGCTTAGGATGCTGCTGTGGTTAAGTGTGATCCAGTCCGCGTCCCCTCATGGTGGCTTGATGTATAGCAGAAGGAAACAGCACCCAGTCCTGGGCCAGCCTCACAATTGTTGTTATGTCTGAGCCCATGGTGGCAGCCATGGCGGCGTTGATCCATTATTTGAACGTCTTTCTCTTTCACTGTCCTTTCCAAGGGCCTGGTCTCTCCTGATAACATGTCCAAAGTAAATGAGACGAAGTTTCCCCATTTTAACTTCTACTTCTTCCAAAACAGAATTTCTTGTTCTTCAGGAAGTCCTTGTTATTCCACATTTTAAAGAAGTCTTGTGCAGTTTTTATAGCGTACAGCATGTTCCCTCTTATCCTTGTGTTACACTGCAGTAAATTCTCTCTTTCCACTTCTAGTAACAGGGAAAAACAAAATTAAAAATATGTTGATCTGAAGAGCAATGAGCTAAATAATATTGATTTAATTATTGAACTGAATCATATAATAGAGACATTAAAATATTGTTAATAAATTTGCAAACATTTCTTAAAACTCATCATTTCTTTCTTTTTTTTAAATCATTTTATTGGGGCTCATACAATTCATCAGAATACATACATCAATTTTGTAAAGCACACTTACACATTTGTTGCC
>NW_022111373.1:21738846-21742450 GCF_000313985.2 Echinops telfairi
TAGACACTTGTGGGACAGCCCAAAGCTGGGGATGTTCAGATCAAGGTCACCTAGGAAACAGGTGAAGGTCAGCCTCGGCACACACTAGACACCAGCAATATTGCCCGTGTTGTGGGAAAGGAGGGGTACCCAGCACAGACTGAGGGCAGGCCGCTCTCTTTCAGGTGCTCTCTCCGTTCAAGTCGGGAGAGTGGGGTCTCCCAGTGTGCGTGGTGCACACACAAGTTGCTCTCTCTCTGTTTCCAGAACTCTGCTTTTAGTTCAGTTCCAGGACTGCTCTTTCAGTTCCTTGGACTCCTCTTAAAGTCATTTTTCTGTTTCTACATGGTTTTCGGCGCTCTCCTGAAGCCCCTGTTTTTGGTCAAAAAGCAAGAATTTGAGAACAAAGGAATTTCTTTTCTTCAAGGGATTCCTGGTTTTACATTGAAATCATAGAGGTTATATATATATATATTTAGTTTACTGTCAAAAGAGCCTAAGAAACTGTATCTACTCAAACCTTACTATTTCCTTTTCTTTCATTTGAACCTTTCATGCATAATGCATGTTAATGCTAGGTACAGCATGGTACAGATTTAGCAACAAAACATCTGGGTATTAAATATACATGCCGGAAGACAAAGTCAAACTCATATAATGTGGAAATCATTAAAATTATGCTGTGTTGCCTTCTTGTCTAACAACAAAAGGTTGAAAGAGTAGGGCAAGTTGAAATTCACAGAGCTGAGGACAAAGCTTTCCTCTATTTATAAGGAATTCTATGCCAGTGGAAAGTTGATGATAATCATAAGTTAGCTTAGATCCAATCTCAATTATTTTTTCTTATTTTCTTAGCCTTTTAGAAAACATAATCAGTCTGTGTTTCATAATTCCTAGGTACTCTGTTTCTATTAATTCCTAAAGTTATTCTCCCTGGATTTTATGTTTGCTATTTAATTCTTCCTCTCAACAAATGACATCTCTCTCTCTCTTTCTGATATAGAAGAGTCTTGTGACATTATAACTAGTTAGATAGAGAGGTAGAATAGAGCAGTTTATCCCACAGCTATTTGGTATACTGTTTAGTATATATTCTATGCTATATATAGTATATATTCTATAGAATATATAGTATACATTCTATTTTATAGAGTCAGGAATTTGATACCTACTCTTGGAGGATCACAGTACACATTCATGTATAAAACATCCAGGGAATATTTGCAGTTACAATGTTTATGTAAACATCTTTCTTTCTAACGTTTGTTTAGCCCCAGTACATTTTACTTTCTCTAACATCCATGAAACACAGTCAGAGGTCCTGAAAGGAAATGCTGCCGCAGATTCTCATCTCTTGAACAGCTGCGGCTCTTGACTTATGGCAATCTAGTTTATATAAACAATTTAAAATAAGTACTATTAACAATAATGTAATGTTGGGTTCAGAGGCACATTCCTAATTACATATTTAAACATATATTTGTGTTTTATTCATTTTCATATCCTACAGGCATAGACTAAGATTGACATAGATTGGCAATAGCCAGAGAATTTTTCCCATTGATACATAAAAAAACCCATAATGGCCCTCTGATTCTTTACTTCTTTCCACCGATTTTTCTTTTTAAAGTCACTTGATAAATCTTATATAAATATAGAGAAAATACATAAACAATGACTATTGTGAAAGAAAGAGTCCCTGTTGTTTTCAACAGACTCAATTCCTAATTGAAAGGTTAATAGTTTGAACCCACTGGGATATACCTCACAAGAAAAGGCTGATCTGTTGATAAAATGATAATTTGGGAAATCACATTTAGTGTAGTTCTACTCTGTACATACAGGGTTGCTAGGAGTTTTAATTTGCTCAGCAATAACTGGTAACTTTTGTGTAGTAAAACTAACCAATCGGCATAATATGAGTTGGTAAATTTAACAGCAGAAACTATATAATAATAAATTTAAAAAATTAAATGAATTTATAAAGCACATTTATGGTCAAGAAACAATGACCTACATCAATTTCCACTTGAAATCTGCCCATTAAAAATACAAAATTAGTTGAAAGAAGGATCCAAAGTGACAATTTTTCCTTACTAATTAAATTCTCTGTGAGAGACCTAATTATAGACTACTAAAGAAGACATAGCAGATTAAAATAAATGTTTTATGCCGAGTCTATTTAGTTAAAAATAGAATATATGACAGACACACAATTTATTTTTATAGTTTCTCTGTGCTCCAAAAATGGTATTCCTTGTACATTGAGTATAATCTATTCCTGTATTGCAGCCCTAGTGGAATTATGCCTAGTGGACTTATGGGCTAATAATCAGAAAACCAGTTCAATGGTTCAGAACCACTTGTAGATTCATGAGGAAAGGTAAGGCTTTCTACTTTGGTAAAGATTTACAGTCTGGGGAATCACTGGGGCAGTTCTGTTCTGCCCTATAGGATGATTCCTTTTGTCTTTGTCCTTTAGGATGGCTCTATTGCAGACAGTTAATTGGATTTATAATCTTCTCATACGAAGTTCCTTTAGGATTAAAAGATAATTTTGCATGATTTTTTCCTTTATTCTAACAAGAATTTTATGACCTTGGAATTTTCAGGATTTCCACTACCTCAGATTATAACAAAGACATTATTTTTCAGAAAAATTTTGTCCTCAGTCTAAAATTTTTTTTGTTGACCATTTGAATGTTTCTGTTGCATGTTATATTTTTGTTACACTTCTCATACCAAAATATCATTGCCATTGAGTTGATTCCAACTCACAGTCATTATTCAGGGCAGGATAGAACTTACCTGTGGGTTTCTGGGCCTGTAATTCTGTACAGGACTTGAGTTTGAGATTAGAAGTCCAGGATGTAACTCGCAAATTATCCCTATAATTAGATGTTTCAGAATAGTCATAGTCTTCTTAGAGAGATTATTGTTTCCTTACACTCTTAAATTCATGGTGTGCCCGATTGGGAATACCAAGCTTGTTATATAGTTTCACAATTTCATGTGTCTGTATTGTTGCTGTAGGTTCTATCAAGTAAGTTTTTATTCATTACAACCAATTCATATACAACAGACACACTGCCCTGTCCAGCACCAACCTCATAAGGGATTGCCATGTGTGAGGCCATTGATGAGGCCACTGTGTGAATTCATCACTTTGAAGTCTTCCTAATTCTTGATCTTTTTTTATATTTATAAAACAACAATGCCCTTTTTAAAGGCCTAGTCTCTCTAGGTAACATGTCCAAAATACTTGAGACAAATTCTCTCCATACTTGCTTCTCCATTCTGGCTGTACTTATTCCAAGAGAGATTTGTATGTTATTTTGGAATTCCATGGTACTTTCAAATTCTTCCCCAGCACCATAATTGAAATGCATCCTTGTTTCTTTTTTCTCCCCTATTCTACATCCAATTTTCACATACACACAAGGTGATTGAAAATATCATGGCTTCCACATGGAAGAAGCACACCAGCCTGCGTGATCACAAGGTGCTGATGGGATCAGTTATCAGGCATCAAAGAACAAAAAATCATATCATTGTGTGCTCACCTCCTCAATATGATTGCTGAAGACATAAGCATAAGCAAATGCGGTGAAGAAAGCTGATGGTG
>NW_022111373.1:21743043-21745084 GCF_000313985.2 Echinops telfairi
GGAGACGTCAGACAGGGCAAGATATGACAAAATAATAATTTACAAATGATCAAGGGTTCATAAGGGAGGGGGAGCAGGGAAGAAGGGGGGTGGGATGAGGAGCTGATGCCAGGGGCTTAAGTAGAAAGCAAATGTTTTGAGAATGATGAGGGAAATGAATGTGCAAATATGCTTTACACAATTGATGTATGTATGCATTGTGATAAGAGTTGTATGAGCCCCTAATTAAATGATTTTTTTTAAAAGAAAATACCTCCAGTAAAGAACACCTTAGTCTTCAAAGTAAACTCCTTGTTTTTCAACACTTTAAAGAGGTCTTTTACCTCTTTACCCAATTAATGCATTGTAATATCTTTTATAAATTCATCTTATTTTAAATTTTATTATTATATAATTTCTTTACCAAACTGCAGTTACATTTACCAACTTAAATTATGATTGGCTAGTTTTAATACACAAAAATTACAAGTTATTGCTGAGTAAACTAAAACTCCTAGCAACCTTGTGTATACAGAGTAGAACTACAATAAATATGACTTCCAAAATTATCACTTTCAAGAACATATCAGGCTTTTCTTGTGAGGTATATCTCAGTGGGTTCAAACTGCCAACCTTTCTGTTAGGTATTGAGTCTGTTTGAAATAACCAATGACTATTTCACTACAGTCATTACTTATGTATTATCTCTATATTTATATGATTTATCAAGTGACTTTAAAAATAAAAATTGGTGGAAAGAAGTAAATAATCAGAGTCATTATTAGTTTTTATGTATTGATGAGAAAAATTCTCTGGCTATTGCCAATCTATGTCAATGTAATGCAAAACTGATTTACTCAATGTAATGTATGATATGATTTTTTGACTGCTCTTTCTATTAGTATTTATTGTTGATCCAAGCAAGACAAGATCCATCATCACGTCATTCCTTTCTCCTTTCATCTGTGTGCCACCGATATCTCCAGCTGGGATGGTTTTTTGTTTTCTTTACATTAAATTGTAATCCACATTGAAGACTGCCATCCTTGACCTTCACCAGCACGTTCTTCCCGTCTTCCTCCCTTTGAGCAAAAAGTGTTGTGTCCTCTGCGTATGACTAGCTCTTAATAAACTTTTCTCATAACTTGATGCTTCAATTTTCTTCATGGTGTGCAGCTTCCCTGATTTGCTCAGCATAGAGCTTGAATAAGTATGATGAGAAGATGCAACCCTGATGCACACCTTTTTTATTTTTAAATCTTCAGTAATTCATTAAAATTTTCCTTTAACTGCCTCATGATCCATGTACAGGTTCTACATGAGCACTATTAACTTGTCTGAAATTCCCATTGCTCTCAAGCCTGTCCTTTGCTATGGTCTACACAATCAAATATCTTTGCATAATCAATAAAACAAAAGTGAACATATTTCTGGTATTCTCTGTTCTCAGCCAGGATTCATTTGAACCAATAATCCTATCCCTTATTCCCTATCCTATTCTGAATATGGCCTAAATTTCTGGCAGCTGTGAGTCAATGGATTGATACAGCTGTTGTTGCCACCACTTGTCTGTCATTTTGTTTGAGTGTGTGGTGTGCATGTTATTGCGATGCTGGAAGATATGTCAAGGGTATGCCAAATACCACCAGGGTCACCCAAAATGAACAGATTTAAACAGGGCTTCCCAATTAAAAACAGACTAGGAAAAGGGTATATGTTGTCTACTTAGAGGATTAGCCTGAAAACATTCATGTTGTAGTTGTTCTTGTTAGGTGCCTTTGAGTCAATTCAGACCCAAATCAGCTTTCTGCACATCAGAGAGAAACACCGCTTAGTTCTGTACCATTCTCGTCGTTGCTTCTGCATCTGAGCCCGCTGTGGCAGTCTCAGCGTCAAACCATCTCCCTGGGGCCTTTCTCTTCCTCACTGACCTTCAAGTTTAACACACATGATGTCTTTCTTCAGGGACTGGTTTCTCCTGACAATGAAATCTTGCCATCTTTGACTTTAAGGAACACGTCTGGTGGTATTTTTTTCAAGACAGATCAGTTAGACCTTTTAG
>NW_022111373.1:21745648-21758143 GCF_000313985.2 Echinops telfairi
TTCTTGGTTTTAAATCATACAGACTATTCCTTTGTTCCTTTCCCGCAGCTGCCTATTGATCCACGAACAAGGTCAGCATGAGCACATGAAGCATTCTGGAATCCCCATCTTCTCAATGTTAAGCATAGTTTGTTGTGTTCCACCCAGTCAAATGCCTTGATATAGTCAATAAAATAAGTATACACCTCTGGTATTCTCTGTTTTCAGCCCAAATCCATCTGTCATCAGCAATAATATGCTGTGTTGCACGTCTTCTTCTGAATCTGCTCTGACCCACAGGAAGCTTCCTATCAAAGTACTATTGTAAGTGTCGTTGAATGATCTTCAGCAGAATTTTACTGGTATGTGGTATCTGTGATATTGTTCTACAGTTTGAGTCTTCCGTTGGTTCACATTTATTTGCAATGAGTACAAATATGATCTCCTTCAATTAGTTGGCCAAGAAGCTGTCTTTAAAATTTCCTGGCATAGACAAATGAGGGCTTTCAGTGCTTCATCAGCTGGTTGAATCATTTCAATTGGTATTCCACCAATTCCTGGAGCCTTGTTTTGGGCAAATGCTTTCCATGCAGCTTGAACTTTATCCTTCAGCACCATTGTTTCTTGTTCATATGGTTCCTCCTGAAATGGTGACCTGATTCTCTTTGGCACAGTGGCTCTATGTATTCTTTTCTTTTTTAAAATGTTTTCTATATTGCCCTATATTTTTCCAAAGAATTTTTCAATATTGCACATTGAGACTTGAATTTTTTTCTTGAGTTCTTTCAGTTTTAAATATGCTGAGTGTGTTCTTCGCTTTGGGTTTTCTAAGTCTAGGTTTTTGCACATTGCATTAAAATATTTGAATTTGTCTTCTTGAGTTGCCCTTTGAAATTTCTACTCAGCTCTTTGACTTCATCCACCTGGAGAATCTCATGTGCAGTTGCTTTTTGTATTGTTGAAAAAGGTATTTACTATGAACAAGTTGCCCATTTAGCGAAATTCCATGATGTCATCTCCAGCTTCATTTTGATTACCAAGTTCATTTTTTTCAACTATTGTTTTTTCCTGTCTGTTTACAACTTTTGTATTCCATCCAAGAGTAATTATCAATGAATTATGCTTGCATGTTTGATTAATTTTGACTGAAGTCATTGCTTGAATTCTTCAATTGAAGATGAAGATCACTAGCTTTTGTGATTGATGAGTAAATTTGAATAATAATTCTATTGATTGGAATTCCCTGAAGGCAAATGGATATAATTCTATTATAGATTGTATTGTGGTACATGATTGATTTTGAAATATCTTTTTTGACAATGAAAGCCATGCCATTCCTTTTGACTGTGTTCTTTCCAGGATACAATCATATGATTTTCATATTTAAAATGGTCAACACTAAGATATTTCAGCTCATTAATGCCTCAGACATCTTTCTTTATGTGTTCCATTTTATTTGTGATGACTTCCAAATTTCCTAGATTCATATTTCATATTCCAAGTTCTGATCATTAGCAGATTTTTACAGCTGCTCTCTCCATACTTGGAGTCATGCTCCATCAGCAAACTAAGATCTGGAAGAATCAACTCCCACAAACTTTACCCTACTCTCATCACCAGGGTCCGCTCTGCCCAAAGATATCCATTTGTCCTCATTCACTTTAGAGCGCTCGCTGCTTGCACCCCTCTGACATGATCACCAACAAGTTTCCGCTCCCATGCATTCAGGCTGTCAGTATCTGATGCTTTTTTGAAGGTACTCATAAGGTTTTCAGCAGCTACTTCCCTTGAAGTTGGGAGTCAATTCCTTCTGTATTGTCTGTTCTTAGTCTGGAAGCTCAGCTGAAACCTGCTCCCTTTGTGTGATCCTGCTGGCATCTGAAATGTCATTGGCATAGCTGCCAGCATCAGAGCAGCACGCAAGCCACCACAGTAGACGAAATAACAGACAAGTGGGGGAAACTTTATGGATAGTATCCAAACATTTTTAAGTCATTTTATTAGGGCCTCATACAACTCTTTTCACAATCCATACACTCATCAATGCATCAATTGTGTAAAGCACATTTGTACATTCATTGCCCTCATCATTCTCAAAACATTTGCTCTCCACTTAAGCCCCTGGCATCAGCTCCTCATTTTTCCCTCTCCCTCCCTGCTCCCCACCTCCCTCATGAACCCTTGATAATTTATAGATTATTATTTTGTCCTATCTGGCCCCGTCTCCTTTCACCCACTTTTCTGTTGTCCGTCCCCCAGGGAGGAGGTCCCATGTAGATCCTTGTGATCTGAAACATAATGAATAGAAGTAGAACACTATGAGTTACAGTGTCAGAAGGGGAGCCCCTCTAGGCAGCAGACACTCAAACTCTAACTGATGATGAGTTCTCTTCTCAAAGTGGAGTAGATGATAATGGCTTGGATAAAGTAAAGCCTGTTTGGATAAGTGTTTCTAGACTTTCATTTCTTCATAGGGCAGAGCTCAAAAATGAGGAGCAATATCAATTAAAAATTGGAATGTGGAATGTACTAAGTATGAATCTAGGAAAAATAATTGTCAAAAATGAAAGAAAACAGAAATATTGATATTCTTGGTATTATTGAGATGAAATGGACTGGTATTGGACATTTGAATTAGAAGAAAAGCATATGGTTTTCTATGGTGAGAATCACATATTCAAAAGAAATGTCATTAGATTCATTGTCTAAAGGGACAGTTTAAGATTTATCTAGCAGAACAATGCTGTCTGGAATAACATGCTATAATCTTCATATTACAATATAAAACCATTTTTCCATTTTCAAGGAAATCCAGTCAATACAACTGTATTTAAACTTATGTGCCAACCACTTAAGCTAGTGATAAAAAAACTTTAATTCTATCCACATTTTTAGTCAATTGATCAAATATGCAATTAGATGCATTGATAATTTTTGACAATTGGAATATGAAAGGTGGAATCACAGAAAAAGGAACAGTAGTAGGAAAATATTATTTGGGTGATAGAAATAAAACTGTAGATCACGTGATAGAATTTTGAAAGATAAAGAGCTTCTCAGCAGCTTTTAGGCACACAGTAGTCCTACATAAGCTAGGCACATAGTAGTCCTCTATTGATGCTACTACTTTTCAAAAATAGAATCCCAGAATTTTTTATAAGAATGGGACAATGCCACTTCATTATACTACCACATATTATACATTCCCCCAGTGGACTATGGGAGAAGTGCTTTTCTTCACTTGAGAACACTCAGCTTTCAGTCCCACCCCACCCCCAACTGCCCCCCCCCAAAAAAAATCTGGTTTCTCGGCATTATACTCGGCACACTGATTAATATAGTGAAGCAAGGCTGAGACCAAAAATAATTCTGAAACTAAAAGCAAGCATTCTATAGTACTGATTACCATAGAGTCAACTGTTTTATTCATAGTGATTCCATAGGTCAGATTCGAGCTGCCACATAACGTTTCTGAAGTTATAATTTTTCAAGAAAGCCTGGAAGCAGACTGTCACATTTTAAAATGCAGAGTAGACTTTGGGTTCAAACCACTAACCTTGCTTTAGCAGTTGAGCATTTTAACACCCTGTTACCAGTGATCCTTCCTGTGAGCAGTAAGTGTCCATGTCTCAATAGTTTTCAAAGGTATTTATAGACACACATGTATGTAGATGCCTCTACACTTTAAGAAATTGACAGCATTGCTTATGTCTTTAAAAGAGAAATAAACAGAGAAAAGGCAGAAATAAATATATAATAAGGAACCTCATGATAATAATAATTTATCAGATATTGTTAGGGAAAATCAAGGTTATAATGGGAATTAAATTATAAAAGTTAGGGACAGTATATGTAATAATTGAATTCAGTCCAGTCCCCCAAACACTCAAATGTGATCTTATTTGGAAATAGCGTTTGCAGATGTGATTAAGTTAAATAAGGGTCTAGAATAGCCATCAGTGGTAGAATTCCCACCTTCCATGTTGGAGCCCAGGATTCCGTTCTTGGCCAATGCACCTCATACCCAGTCATCGGCTTCCTCTCCTGGGAGACCTGAATGTTGCTATGACGTGAAACAGCTATCAGTGGGGCCTCCACTTTGAGAATGGCAAGAAAATAATGTCCTAAAATTTCCTAAAGATCAGGCACTATGCATCACAAAGCTGTCATCTGAAATCAGGATTAACCAGGACTGGGCAGCGTTTTGCTTTGTAGTGCATATGCTACTGCAAGGCAGTGGTGTGGTGAGTCAGGTTCTACTCGATGGTCATTGACAATAGCAATAGATTATATGGTGCCAGGGTGAAGCCTGCATCTCATGAGAGTACACATACAACAAATAGACAAAAATCAACCAAGATACAGAAAAAGGCTCTGTGAAGGCTGAAGCAAGGGGGAGTTGTGCTGCCAGAACCATGGGATACATTAGCGAAAAGAAGCAGAAAAAGCTTTGGAAATTATTTGATTTTATGTAACTTCCTGAGCTCGGAATGGTTAAATCTCCATTGTTTTAAGCCAGAAAGTTTATGGATATTTGTTAGAACAACTGTGAGAAATTAATTTCTGGCCTACTTTTAAAAAGGTAAGAAAGGTACAAAATTAAAAACAAGATTGGATCATTATTTTAAATGAAGAGATAAATTCCAAGAAATCACCACTTAGAAAATAATAAAAGTCTGTCATATACGAAAACATAAAGAAAATCCTAAGCACTTATAGCATTTATTTCTTATTAATTGACTGACACACATCTATGTTTTTTACATTCTTCTTTATTCCTTCAATGTATCTTCATATTATAACCCTTTTCATTTTAATCTCTAAGAAAAGAAAGATACTTTAGAATTACTTCTAACTAGCATGACCTATATTGTAAGGGCTATTGTGTGATAGTTGTGTGGTGATGGTTAGCTTTTATTACTTGCAAATGTTTTCTTCCAGCCGTTTTCAGTGGTTTTGTCTCATCGTCTTGTGAACCCGTCTGTCCCACAGACAGAAACGCTGTCTTGGGCTATTATTTTCAGTTATTACATTCACATTTCAGGTACAGTTCATAGCTTCCAGAGTAAATGTCTATGTGGGTTTCTTTGTTACAACTTCCTTATAAAACAGCCATTTCTGAATAGTTTCAGAGTGCCACAAAAGAAGAGAAAGTTCACAAAATTATTGAATGTGTGAGTTCAAAGTGGCCATAGACAAGTTCTATTCTAAGAATTATTAAACAACAGTCATCTAAAATAAACTTTGCATTTTCTCATGTCTACATAAAATTTTGATATTATTCATCTAGCAAGAATTTTCTAATGCCTTATTGAGTCATGTATGATAATTTATAGTAATTAAGCTGTTTTTTAGTTACAACTTATAATTTCCTAATACACTTCAAAATCCATTTACGGCTAAAGAGGAAGAAGAAGAATAGAGGTCGAAGGAGAAGTAGAAAAGAAAAGAAGACAATGGGGAAAGTCCCCCAGGTCAAGCTAAAATTGCCACATGTGCTTCAGGACATCATTGAGCTATTCCACTTGATGCAGAAATAAAGTAAGTTAGAATGATTTTGAAGGCCAAAGTAAGTATTCTTTTTATTAAAGTGAAGTGGTGCGCCTGGTGTGTGTGCATTTGTTTGGTTTCTCTTATCTCAGGAACTTTTTTTTTTAACAAGAATGATGTTCATTAGAATATCACACCGTTTAGTACACTCAAAAGGTCATTTTTATGAAGTGAGGAAAAAGAGTGAAATTGAGTAATAAATAAAAAGTGTGGGATTCAGGACCCAGGTTAAGGAGGGGATCAAAAGGATCTTGCTTTGAAAGCCTCCTTTACGGCCTTGTCACGGCTCCCTAGTCAGTCTTGATAGGCAGAAGCAACCTCCCCATACTTGACGTTGCAGCCCACTGGCATAGGCTTTGGAAACAGCATTGGTGTTTCTGTGAGCCTCTACACTCTTAAACACTTATTTCTACACGTATCCCTCTCTCTTTGTACTCTCTTGAGAACATCAATGGTTAATATTGTTGAATGATAGAAACATATATAGAGCTATTTTGAAGACCTAAAATTAATTAATTTTTATAGTCTATTCATTGTAGTTAATATAATGGATAGCACTCTAAAGATCAAAGCACGAGGTAAATAGAGATTTAAGAAGAGAAAATGATTGGTAAATCTGTGTTTAAAACTCGTAACTCAGATTTTATAAATCTGAATTTCTTGAGTTAACAAGAAATAACTCACTAGAAAAAAAAATCATAAAATAGACACGCCATGGAGCACATGACTCCGAGTCCTGACAAAAGAAGGATAATGTGGCTTATCCTTCCATCTGCTAATTTTCCAAAGAGACCACTGCCAAGCTCAGGTCTAATTAAAATCTTTAGTTTATTTTTAGTTTATTGGATAAAATATCATGTTAAATAAGCCCTTTGTTGTAGTACACTTCCAAACTTACAGTAATACTTTGATTCTTTAATTATTTTTAATCAGGAAAAGGGAATCATTCCAGACACTATGAAGTTTTTAGCTTAATAAGTAATAAACAGTAAGAAAATAAGCAGGCAATCCCACAAAAATTGCAAATTTTGATAAAATCATCAAGAAGGAGATATCTATTATGCACAATAAAAATATTTGGGAAAATATTTAGATATAATGGACAAGAAAAATTTCCTGATTATGTGAAAATCATATAAAAGCCTAAGACAACAATCCCAATATAAACAGCAAGACAAACTGCTGTGCACATTGCAGAATAATGTTAGGAAAGTCTCCAGGGTGGAAAAAGACTTTGTGCTTTTTAAAAAAAAATCATTTTATTTGGGGCTCATACAACTCTTATCATAATCTATACATACATCCGTTTTGTCAAGCACATTTGTACATTCATTACCCTCATCATTCTCAAAATCTTTGCTCTCCATTAAGCCCTTGGTATCAGCCCTGCATTTTCCCCCTCCCTCTTGAATCATTGATCATTTATAAGTTATTATTATTTTGACATGTCTTACACTGTCCAACGTCTCCCTTCACCCACTTTCCTGTTGTCCATCCCTCAGGGAGAAGGTTTTATGTTGATCCTTATAATCGATTCCCTCTCTCTACCCCATCTTCCCATCTTCCCTCCACCCTCCGGTATAGCCACTCTCACCACTGGTCCTGAAGGGATCATCTAAAGAGAATCAGATGTGTTTGCCAAAGGAATCCAGGGTCAGATAGATCATGGTATAATAAGCAGTAATAACAGATCGGGATTTAATGGTATGTGCAATACAAATCATATAATGGTTTGCAGAAGAAAATTATGCTCGGAATTTTATCTTTAAAGAAATTGCTTCATATACTTTGTGATCAATTAAAATGATAGATTAGAAAATGCTATAGAAAAATATGGGAAAACTATAAGAAGTCAATAAAATGATCCAAGATAATAGTAATATTCTTGAAATGAATGGTTGTGGACATGAACAGAAATGGAGGAACTAGAAGTATATTTTAGAAATCAACATTTATCATCAAAGATAAGGAGTAAGATGCTATCTAGTTTTATGTTTAGTAATGAGACAGGTCCAAGGAATGAAGGTGGAGGTTTGGACAGAACATGCACGGAGTCCTTGACAACATCTTGGAACTGCATTGCCCAGAAACCCTTGCCATACCAATGGAAGTTCCTGATGATCTGTGTGTGTGTGTGTGTGTGTGTGTGTGTGTGTATGTACCATTAAAAATGCTTGGTATACATGGGGGGCAGGGGGGGTAATGGTAGAGGAGTGGGGTGCAAGCATACCAAAGCCAGCTATTAGCACTGGCAAGGTTTTCTTCCTCCTGGGAGTCTCTAAATAAAAATTTTGGGCGATGCCCTTTATTTTCCAAAAGTAATCCTATCATTGGGAAGACAAGACCCTGAATTTTGGTAACACATCTGGTGAGCCTAGCCAGGAGAAACAAGGGATGGTGGACCCAAAAAAACACTGTTCTAGAGGCCACATGTACTTCATTCACAGGATAAATAAGCCTATGTTTGGAAAATCCCTTCTGATTTAAGAAATAATTTCTATGTTTTTCCTTCTTCCATTAATGAATAGTTTTATATGTTTATAATAAGACAGCCCTTCTAAAGAGTGCACTACTTATTTTAATTTGTATAGCAAGGTCTTCTAAAACAAACCTTGGAAAAATATAAATTTTATTTTTGATGATATTTAGATGTAGTGTATCTAAATATATTTTCTTTCCTCAAAAGTTTAGCTTTAGTTCTATGAGATGTACATTCATATGAATCAAACTGTTTTGATTTTATAAAGAACAAATGAAGATAAATACATATAAATGTATGTATATGTTTCCAAGTTTGGGAATTTATCTAGGAACAGTAGTTAGAAAATATTGTCTTGGTGATAGAAATAAAGCTGGATATTACATAATAGAATTCTGCAAGACCAACAATTTATGCATAGGAAATACCTTTTTCAACAATACAAAAAGTGATTATTCACAAGGATTTCTTCAAAAGGAATCCACAGAAAGAAAATTAACTACATCCATGAGAAAAAACGTTGGAGAAACTCAATATCAGCCTCTAAAACCAGACCGAGAGGTGACTGTGGAGTAGACCAACAGTTGCTCATATATAATGACAAAACAAAGCTGAAGAAAATGAAAAGAAACTCCATGAGGATATTAAAAGAATTAAAGAAATTAAAACAGTTAATTAAAATTGTAACAAGTGCAAAACAGCCAAACTTGATTTTGAATTTCTATGACGACCTGAATTTTAAGAGCATTTCAAATTATTATTATTTTCATATCTCACACTGACCGCTGTCTCCCATCCCCCATTGTTGCTGTTAATCTGTCAGTGGTTCACGAGGGGGCGGGGGAGAGATGGAAAAAACAGGATCTGATATCAAGGGCTCAATAGAAAGTAAACGTCTAGAAAAGAATGATGGCAATCTATGTACAAATATGCCTGATAAAATTGATACATGGATTGTAATAAGAGTTGTGAGAGTCCAAATAAAATTATCTTAAAAAAATAAATAAAGGAGAACGTTTCAAGAGTTGATTTGACTCATGGAGTACTAATGATTGAAGAGACTGGTGAGCTGTGGGAGGACATCAAGAACATCATTCACGAAGAGAGCCAAAGGTCATGAAAAAAAACAGAAAACCAAGAAAACCTCGAAGTGGATCTTGGAAACATAAACATGCTTTCATCTTAGAATAGCTAAAGCATTTGCTGATCAAGGTCAAGGATTGTAGCCTTCAGTATGGGTGATGGCTCAATGGGAAGAGACCAAAGTTCCCTCAAGCAGGCCAATAGGTGACATGAAAAACGAAGGCGAGATGGAAATTTTAAAGGATCTTTGCTCTTGACTCCACAAGCAATGCTCATGGAAGTAGCAGTCAAGAGATCGAAAGACATGTTGTATTGTGTCAATCTGCTGCACAAATGACTTCAGATTATAGACAAGAAAGGATGTTACTGTGACAACTAATGTGTGCCCTGACCCATGCCATACTTTCAATTGTCTCATACCAACAGGGTACCAAAAAAACCAACAAACTGGAATAAAAGCTCTACTGGGCAGAGCTTTTATAGTAGATATTTCTCAAGGTTCTCCCTTGTCATGGTGAAATGTCTCATAAAAGCAGCTTCCCTCAAACCTCCTTCGTTTGTTTTTTTTAGGGGGGGGTTTGATGATTGATTTAAGGAAGGAGTGTGACATTTTGCTTCCTGCTTGGGGAAAGTGCTGCAGACGGTTGTGACTTGAACACATCTTACAAGGCCAGCACCAGGGAAAACTCCAGTGTGCGAAGGCTTTCTCCTTTCCAGAAAGGTGAATTGTCAATGGATGACAAGCCTCATTTTGGATAACTGTCAACTTCCCGAACAGACGGAAATGTCTGCAAAGTCATGCACTTGTGCTCCAAGGCCAAGGAGGGACCACTGAAGAGATCTGGAAGTTATCTGGACTAGTTTTGAGTTCACTTCAGTGAATTTTAATGGCGGATATGGGAATGAGAAGGGTCAATGCAAAATTTGTGCTTTGGGTTCTGACTGACCTGAAAAAACTAGTGGAGTAGAAACATGCCGTGCTTTGAAAATCAGATCCGAAGTGACCCACACATTTTTCCAAACTGGTGGTGAGACATGGTGCTATTCTTATAACGCCCCAAACAAAAATCAATCAGACCAGTGGAAGACACCATTGTCACCTGACCCCCCTCCCCCAAAATCTTACCAAGTGAAATCAAAGATCAAGAAGATGTGCATTTGGGTGTTTTTTAATTTTTTTTTTTGGGGGGGGCGGCTATTGGAGGTTGGTGTGAGGGGATAGTGCAATTTTAGTTCATTACACCTGGTCAGACTGTTAATCAAGCTTTCTATTTGGAGGTAATGAAAAGATTGCATAGCTGTAACAAACAAACAAAAAAAGCCCGAATTGTGGCACATGCGGACTAATTTAGCCACCACAACAATGCACCTGCTCACACGGCCATCTCAGTGCACTAGTTTTTGCCACAAAACAGCATGCCTCTTATTCCCCATGCAACTTATTCACCTGACCTCACTCCGAGAGACTTATTTTTGTTTCTGTAAATGCAGAGGGACTTAAAAGGACAGCTATCAATGGCTTAGAAGAAGTGAAGTAAAAAGCAAGGGAGGTGCTGTCAGTCATCCAAATAGATGAGTTTGAAAAATGTTTCCAAGAATGGAATTGCAGATTTGACAAATGTATTAAGTGTTATGGAGAGTACTTTGGAGGTGATAAGGTTGTAAAAATAATTAAATACATAGTCTTGAAAAAATATCCTGGATTTCTTGGGGTTACTCTCTGATATGCATATGAACATTGGACATTAAATAAGCAAAACCAATGACGGCTTGATCATTTGAATTGTGCTATTGGAGAAGAATACTGAAAGTACCGTGGATTGGCAAACAGACAAACAAATCTTCAGTGCCTTAGACATGTTGTCAGGAGTTAGTCCTTTGGGAAGGACATCATGTTAGGTAGCATAGAAAGGCAGCAAAATTGCAAAAGGTCTAGAAAGGTATAGGTTGACACAGGGCTGCAGCAATCAGCTCAAGAGTAGGAACAATTGTGAGGACAGCTTTATGATTAAGATCGCTAAGTTATTTGCTAAAGTTAAATTGACAAATATTTCTTTCCATTGGAAGTTCACATACTTTTTTATACAGAAAGGATATATCTATGTTCAGGTCTGTTAAATACTGTTTGTTTTTTATGTTTAAAATGTTATTATAAGAGTAAGAACAATGAAATATTTTAACAATTGTAACATAGAACAGGGGTGGCAGATCTGTTACTATCTTAGCTCTTTACTAAAGATAAAAGAAAAGACTTAGTAGTTCATTCACATAAGACATGCCTGGGGTTCTGTTAACATTAGATGCCTTTTAGTATCTGCATTTGTTTATCTCTGACTTTAGCCAAAGTTAGGCAGACCAGTTTACTGAAGTCCAGACCTTATGTGTACACCATGGTTTATGATTTATATTTTTAAGCCTTCAACCCTTGTACTACAAGATGTTACATAATGGTAATGCTTTCTATAGAAATAACAGTTGAGAGGAGTTTTCATTGGGTTTTAAAATCCTTCCCTTTGCCTAACATTTCTTCCAGCTTATGGTAACTTTGGTTTTGCTTCGATTTTTATGAATTTCCTGTTTAAGCATTTAAAAAAAATATATATATTTTTTACTATGACTTAGGAATGACATTTTCACTTATCGGTGAGGTTTTGCTTTTGTACACCTTCTAGCATATTTAACCAAAAATACTATAAAAATGAACTTATATTGGACTTATAAAATGTTGTAATATCCTGATTTGGAGTTCACCATATTAAAACAATATTTCCAGAACTCTGAAAGGTGACAGGACTCATGGATTGCAGCTGATCCAAAACCAGAAATTAGCCACTAAATAGATCAAATGTCTTCTAAGTTTTTATTGCATATTGGTATGCAGTGGACTGCGGCAAGCCCCAGCTGCTCTGCAGGAGGAAGATCTTGCCTTGAATTAGAATTCACACAATGGCAGCAAATTTGATTTTTGCTTTTTGAAGTTCTTTATGTGGGAATTGTGTGGGCTGTTTAAGAGTGTCCTCTGTGTACACTATTTTTGAAATACTTAGAAAAATTTTTGTATGCTCTACATTCTCATCTGATGCAAAGGTATTATCCCCAAAATGCTAAAGAAATCTATCTAATGGGATGCCTCTTTAAACTATGGCCAGACATCTTGGTGGCTCATTGGGTGTTAAGAGTTAGGTTGCTAACAGTCAGTAGCTTGAGACTAAAAGCTACTCCTTGAGAAAATGAGGCTTTTCTGGCCCCATGAGTGTCTACAAGTCTACTTTACCCTACGGTGCTGTTATCAGTAAGAAATTACATGTTGGCAGAAGCCATTACGTAATAGATGTAAGATTATATCTTAGGCCACTTTTCACCACCAGCTTTGGAACAAATGAAGCCAAAGGGTAATTTTTCTT
>NW_022111373.1:21760615-21770497 GCF_000313985.2 Echinops telfairi
AACCAAGCAACACTGTACAACAAAACAGCAACAACATCAATCCACTGACGAAGAACAAATTAAAATATACCAAGCAAGAAAAACTTGTGTTTTTTAAAGTTGAAATGCCTACTATAGGCAGAAGAAATAAGGCTATTCTAAAACCACATAAAGTCACTAGACTCTGGCACCAGGTCTATTGTACATTTATCATCTGTTGTTATAAGCCTTGCTTATCATCTTCTGCCCTAGTTTGGCAGGTTTTCTTTACCTTATTGAATACGTGGAAAATGTCTATAACACTACATACAAAACTGCTGGCATAAAATCCCAGGTTCATTGTTCTCAGTTGCAGAAGGCCAAATTCATGACCAGTGCTGGGATGAGCCATGTTAAGACTGATGCCAGCATCAAGATGCTTCCACTGCCACTGGATCCACAAGACATTCCACTCACTGGCCTGTGAACTTCCTGTACTCAGTGCCATTGCATGTGTTGCATGAGTCTGAAGAAGAACTTATAAACTGATAATAGACATATGGCCTAATATCAGATTTATGGACTTGACTTGGACTGGGTTGTGATGTTTTCTTAATGTACTATTGCTCTTTGATATAAAGTTCTTTCTTACACACATATGAGTGTCTACAAATCAGCTTCTTTAGTCAATCCAGACTAACACATTATGGTACCTTGGGAGTGGGGTACCAGAGAAACAAATCACAAAGATGGAGAGTGGATGCTTATTTGACGTCTGACTCATGGTAGTGTTTCTTCTTTGACTAACCAGAAGTAAGAAATGTCCATGCAGTTTAATGGGTTGTTTTCTGGAAAGAATATGGGGATTTAAAGTCTTAATTCTTTTCTTTGGTTGTTGTACTTGGTTATTCCTGTTTGAAATGGCGAACAGGGGTATGATTAATGTATATTTTGAGCTCAGGGGGTAAAATCGCCTCTTGACTCTCTGAGACCATGCTGCTCAGTGACAATGGCTGAAAGGAGTTAAAAATGGCTGACAGAATGTCTGGCCCTCGTTTGATTCTGTCAAAGGCACCCACGCCACCACTGAGATCTTCTAGCACCACTGGATGCACAAGACTTTCCACCCACTGGCCTGTCATCTCCCTGCACTCGGTGTCAGAGCATGTGTTGCAAGAGTTTGAAGATGAATTTATAGATTGGCAATGGGCTAATATTGGATTTATCTACTTGACCTGAATGGAGCTGAGATGTTTTCTTAAAGTCCAATTGCCCTTTGATATAAAGTTCTCTCTTACACACAAATCAGTGTCTCTGGAGTGGCTTCTCTAGTCTACTCAGACTAACACAGTTGACCAAACCAGCTAAAAGATTTAACCTAGAATTTAGGTGTCCCTCTGAATCAACCACTGTTCAGCCACCCATCTGACGGATGACTTACCTGTAAGTGCACTTTAAATATCCTCACAAATGCTTTTTGTGATCCCTTTGTACCTGGAATTATGTTAATTACCTGTCTAGTTACCTTTTCCCTTTAATGGTGATAGATGCTTGGAATAACGGAGATTCTGATGAACTGCCACAATCCAGGAAAAGGTTTCATAATCTAATGCCATGCTTGATTACACACACACACACACACACACACACCTGTTTAAAAGTATCTTTTAATTCTTCCTTCCACTTTAAACATGTACAAACCTTTCTTTTGTAAAATTAAAGCTAAATAGTGGACTCCTCTTCAGTGACCTGCCGAACTCTGGTACCTTGTCTCAATCTCATTTAGAGTCTAGTTAAATAATAATATATGTGACATCCAGTTGCTAAAGCATTTCCCTCACTTGCCTTTCAGAGAAAATTGATGTTTGGTAGCAAGGTACCTAGCTTGTCCATGAGGTTTCAATGGGTAGTACCCAAAAAGGTGTGCCACATGAGTTGAGATTGCAACATTGTATGTTCTCAGATGAGAGTAAGAAGGAGATCCTGTGGTTTGGGTTGATCATTTTTGAGAGCTTGAAACTCTAGTTATATTATAATTGAATTGAAACACTCATTGAGAAATTTCTCAGTCACCATGGGACAAATACCAGATAAACCTGAGGAATGGAACAGAGAAGTGATGATTAAACTCTTTGTTCCAAGTGTCTTTGAGCAACAGAAATTTAGGACTTAATTTTTATTGTCCCATAAAATCTGTTCTGTAGACATTTCTAGCAGCACCTAGATAAATAAACAGGAAAGTTAAAATCGGACATACACAGAATTAGACAATGGGCCATATAGATCCAAACCATGGTAACAGTCTTAGAGGCAATAGACTTATTTGAGTGGCTACCATCTGGAATAGGCACATGAGCTAGGTCAACTTTACAACTTTACAATAATGATGATTTTAATCTGCCTTTCACTCAGTACTATCTTTCACTGCTGCTTCACATATAGTAGAGTGTGGTAGTTACATAATTTCATGTCAAGTTGAAGTGCAGGGGTGGAGTCTAGCCTGTCAATCAAGTAACAGCCTTATGGTACCTTCTTGTAAGGGTGATCTCCTCACAAGGAGTGTCCTGAGAACCACCCCCTCTGTCTTTGATTTCACCCTTCTGTACACAAGTCACTTAGAGACCAGCCAAAGACTTTCCAGAGCCCCGTGATGCTTCCACTGCCATTTGATCCACAAGAATTTTCACCCACCGGCCTGTGAACTTCCTCCATTTTGCATCATTGCTTGTGGCTGCATGAGTCTGAAGAGGGAATGATGAACTGGGATCAAACTTATGCTCTACTATTGGACTTATGGATTTGATCTGGACTGGGCTGGGATGTTTTCTTGATGTATAACTATTTCTTGTATAAATCTCTCTCTTACACAGGTATTAGTGTGACTGGATTGTTTTCTTACTCAACCTGGCCTACCACAAAGATAAAAAAAAAATGGCTTGGATCAGAGTGATGACCACAGATTCTGATCAACACTAAAAAGTCTCTGAGTGAAGTGGGAAGCCAGCAGTGTGAGTTTGAAGAGGCTGTTATCACTGCCATCTTAAGGCAGCCAAAAGCTGAGGTTAATTATCAGTACGCTATCTTCAAACTCTAATGAAGAGGAGGAAATGTATCAGTGACAGAAACTAGAAGCTATTTGCTCTGCATAAAGCTGCAGCCTGCACACAGAGCCCTGTCTTCAACCTATGCCTTGAATCAGGCTAAAACACACATGTGCCTAAACACTGAACTACACTGGTGGTCAGGAAAACCCCTAGAAAAATCAGGGAGCGGTCCTGCACTTACAAAAAGAGATAGATGCAGATGTATATGCACATGCACACATACAAGAGTTAGATAGTGTTGCCTAAAAGTGCCCTCAGAGCTAGAACATGTAGGAACAAAGGAGATATCTTTCTTTGTCCTTTCACTGCAGCTTGCTAGACCAACCAAACCCTTTCTGACTATTATTACCATAAAATTTACACTAGGAATCTGTGAGAGTGGGAGAGGGAGAATATTTCCCGAAATGTACAATTAGTCTTGCATTGTTCTTGTGCAGACATAGCATTAATAGCGTGTCAATCTGCTCCTCACTCCTCTTTTCTTTTGTCTCATTATGGTTAATTATTTCCCCTGGGATAACCTTAGTGTGACATGCACAGAAGTTTCTGAAAAACAGACCGAGTTGATCCTGAGAAAACTGAGACAGCAGATCATGAATAACTCTATACATGACTCACAACCTCCAGGCAAGCATCTCCATCTGAAAGAGTTTGCTTTCCTTCCTGATCAGTAGATTAAGAGATATTTTCCCTCAGATAGGCATGGTGATGGTACTCTACGCCCCATATAAGCAGGAGGCAGCTACAGAAAGAGAGACCTCCTCCCATGATGCCATTAAGAAGTATGTGTATGAAATGTTTCTGGACAGTGGGGAAGGAGGCAGGGCCAGGAGTGAAGGTGAGATTTGGACACACCGTGGGTGGAATCCATGAAACCATCTTGGAAGTAGAGTTCCTCAAACCTGTTGCCAACCCAGATGGAAATTCGTGAGAATCTCGTGTAATGGCAACCCTTAAAAATACTTGGCATACAGATGGCGGCGGGGATGGACAAAAAAAGATGGATGTCAGAAAAGCTGGGTAGTAATGTTTTCTTCCTCCCAGAAGTATCCAAATAAAATGCTCTTGTGATGTCCTATGTCTTCCAAAAGTAAAACATTTTCTTGGTAAGACAAGAAACTGAATTCTAGTAACACTAATACTACCAGGTCCTGTGGTAACTTCTTAATCAAGCCTGTGTTCATGGACAAATACCTAGGAAAACATTCTCTTCCCAAATTAGCATGTAGTATATGGACATTAAGAACTTAAACAGATGCATAGCATAAGAAGAAATAGACAAGGTCTTCAAGAAACTCCCAACTGAAGAAAAATAAAAAGCCCAGATACAGATGGCTTCAGAGGACAATTCTACCAAGCATTGAGAGAACAGCTGACACCAATCCTACACAAACTCTCCAGAATATAGAAAGAGACAGCAAACTGCCAAGCTCATTCTATGAAGCCAGCATTACTCTGATACTTAAACCAGGCAAATACCCTCCAAATATAGAAAACTACTGACCGATATCCCTCATAAATATAGATGCAAAAATTCTCAACAAAATCTTATCCAATAGAATCCATTAACATATAAAAAACAATATATCATAATCAAATGGGATTCACACCAGGGATGTAGGGATGTTTCAACAGTTGAAAAATAACATAATCTACCACCTTAATAAGAAAAGGACAAGAACCATCTGATCATAGCACTTGATACAGAAAAAACATTTGGCAATATCCAACACCCATTTCTAATAAAAGTTCTTAGGAAGATTAGAAAAGAAGGGGAAATCCTCAACACAATAAAGGCCATATATGAAAAACCAATAGCCAATATTACATTCAATGGAGAAAAGCTGAAATTATTTCCACTGAATAAGGGAACCTGACAAGGATGTCTCTAATCCCCACTCTTCTTCAGCAGCATGCTGGAACTCCTAGCCAGAACCATAAGGACAACAGCAAGAAATCAAGAGAGAACAATTGCCGAAGTAGAAGTGAAATTTTGCTATTTTCAGGCGATATTATGTTATATATAAAGAATCTTAAGGTGTTCAAAATAGAATCATTGGAAATAATTGAACAGTAGTAGAGCAGCAGGATATAACATTAACAAGCAGAAATCAGTTGGGTTCCCATATACTAGTGGTGAGAATACTGAAAAAGACATCAAGAAAACAATACCATTCACAATTACCACACAAAAGCTGAAATCTCTATGAACAAGCCCAACCAAACAAAACAAAAGATCTGTACATAGAAAACTACAGACCATTATTGCAAGAAACCAAAAGGGACCTACACAAATGGAAGGATCTCCTGAGTTCATGAATCAGAAGACTCGATGTTTTATAAATGTCAATACTGCCTAAAGCAATCTACAAATTCAATGAGATCCCCATCCAACTTGCAGCATAATTCTTTAAAGAAATAGAAAAACTAATTACTACCTTCATATGGAGAGGGAAGAAGCCCAGGATAGGCAAAGAAGTCCTCAAAAAGACAAAGTGGACGGTCTTGTACTACCTGACCTCAAAACCTATGTATTAGTCTGGGTACTTTAGAGAATCAAATCCACAGAAACTCATGTATAGGAAAGAGTTTTATGTAAAGGTTAAGTGTGCATCAAGAAAATATCCCAACTCCGTGCTGCCCAATCCCACAAGTTCAACATTAGCCCATATGTCCAAGACCAATAAACAAAGTCCTTCTCCATCTCACAAAACAGACAGAATGATGCTGACTGCAGGAGGAAAACTGAGGCAGTGAATGGTAAGCATCTCAGCACTGGCAGGGGTCTCCACATGGCTGCTCCAGCACCCAGGGCTGCATCGGGGTAGGTCCATGTGGCTTCTCCTCAGGGATTTCTTTCAGGAAGTGAACCTTGCCAACTGAAGCTAAGCCAGCTGCACCCTGGTCCGACCATCACAAAGCAAGAGACCCGAGAACTAGAAAGGGGAGGCTCACTGAGCCATTTATCTCTCATCCCTTCAATTAACCCCACATGATTTTATCAGCCAGGGTGGCCTAATAAACTAACTGCTTCAACCTACTACACAGTCACAGTTGTCAAAACACCCTAGTATTGGTAAAATGATACATAGATACACAGACCAATGGATCAGGGCAGAAACCCCAGAAATGAAAACATCTATGTGCAAACAATTGGTTTTTTACAAAGGACCAATAAGCATTACATGGGAAGGTGATGCCCTCTTTAATAAATGGTGCTGGAAAAGCTGGATATCTAGCTGCAGAAGAATGAAACAAGACCCATATCTCACCCCATGCATAAAAACAAACTCAAGGTGGATCAAAGACCTACATGTAAATCCCAAAGCTATCAGGATCACCAATGAGAAGATTGGGACAAATCTAAGTGCCCTAGTACAGGGAATACGTGGGCTATCCGAGATAATAAAGGAAGCACAGTCAGTCGATAGAAGACAAAATAGATGAGTGTGACTTACAAAAATAAAAGACTTTAGTACATTGAAAGACTTCATTAATTGAGTCCACCAATTGGGAAAAGCTCTTTAATAACAGCATAATGAACAGAGGACTAATTACTAACCCTGGCAGTATACTACAAGCCTACAACAAGAAAACCTAACACCTTTGTGTCTGTTCAGGTCTATTGAGGTGGGCAATAGACCTGAACAGATGATTCACAAAGGATGACATTCAAATGGCCAATAAGCACATGAGGAAATGCCCTTGTTCACTAGCTATCTGGGAAATGCAAGCCAAAACAACCATGAGATACCATCTAACACCCATAACCGGAGTCTATTTTGTAAAAACTGAGAACAATTGCTGGAGAGGTTATGATGAAAAATGCTTTTTCATCACTGGTGGGCTTGTAAATACATACAGCCACTGTGGAAAACACTATGGCGATTCCTGAAACAGATGACAACAGAAATACTATATTACCCAGCAATACCATTACAGGGCATACACCCCAAAGAAGTAAGAACAGATAACAAACAGACACATGCTCCCCCATGTTCACTGCTACACAGTTAACAATAGCAAGACATTGGAAACAGTCTAAATTCCCATCAGTAGAATATTGGATCAAAACCTCTGGTATATACACAAAATGTAATACTATGCAACCCTAAAAATCAGTGCTGAAACCAAGAAACACCTCATGACATGGACGGGTTTGCTGAGTGAAGTCAGTGAATCACAAAAGGGGGACAAGACAGCCTGGCTGAGAGCCTGACTGGTACCCAGGAGCCACACACCATCCACCCTAGATATGTATCCTGAAGGTGACTTTGCCAGAGGGCACCTCAACATGAGCTGGGATTTACTTGTTAAGGCAGGGGGAGGGATGATTGTCTACAAGTGGCTGCCATGAAAAGCTGTATGAGGTCTATAGACAGCCCTATCAGAGGGATGAGGGATACTGATTGCAAAGCCAAGTCAAAAGAGGGGAAAGGAAGTGAGCATGGCTTGGGGGAGCACAAATGCATGATTGTTGGTAGGAAAAAGGGGAGGGCTGACCTCCAGGTGGGGGGAATAATGATGGGAAATGCTTTGGGCACCATTGGGGGCCAGTGTCCCTGGTGTCATGCATGAATGGGCCACATCAGTCATTGCATCCTGGATCTTCAGAGCACAGGCATGCTCCAGAGTCATAAGCAGTGAGATTGGATGGGGACAATCCGCTGGGTGAGCTGTACTGTACCTCAGACACACTTGTCACCTGAGGACGTAAGGTTGAGCAGTCATGGTGTTTGAGGAAGCAGAAGACTTCTGGACCAAGCTTGCTGATCTGTTGGTAGGCAGACAATCACGGTCTTGCCCTACATGCTGTATTAAGATACATGTTATTCTGGAAAACTTGTGACTGACATGCTCTCTCAGTGAATATTATTGTAAATTTTACTTGACAACCAGCTCCTATTGTTTGTTTAAATAGTGTCCAGCCACGAAAGGATTGATTCTGTATAAGTGAATAATTCAGGTACTGCAATATAAAGTTAACCTACATTGGTTCAATATCCCTCTGGCAACAATGCTTTAAAAGTTAGTATAGAGATTCTTCAAAGACCATATTTAACAGAAGACTTTTATTCGATAAGACTTTCTACCATAAATTTACAAGGAGGTTTTGAAATGGAGCCAAAGGCAGATCTAACAAACAAACAAACACAGGTCCAGGAATGGGTTTTGGACTTGCAGTTAATCCTAGCTCTAACTTACCAACAATTGGTTCTTTTTCCCTCTTTTTAAAAATCATTTTATTAGGGGCTCTTATAACAATCCATACATATATCCATTGTGGCAAGCACATTTGTATGTTGTCGTCATCATTTTCAAAACATTTTCTTGGGACCTTGATATCAGCTCCTCATTTTTTCCTCCCTCCCCAGCCTTCACTCCCTCATGAACCTTGATAATTCATAAATTCTTAGTTTTTCATGTCTTGCACTTGCCTTCAGCAAGGGAACAGAGAAGATATGGGTGCTATAGCAAAGTGTGGTGAAGATATTAGATGGTGCACAGTTATCAGATAAAATAGCATCTGGGGTCTTAACGACTTATTTCCAAATAAGCAGCCATCTATGAGAAATGTCAACTGAGTGCACATGGAATAAGCCAACCAACATCAGTTATCAAAGTATTGTAAATCATACACCCCAAATCCAAAGGATGGAATAGTATCAGAGTCTAAATTGTGAGACTCTGGTTTGCATCTCTGTTTCTTTCTCACTTGGAGTTAGTGATTTAGCTCTGTTGGACCCAAAGGCAAACTCTTAGTAGAGTTAACATTATGTCTGAGCCCATTGTTGCAGCCACTTTGTCAATCCATATCCTTGAGAGCCTTCCCCTTCTTCTCTGACCTTATACTATATCTAATATGATGCTATTTTTAAAAATCCCAATTTTTTTTAAAGAATGCACGACAAGCTAGGGTATATGGATTTCGGCTGCCATGTGGCTATTTCACCAGGATATCAGTTTTATCAATGGTGTCCCGCTTGACCAATGTTAAAATCTGGTCACCTTAATTTAACATGATGTTATCTGTTGGTCCAGTTGTAAGGATTTGACTCTTCTTATAATGAGTTCCAATCCATCCCAAAGACTTCAATCCTGGATGTTCATCAGCAGGTGTTCAAGTCATCCTCATTTTCACTAAACAAGGTTGTGCTATGTGCTATGCAAAGGTTGTTAATAAGCCTTCTTTCAATCCTGATGCCACATTCTCCTTCATGTAATCTAGCCTCTCTGATTATTTTCTCAGTGTACAAATTGAATGGTATGGTGAAAAGATACAAGCCTGAAGCTCCCCTTTCCTGATTTTAACCGTGCAATATTCCCTTGTTCCGTTGGCACAACTACCTCTGTATCCAGGCACAAGTTCCTTAAGAAAACAAGGAAATGTCCTGGAATCCCCACTCTTCTTACGGTCATCCATCATTTGTTATGGTCCACACAGTTGAATGCCTATCTACAGTAAGAATTTAAAATTTTTTTAAAGCACAACTAAGCATCATTCTGGTATTCTCTGCTTTCGGCCAATTCCAACTACCATCAGTATCTCCAAACTCAAAACTAACTGTCCTGGAGTCAATGCTGACTCATAACGACCCCTCTGAATTTCTGAGGCATTTCTTACGTTTGCCTTAACTACTCAGAGATTCAGAGGAAGTTTCAAAGTCTCTTCTGACATCCAATTTGATCTATTCTTTCTTTCTTTTTTTTTATGCTATGTATTTTTTTTAAATCAATTTATTGGGGCTCATAAAATTCATCACAATACATAGATCAATTGTGTAAAGCACATCTATACATTTGTTGCCCTCATTATTCC
>NW_022111373.1:21775311-21776655 GCF_000313985.2 Echinops telfairi
TTTCATAGTATTTTGTGATGATCCTTTTAATCTCATTGGGGTCTGTTGTTATTGCCCCTGCTTCATCCCTCATCCTGGCTATTGATTTTTGCTCCTTTCTATCCTTGGTCAGCTTTGCTAGAGGAGTGTCAATTTTGTTAATTCTTTTGTAGAACCAGCTTTTAGCTGCATTTATCTTTTGTATTGGTCTCTTGTCTTCCCACTGGTTTAACTCTGCCCTGATTTTTATTATTTCTTTTCTCTTGCTATTTGAGGGGTGGTTCTGCTGACTCTGTTCTAGTTGTTGGAGGTTTTGTGTTAGCATATCTGTCATACGCCTCTCCTCTTTTTTCATATAGGTATTTAATGATATCAAGCTACCTCTGATAACTGCCTTTGCAGTGTCCCATATGTTTTGATACGTTGTATTCTCGTTCTCGTTGGTTTCTAGAAACTTCCTGATATCCACTCTAATCTGGGCCTGTACCCATTCATGTTGCAGGAGATCATTGTTCATCCTCCAATTGGTTGCTCTTGCTTTCCTGGACACCCTCTTATTAATCTCCAGTTTTATGGCATGGTGATCTGAGAAAGATGTCTGGATAATACCTATATGTTTGAATTTGCTCAAGCTGGACTTGTGTCCCAGCATGTGGTCTATTCTTGAAAAAGATCCATGTGGACTAGAACAGAATGTGAAACCCTTTGCTTTTGGATGGAAAGCTCTATAAATGTCTATCAGGCCCTGTTGCCTAATTACATTGTTTAGCTCTATGACATCTTTACTGAGCTTCTTTACCATTGATCTGTCCTTCTCTGATAGCGGAGTGTTAAAGTCGCCTACTATGATTGTTGAGTCCGTGATTTCTTTTTTCATCTTTTTAATAGTTTGTTTGACGAACTTCGCCGCACCATTGTTGGGAGCGTAGATATTCAAAATGCTAATTGCTTCTTGGTTTACTGAACCTTTGAGCATTATGTAGTGTCCTTCGTTGTCTCTTTTTATGGTTTGGATCTTGAAATCAATATTTTCGGACATTAAGATAGCCACCCCTGCCTTTTTGGAGTTAGAATGTGCTTGGTAGACTTTCTGCCATCCCTTTATTCTTAGCATATTCTTGTCTGTGTGCTTAAGATGTGTCTCTTGCAGGCAACAGATTGATGGATTATGTTTTCTGAGCCAGTCCTCCAGCCTTTTTCTTTTAATGTACGAATTGAGTCCCCTGGAATTCAAGCTTATTATCAATATCTGTGGGTTCATAGTTATCATACCCTGTTTTGTGTTTTGGGTCTTTACATATCTCACCTTATATCAGTGTGCTGTGTTTGAGTGGGGATTTTCTATGTTGTCTTCTTTTTCATCTG
>NW_022111373.1:21777484-21779479 GCF_000313985.2 Echinops telfairi
TGGTGGGTGGACTTCTTCCCCTCTATTGTGGACTTCATCCCCTCTATTGTGGACTTCATCTCCTCTATTATTGTATCCTTGTTCTGGGTTGCTTCCTTCAGCTCCTTTATTACTGCCAGTAGACTTATGAAGATTTCCTTCTGTGGCAGATCTGTATCTGCTTTTTCTATGGGATACGTTAGCTCTGCTACTATGTTTTGTCTCTCTGGTTATTTTGTTGGGAGTACTGTGGTCTGCTGATTTTTCCTCAATCCTTTCATATGCTCAATGTTTCTGGGAGGCCAGGGGGCCCTTATCTGTGTTACTGTTAGGGATTCTCTCAGGTATTTGCCTTTGGCCTACTCTGAGGATGTGTCAGACTGCTGTGTGGGCAGAGTTCCCCGTAAGCTTGGTGATCAGCAGTGGTAGGATGTTTCAGCGACTGGAGTGGGGGATGTGGCCTCTGTGAGTGCCTCTTGGCTGCTTTGACCTGGTTTATCAGGGTACCCTTAGCACCCCCCCCCTTTTTTGTTATTTAGTATCAAAATGGAAAAAGTTAAAAAATTTCAAAATATTAAAAAAATTTTGTTTTAATTAAACTGGGGGGAGGAAAAAGAAAAAGAATGGAGAGGGAGAAGGAAGGAGAAGCTGTAAAAGAGGAGAGAAGAGAAGTGAATAGTGAGAGTGAGAAAAGAATTTAAAAAGAGATAGAGGGAATACCTATAGAAGAGGGGCAAAAGAGAAGTATTAGCAATAGTGAAAAAGGAGGAAGAAAGAAGGGAGTGAAGAAAGTATAGAAAGTAGAAGAGAAAAAAGAGGAAATCAGCACGAGATAAAAGGTATACATTTATATTTATATGTATATATTTAGATCCCCCCCCCTTTTCCCTCCAAGTTCTAGCGATGCCTAATAGAAGGCGGAAGTGGGCGAGGCCTCCCTACCACGGTATGTGGTGCTGATCTGGGCTCTGGAGCAGGGATATGTGAGGGGAGATTGCTCTTCAAATCAACAAGCTCTCCGAGGTCCCTGTAGGCCTATAGAGTGTGGTCTTCGGGTGGAGACCACACTGAGGGAGGCTGTGGACAGCGCTTGGCCGGTGGGTGTTGCCCCATGGGGCTAGCCTTCTGCACTGCCTGGGAGAGACTGGGGCCGCAAGGGGTGTGGGGAGGCGCAGGCCACAATGCCTGCCTCCCATGCCGGCTGCAGAGGGCTGGGGCAGGCTTGGAGCTGGCACTGGGGATCCACGGGGTACTGGAGAGATAGGCACCTGCGGAGCACGCAGACAGCTCTCCCTCAGAGAGCTGATTCACAGGTTCCCTAGCCGGTAAGCATTTATCGCTAGAGCCACCGGCCCGTGAGTGGCACAGGCTCCTCAGCAATGTGTTCCACGCCGATGTTAATAAACCTTCCTCCAGTGTTGATGCCACAGGCTTCTTAATTCATAACCGGATTGTATGAAGAACCCTAACTTACATATAAGCAATTGATGGTCTGTTCGACAGTAAGCCCCTGGCCTTGTTTCAGCTGCTAATAGTGAGCTTGTTGTTGTCTCTTCCCATAGATATGTCATCAATTTTATTTTATGGATTCCAACTGGTGACTCCATATAAAATTGTCTTTTGTGTTGTTGAAGAAAGGTATTTGCTATGGATAATATATGGGTCTTTCAAAAGTCTTCCATGTGATAACCAATATAATTTATGCTCCCCCCACTATCATAATCCCAATTCTACCTTACAAATCTGGCTAGACCAGATGATGTATACTGGTACAGATAGGAACTAGAAACACAGGGAATCCAGGAAGGATGATCCCTTCAGGACCAGTGGTGAGAGCGGTGATACCAGGAGGGCAGAGGGAAGGTGGGATAAAACGGGGGAACCGATTACACGGATGTACATATAGCCTCCTCCCTGAGGGATGAACAACAGAAAAGTGGGTGAAGGGAGTTTTCAGACAGTATAATATATGACAAAATAATAATAATTTATAAATTATCAAGGGTTCATGAAGGA
>NW_022111373.1:21780146-21782779 GCF_000313985.2 Echinops telfairi
CTTCTGAGTTTTTGGTGAATTTTCCTGATTTTGGAAAATTATGTCCCTTCAACAAAGTGTGATTTAATTTTTTTTTTAGTTTTTTTTTTTCTTTGACAGTACTTAGACAGTCTCATAGATAATTAGGCTGTTTTGGGAAATGTTCTAATTTATAAGTGTAGATATCACTGAAATGAGTAGTTCAAAGGTTATTAATATTTTTCGTATTTCAAATGCCTCTAAATTTTATATTTGACCTTATCTACTAATGTCTTAGGGGTGTATATTGAAATTGCTTGTTCTTTCACATAATATCTAAGACTCCCTCTTTATAGATAAGCATATTCTGGACTATTATGGTTGTTTCCCTATGTGTTCTGCCTTTAAATATCATGCATTTTACATAACTTATTCCTTAAAGAAATTATACTATTTCTTTGGACCCTATAAAGAACTTATAATGTTTTAAATTGAATTGGGGTGGAACTAAGTAATATAATGTAACTTAATTTAAGAGTTTATGAACAGCATGTTGGAAAGTCAGGGTGTAAAAATCAATTATAATTGAAATACTATGCTTTTGTTCTCTTGAAATTTTTCTGAAATTAAAAGCATCCAAGAGTTCAAAGTCAGTTTATTTTGAGGTATAATTTGAGATAATGCTAAACCTGTTAAACCAGGAATATAATTTATTTTTTATAAATTTAGCAAGATAGGGGAGGGAAAATAGAAAAGAAGAGAATTATAAAGAGTTGTATGTGTTTAAAGGAGAGATAATAAAAATAAAGAAGTAAGAAATGAAGGAAGCAAAGGGTAGGCAATTTAGAAATTTAGATTAAAAAAGTAAAAGAGCAGAGAGAGAGCAGTCCTATTCTTTTAGGAATGATCATTTGACAAGAAATTTAACATTTTCTTTACCTATATTAATTATATTATTTAGTGCAAGTGCATGGATGGATTCCGTTTCTGTCAGCTCAAAAGAGGAACATGAAGCTGATTTTTTCCAGCACAGCTTAGATATTTATGAATTGAGTCTTCACATTGTTATTAGCCGTTGCCATCACAGTAATTCTGACTCATGATGAACTCATGTGAAGAACAGGAAAGTTCAAAGGATTTTCAAGCCTTTAGTTTTTCAGAGGCAAACCATCAAGCCAGTTTTATGAGATGCATCCGGATAGGTTTGAACTCCCACCCTTTGGATAGAATAGAAGATTTAGTAGTCATGAGCTTAACCATTTATTCCACTGAGGGGCTCCATGAATTGTCAGAGGGAAGTCAATACACAAGGAGGGAACTATTTGACATTATTTAAAAGCTGGATCTATGACCTTATATAAATGGGTCACATTTTTGGCAGAAAGAATGAGCCAAAACTTTAGTCATTGGCTAATGCATTTTTCTGATATTTCTACTCTTAAAATCTTCAAACATTATTTTAAAACTTTTAAAAACAATGCCAAAATGCATAACTAATGACCACGCTAGGCACACACAAATTGTAGAAATTGTGCTTACCTTCATTGTTAACAAATATGCTTTATGTTTTCTAACAGAATCTACTCAATGATAAATGCACACTCTCTAGGCTGTCACAATTGTTACTGTTAAAATTTTATTTAGAACAATGTTAGATTCTGTACTGTTTTTACTGTGTGTTTTTAATCAGGAATATAAAACCTTAAACAACCCCGGTCTGTTTATTAGTTTGTCATAGTGTGGTGGATTGTGTATTTTCTCTGATGTTGGAAGCGATATCACTGGCATTTTAAATACTGCAGAGTCACCCAAGGCAACAAAGTTTCAGGGGAACTTCCAGTTAATACAAAATTTAAAAACCTGAAGGAGCTGTAAACTTAGGAAAAATTAGCCATGAAGAACCGTGTATATCGCCGTGAAATATTGCCTGGCACAGTGCCAGATGAGGAGCCCCTGAGGTTGGAAGGCATTCAAACACAACTAGGGAAGATCTGCTTCTTTTCACGAAAGTCGGCCTTATGGATGGAACAAATCCCTGGAGGTAGCAAATCTTTGGAACATTAATTTTCTGATGTGGCATGACTCAAAATTAGAGGGAACCACCACAAACATAAATTGAATATTGTTAGGTAGAATGAATCTAGGAACATTTGAGTTTGTTAGAAAATAAAGCATAAAATTCATAAAGATTGATATGCTAAGCATTTGTGAATTAAAAAAAACTAGTATATACAAATTTGAATCTGATAATCAATGAAACTAATCAGATAATGAACAACAAATTTAATAAGATTGGCAGCATATTCATTGATAAAAAGAATGGGGTAGAAAGGGGAAACCAATTACAAGGATCTACATATAACCTTGTCCCTGGGGGGATGGACAACAGAAAAGTGGGTGAAAGGAGACATCGGACAGTGTAAGATATGACAAAATTTTAGTAATTTATGAGTTATGAAGGGTTCATGAGGGAGGGGAGAGTGGAGAGGGAGGGGGAAAATGAGGAGCTGATCTTAAGGGCTCAAGTAAAAAGCAAATGTTTTGAGAATGATGATGGCAACAAATGTACAAATGTGCTTGATACAATGGATGTATGTATGGATTGTGATAAGAATTGTACCACTCAGGAGGTGGGCAAAAGACCCGAGAACGAGGTTCTCAAGGGCAGAAATCCA
>NW_022111373.1:21786060-21790160 GCF_000313985.2 Echinops telfairi
TAAGAATAATGAAGTCAACATATGTACTAAAGTGCTGGACACAGATGACGTATGTACAGATTGTGATGAGTTGTATGAGCCCCTAATAAAATGATCATTAAAAAAAAAAAGAATTGTATGAGCCCCCTATAAAATGATTAAAAAAAAAGAACATTTCAGTATCTATCTTGAAGTACATTGCTGTCTGTGACAGGATATATTTAGAAGGAATATTTATATTTATTTATAAGGAAGACCAGTTAATACAGTTATTATTCAAATTTATGTACCAAGCATTAATGCCAAAATGAAGAAACTGAAGCTTTTAGCAACTTCTATATTTTGAAAATGATTACATAAGAAACCATGATGTACTGATAATTACTTGTGATTGGCATGCAAAAGTTTTCCAGAGGGAGGGCCAATATATGGAAAATATGGCTTTTGTGATAGAAGCAATGCCTGGGATCTCATGACAGAATTTTGAAAAATCTAATAATATATTAATTTCAAATAACATTTGTAACAATATACATGGCAATGATACATATGGAAATCAATGGATATTAATAGAATAGAGAGATCAGATTGCTATGGAAAGAAATGATGGGAACAACCACTATCAAGAGGCAGAACAAAACCTGGGTCTAATTAGAGAACAGACCATCAGTTGTCATGTCCTAGCTGAAGCTGAAGAAAATTAACCAAAGTCGATAAGAACGAAAATACAGCCTTGACTCTTTTGTTATTGTTAGATATGTTTGGGGTGGTGGCTGACACATAGCCATTTTGTGTACAACAGAATGAAACACTGTTCAGTCTCACGCCATCTTTAAAATTGTTAAGCTTGAGTCCCTAGTTGCAGCCACTGTGTCAATCCATAGTGTTGACTGTCTTCCTCTTTTTGTCAAACGCTCTACTTTACCAAGCATGACGTCCTTTGCCAGGGTCTGACCTCTCCTGGAGCGCATGAGACAAAGTCTGGAGCATTCTGCTTTTCGTTCCTACAAGGCAGATTTGTTATTCTTCCTTTTTTGAGACCATAATGATTTAAATGTACCATTTTTTTTCTGTTGTTCTTTATTTATTGTTCAATTTTCACATGCATATAAGGTGATTGAACATATCATGGCTTGGGTCAGGTGCACCTTATTTCTCACAGTGACAGATATGAAAAGGTCTCGTGTGACAGACGTACCCAGTGACATATGTCATTTAATTTCTTGACAGTTGCTTACATGACTATATTCCACTTGAATTTAGAAACCATTTAAGGATGGATTTGATACATTGGACATTAATAACTGAACTTTGATAAGTCGTGGAATGCTATCATGGCATCAGTCATAAAGAAACAAAAACTACCATCAAAAAGATAGGAAAAAAGGGAAAGAACAAAAAAGATTTCAAAAGAGACATCGAAATCTGTGCAATACATAAGGCTAAAGAAGATGTTGTTGTTTTAGGTACAATGGAGTTAGTTCAGACCCGTAGCTACATGTTGCATGGCAGAACTAAACCTGGCGTGGTCCTGCACGATCCTCACTGTTGTTCACATACCTGGCCCATCAGTGCAGCCACAGTGTCCATCCAGCTTCTTGAGGGCATTCCCCTTTTTGGCTGCCCCTCAATTTGAGCAAGCACGATGTCCCTTTTCCAGGGACTGGTCTCTCCTGACAACATGTCCAAAGTTTGTACGATGCAGCCTTGTCACGTCTGCATTTGTTAATTAAAAATGTATATCGGTATTAATATTTTATATTTACATTTTTGAAAAATAAGCTAATAAAAATAAAATTACTTAACCACAAATATATTTCAATTTTTTATAGGCTATACACTAGCTCATGTGTCTTGGTCTAAAGTTGAATCAAGAGAAGCTGTTTGTCTAACAGTTAATTTACATCATTGAATTAGAGTGTATTTTTATAAACTTTATTTTAAAGTAGAGATGAAAACATTACTATTTACAAAAAATACATGTGACTTAGTTATGATATGCACATAATGCTTATATTAATTCAATATATTTACAGCATGAAGATAAATCCAGACCAACTATTTAAACATGAAATATATACATTGATTTTTGAAAGACTATTATTTGTCTATGAAGCAGTTTTATAATTGTCATTTGTAGTTAAGAAGGAATAAACCTATTGAGGATACTATTTTGCTTTAGTCACTTTGTGGTAGTTACATAATTTCCTGTCAACTTGATTAATAAGTGCAGAGGTAGAGTCTAGCTTGTCAAGCCGGCACAGCCTGCTCCCTGTGGGTGTGGCATTCTCCTGAGGATGCTGGGAACTTCCTCTGTCTCTGCCTTCACCTCCCTATTGATCAGCCATACAGAGACTTGCTGAGACCTGGGAGCCTCTCTCTGTTTTCACCTTCCTGTTGAGGAGACACACGAGGTTCACCCCACTAACACAGCAAGAATCTTGGAGATGCTTCCACCACCGTTGGATTCACAAGACTTGTGCCCACTGGTCCATGATTTTCCTGCATTTTGCATCATTGCATGTGCTGCATGAGTCTGCAGAGGAATTTATGGAATCATAAGTAACTTATGGGCTAATATTGGACTTACACACTTGATCTGTACTGGGCTGGCACATTTTCTTAATATTCAATTATTCTTTGATATAAGCTCTTTCCTATATACATATATGAAAGAGCGTCTCTGGATTTGTTTCTCTAATTCAACCCGGACTAACAGACACTTCAAATAAATTTGGTCCACAAGAGTCATTCAAGTCTATTTCTGAAATTGTATTTTATTGAGGTGTAGTCTAATTGTTATCCACACAAGAAGAGATATCTGAAGAAGCAATAACATTAATGAACACTTATTTTACGTTGGAGGTTCAGAAGACCTGTCATCTTTGGAAGAGTAAGAAACTCAAATTCTGTAAAGGGGATTTCACAAAGTTCATGGAAAAATAGAAGCAAAAGAGAATGGAATTTCTCTAAAAACTTTTTGAACACCCATAAATATCTCTAGCTATATAGGTAAATAACATTCATGTGTACACAATGAGAGCTGGGTTTGTTTTGTTTTTCATTTCTGAAAGATAAATACTGAAAGCGTAAAGCAGAAAGTGTTCCGTGCGGAAATGCTGTGTTAAGGTGCTGACCATGATTCTCTCCTTTTTTTCATATGTGCATTTACTGCAATAAAGTGACCTCTGATAACTGCTTTTGCTGCATCCCACAATTTGGTAAGTTGTGGAATCATTCTCACTGGTTTCTAAGAACTTCCTAATTTCCTGTCTTATTTGGGTTATGATCCAATCGATCTGACATGTTCATTGCTGAGTCTCCAATTGATTTTCTTTGTTTTTTTCCCTGTTATTTCTATTGATTTCCATGTTTAGTGCACCTTGCTCAGATAAGATGGATTGAATGATCACTATGTGCTTGAATTTTCTCAAATTTGCTTTATGTCCAAGCATGTGATCTATTTTTGATTATGAGCCATGTGCTTTGGGAAACAATGTGTATTTTTTTACTGATGGTTGAAGAGTTCTATAAATATAAAGTCAAGTTGATCCATTTTGCGGTTCAATTCTTCCATTTCTTTATTGAGTTACTTACCCTTGATATATTTTTCTGTGACAGTGGTTTATTAAAATCACCTACTTTATAGTTGTTCTAGTGGTTTCTCTTTTCAACTCTTTGAGGACCTGGTTAATGACTTTTGAGGGTATTTTATTGGGCACATGTGTCTTTATTATGGCTATGGGTTATTGATATATAGATCCCTTGAGCATTATAGAACGTCCATTCTTGTCTCTCATTATATTGCATACCTCGTCTTTTTTTTATTATTTTATTGGGGGCTCATACAATTCTCATCACAATCCATATATACACCCACTGTGTCAAGCACATATGTACATTCACTGTCCTCATCATTCTCAAAACATTTGCCCTCCGCCTCAGCTCTTAATATCAGTTGCTCATTTCCCCCCTCCCCCCAACCTCCCTCCCTCATGAACCCTTCATAATTCACAACTTATTATAGTTTTGTCATAAATTACACTGCCCGACATCTCTCCCTGCCCTCTTCTCTGCTGTCCCTCCCCCAGGGAGGAGGCAATACCTAGATTATTGTAATC
>NW_022111373.1:21791265-21806627 GCF_000313985.2 Echinops telfairi
CCACTGTTTTTGGATCACTTGTTGCTCCCCTGTCCCTGGGTTGGTCAGCACCACCTCCTTATCCCCGCCTCCCCCTCTCCCGTGTCCCCCCGGAACTGTTGGTCCCGTTGTTTTCTCCTTAAGACTATTCATCCAGTCTACCTTATCTAGATAGATCTGTAAAGATAATAATATGCATCAAAAAGCAAGCCATAGCAAGATAGGCGATCAGTGAGAACACCACTATGGCAACAAAAAAAGGAAACCAATTACCCATAGAAGAACAAGTTAATTAAAAGAAAAAAAAAATGGGCAGAAAGAAAAAGCTGTAAATAGATCAAGGTCTCATTTTTGATCTCTAGGTGTGTCCTTCAGTCAGGACCGTGGGGGTACCATGCTCTGACCCCAGAGTCTGCCCTTTGTACTCCCTCAGGGGCTCCCTGTTCTGTTCCCATGGTTGCTCTTCCACATGCTTTTAGTGGTTTGCCTCAGTGTCTCAGCATTAATATGGGCCAGTCCTGACACTGAGTCTCCAGTCTTGTCCCCCTTAGAGCCCGGGGCCATCAAGGGACGGCGTGTCTCGTGCACACCCCGTCTATTTTGTCAGAGATTAATATTGCAACCTCTGATATTTATTTTTTTGATTGCCATTAGCTTGGTAGAGTTTTCACCAACCTTTGATTCTCAGACTGATTTTGTCTGTGAGTTTGAGAAATCAGGTCCTGGAGCTTGCTTTCCAATCGAGTTTGCTGCTCTTTGTCTTTTTATAGGTGGATTTAGTCCATTGGCATTCAGTGTAATTAAATCTAGTTTTATATTAGTTGCTGCCATCTCATATTATTTTTGTTTGTTATTTTCCTTTCTTCCCCATTTATAGGTTTGTGTATATGTGTTAGGAGTTTATTCTTGTATTCATTTCTCTGCTCAATCTGTAATATTTGGGGTACTGTTTTCAGTGTGTTGGTTTATGGGTGGTATTACACCCATTGTGGTGTCATATTAAGATCCATTTGTGGAATTACATAAGAAATAAGCCTCCAGCGAACTTCCTATATCCACAATTGAGGGATAGAAGGAAAGTGTTTACTAAATAAAGTGCATTAAAATGTTGAGTATAGAAGATTAAAGGCATATATTTGACTTGAACAGTTAAAATTTTGTCAGCAGTTCTCCACTATGATGCATGCTGGACTTGATCTGCTTTGGACTTAATCTGCTTTCCAAAATTTTCTGTATGTTTAGTTTGAATTGTTTTGTTTGGGAGTTTTTTTGTACCTATTAGGGTGTATACGAAAAATGTTAGGTCATTGGGCTTACCCTCTTGGAGTTGTGTTGTTTTTCTCATTTATCAGTATATGAAACCCAGCATTTATGAACCAGTAGAATAAGGGTCTTGGGGGGAGGTGTATACATTGATGGTGGGAGGGTGAAGGGGAGTTAAGGGACCCATGTAGTAAAGGTATCTTTGGAAATTGATTGTGGTAGCAAATGTACAAGTCTTCTGGACATTATTGAACTATGGAATGATATATGTATAATTCACAACTATTAATAAAATAATATCTAAAAGTATTAAAACACCTTTTTTGCTTGTCATAACTACAACCAAAACGATTAGGTCATTTGTTGAGAAATAGACAATTTTGAGAGTAAGAAGAATAAATGATAATAACTACAGTTAGTTTACAACCGTCTAAGGTACATGAGATCACTCTAGCTATCACCAATTTAAACACTTTAAGCTTCTTTTCTCCACAAAATAACTTTTTAATGGGAGAAACTTTGTGATAGTCTCTCCAAAACAAGACCAGCGGGTAAATTGTTTTCATTTCATGTGTCACATCCTGGAGATTGATGCTGGACACATTGAAAGACATATAAGGTTTAGCAGAAAGACAAACCAAGATCAATTTTCACTAGAGGAGGCCAGAGTACAGGTGGCAAAAAAAAATTTCTATTGCAATGGAGGATGTATTGTTTTATTAGCTTAACCATGTATTATTTTTCAACTCATAGAGTTGCTAGGAGTCCGAATTGACTCTATACTTAAAGTCTGCATAGTCAATTAACTCAATAGTCAAAGGTGACATATAGCAACTCTGTAACAGTTTCTGGGTTTGTAATTCCTTGTAAGAACAGGTAGTCTCCTGTTTCTCACCTGGAGTTGACCTGCGGGCCTTGATGTGTGCAGTCTACCCCTTAGTAGATAGAACCACCAGGGCACCTCCCAAATATTCCCAATCACACACCAACCATTCAGGACTATTTCATATATTGTTATCAACACGGATTATTAATTTTTGAATATTTCCAAATAGAAATGTGAAAATGATATATCACTCTTCAAAATGTTATTTAGTTCATTCTTTGTGTGGTTCAATTTTTTCAATGTACCCTGACCATTTATAATTTCCTGCCAAGGATCAATTTCGGGTAAAGAAAGACAAATCACCAAAGATATAAGCAGATTAAGTTTTTCTCAAAATCAATTCAGTGGAAATGAGATCAGATTGTAAAATAGTTTTACTTGTGGGATTGTAATTTTGCTAATTAAATAGGACAAATGTCATACTTAACATTATGCCATACTGAATCATTATTCTTGGCGGGGTGCATTTAACTGAGACATGAAGATAAATTAGCATCTATACAATAGGAATATCCTAGCTCAAACATATAAATTATATTTCTTAAGAATACTAGCAAAGATTGAATGTATGTAATCATTATATTTTACAAAACAATATTCTAAAATGTTGGTTCAAGTTTGACTAGGAATTAAAGTAAAATCATTTTAATTTAATAAAAAATATGATTGATGTTTTTTATTTATACCATTGTTATTCATTCCAGGTTAGAGTATATAATCAAAAGAATTACTCACTACTTGATTCGGACTCATAGGAATCCTGTAGTACAGGATGTTTTTGAGACTGTAACTCTTTACAGACTAGAAAGTCTCATCTTTCTCTTGCAATATGGCTGTTGAGTTCAAGATGCTGACCGTGTAGTCAGCAGTGAACAAAAAATCCAAGTCACTGCTACCCAGTCAAGTCCAACTCTTTAAATTCCTGTAGGACAAGTATACCTGCCTCTGTAGGATTCTGAGTCTGTGAATCCTTATGGGTATATAAAGCCTCATATTTCCTATGCAGAGCTTCTAGTGTGTTTGAATTGCTGACCTTGAATTGCTGACATAACCCATTAAGCTACCAGGACTCCTCAATATAGGGATCAAGAAATTCTATAAAGGAAGGGATTTCTTCATATTGAGGGAACAAGCATTTGTCTTTGTTTGACTGGAATAAAAGAGAAAGAAGAAAATCCAAAAATCAGAGAAAATAATTCTGCCAAAGAATGAATTGCCTCCTCTACCTGGAGACCAGAAGAACTAGACTGTGTCTTGGTACCACTATTGGGCATTCTGATCGGAAATATATGTGGAACAGAAGTTCCATTTTTAAAGAACTAGATTGAGTAGGCCTATTTTGGCTGGGGAAATCCCTAAACTTTGGCCCTGCATTGTACTTCAAATCTTGATTCAACACTGTCCCTTGAAATCATTTTTAAGCAACAGGTTAGCACAAATATTAAAAATTTTCACTTAAAATATTTTTTAAATATAAGTCCAAAATATTTTTAGTGCATAGATAAGCAGGAGAGAGAGGCAATGAGATCCAGTAAATGGAATTTAAACAAATAAGAAAAACAATAAGAATGCTGACCCAAGGTGAAGATTGTAAGCAATGTCACGGATGACTGTGTCTACAACCGTGAAATGAAGGGCTTTACTCTGCTGATTTTCAACCAACACAATTCCATAAAAATTAATTTTCATAAAGAAAAAGATTGTAAGGCAAGATAGATTAAATAGTTTCCAAAAAGGACAGAAAATTATAATTTCATTCATTAATGCATTTCTCCATATGGTGATATTATTTGTGTTAGACAGGGTTCTCTAGAGAGATAAAACCAAATTCCTGATAATTTAATATATTTATTTATAAAGATAATTAGCTATATAACGAGAAATGAACTGTTAAATCATATGCAGATAAATATACAATACAAGAAATAAACAGTTACATTAGAAAGCACTACAAATGGCTTAGTGCAACTCACGTCCTTGAGATAAAGTTGAGAGACTAGCAGTCCTTCAAGTCTCTGTCTGATGCCAGATCTTCCTCTATTTGTAGAGAGAGCTAGGCTATGTCAGCACAGCAGCCAATCACGAGGCAGGTCACCAACCGCCAGTCCCCAGCTCCAGAGAAGTCTTAAAGGGACCTAAACTTACAGCAACACAGTCTACAGGCTAGGCGTCCCACAGGCAGTGTAGCCTTTAAATTGAGGCACAGAGCAAACAAGGCAGCCGCACACTGGTCCGATGATCACAGAGCGAGAGACAAGAAAGGCAAGGCTCACCAAGCCATCCATCTCTCCGCCCCTCAGTCAATCCCACCTGCGTTTATCAGCCAGGCTGGCACAATAAACTATCTCATTATTGTTTAAAACTTTAAAAATCATTATTTCACTCATAACAATTTAAACTCATACTCAATGTTAGTGTTTGTTAGGTTATGCTAGTATGTTTATTACATTTCATCAGTGACTATTGTATTATTAACCTAACAATTAACTCTAGAGAAAATCTTATTAGTTTTTATGTCTAAGAAAGCAAAATATGAAGAAAGATTTTAGGAGACTTGAATAGCAGACTGAATTTAAACATATCCATCTGTAGTCTAGTTTATATGAGTAAATAAAATAAATTGCATATCCAAATAACTCAAAATTTGTTTTAACTTAGATATACTCATATAATATGAAATTTGTTTTAATATTATATATACACATACAATTTAGTAGGTGAGCACTAAAAAAAAAAATCATATATTTTAAGATTGTAATCCATGAATCCCAGAAAGCAGACCATCCTTCCAGGTATTCTGTGCAATACAGACTATCTGTGATTTGCTTCAGTATAAAGTTCACTGCCAGGCATACCCAAGTGACATTGACACTAAAATGAATTTATTACTTGTTTACCTTTGCTCCGTTATGCAAATATTCAACCACAGTTTTATTCAGCAGTCTAATGTTAATATCCATCCTGCAGGCCTTGGATAGAGTTTCAAGTGTCTTCCTGAGAGGGTAACAGTACAAACAAAACCACTAGCAGGGCTTCAGGGTTTCCTGATAAGAAATGATACCAGCTACAAAGAAACAAACAAACAAAAAAATCAAAACAAAAAACTGAGAACAGATACATGAATGGATGATTAACAGCATTTCTTGGAGGCATTTTGCCATTCTGCATCTTGCCTTTGCCTATTTACCTGCTGTAGTACGCCCCAGACAGTGCCCCACCCCAACCGATGCACATAAACCTGGAAGAGGGAGTGGAATAGGAAACCAGTACATTTGACAAAGTTAGAATAATTTATTGTAAGTCAAAGGAAGATAAATTTCTTAATGTAGGTATCTCTAATTTAGAATATTGTTAACAAAAGTAGGTACCTAATTGAAAATCTAAGTCACAGATAACTAAAAATATCACAACTTGAGCTCAATAATTTCTCTAGGAAAGAAGAGAAATTGTACTTATTATAACATAAGCTTAAATAATCAAAGCTAGTATAATTTAAAGAAAGAAAGAAAATTAAAGTGCTTTCAAAGCTACAATAATTAAGTGAAACTTCAAAAAAGAAAAGCCTTACTTGAGGTAATGAATTTGTGAATTTTTATGCCCAGATTATCCAAAACAAACAAACAAAAATGCTGACTATGATTTAGATTTTTATTCATTGCTGCCCAAAATCTTGAAATAAAATATTTACTTCTCTAAAATTATGCAAAGTATTTTCCTTTTTGACTCAGTAGCAGTGAGTATTTATAGTTTTTTCTAACAAACCTACAACAAAGAAGTTCCCACTGCTCATTCTGAACTCAAATACACCAACCGTGATGTAGATGGCTTTGTTGCACATCCGTCTGCCATAACTCAGGGCTATCTCAACCACTAATCACAAAAGCTTCATTTTTATAGCTAAAGAAACTCAGTCCAGTGAGTGTACATAACTTTGCTGGTAAGTAAGCGGCACAGCATAAAGCACATGGTTGCTCTGACTTCCGTAGTAGAATCACTAGTAGAATTGTGCTTAGGGAGGGATGGTTGCTCATATCACTAAGAAGTGATAGCCTAGGTGGTGGGGAAACCGGGCACCATTAACATTACAACAGAGATGTGGGAAACATGAAAGAAGATGCAAAGACTAGTTTAAGACACCTGTGATTTGATCTCTGAGTTGTACAGTGAATTAATATGACCCTCCTAGCCATATTCTTTATATGATATATTATACGTTATTCTATACTTCATAAGCCTGTGGATATGGCCCCATTTTGTAAGGCATTCTCTATGAATGGACAGGAACAGGCTGAGATGAAGACCTGTCCTCAATGCAAGGCAGGAATCAAGCCATAGCCTTTGTTTCTTTGAGGGCATGTTTAAGACTCCAACTTCGTCCCTGGTGTGAACCACGCCACAACCTTTGCTTCCTTGGGGGAATCCATCACTCTCCCTCAGAAGAAGGTGTGACTGAAAAAACGATCTTTAGTTTTCCTTGGATACATATGGCAATTTTACTTCTATGCAGTTCTAAAATACACCACCTCCTCACCTAGAAAGCTAGACTTATAAGAGTGGGTATCCATAAAAACTGAGGTTTTTTCCCCAAGCTATTTATTTCTTTATTTTTACAAAACAACCTTATCACCTTCAAAGTACTCTCTATGACACATAAGACATTCTTCAAATCTGTGATTACACTCTTAGAAATATTTTTCACGCTCATCTGTTTGGATGGCTGACAGCACCTCCCTCATTTCTCCTTTACCTCATCTATGTCTTCAATGCACTGTCCTTTCATGTCCCTGTGCATTCCCAGAAACAAAGAGAAGTCACTCAGAGTGAGGTCAGGCAAACAAGGTGCATGGGGCAAGAGACACATGCTTTCCCCCCCCTAAAAATAGGCACACTGAGATGGCTGGGTGAGTAGGTGCATTGTCGTGGTGGTAAAACTCGTTCCCTGTTTTTCACAAATCAGGCCTTTTCTGTCACACACTGTTATGCAATTTTTTCAGAACTTCTAAATAGAAAGTTTGATTAAAAGTCTGACCTGGCGAAATGAACTCCAAATGCACTACTAGTCGACATCTTTATCCTTTGGGGAAGTTGACGGGTGTTCAGAACAAGGTTTGTCATCCATCGACATTTCACCTTGTTTGAAATGAGAAAAGCACTCATACCATTGAGTTTTTCCCATAGCTGTTCTTATAAATGGTGTTCAACATCACAGAAGCTTCTGCAGTATCATTTTTCTGAGCAGGAAACACATTTCACAGCCACATGCTGTTCTCTTAAATTGGCCATCACACAAAAATGAGATTTGAGCAAAACTGTTTACAAAAAATTTCACTGTTACCACAGAGAACCTTCCCAGGTAGCACACTGGGTGCACTAACTCAGAGAGAGTTGTTCCATGCTCACCCAGTGGGAAAAATGTATACTATGGAAACTCTGCCCCACCCAGCACTGATCTGGTTTTTTGGAGGTAAACCCTCATATACCCTCTCTGAGTTTGATAGAAGCAAGACCTTATGTCTCTTTCGGACATTTGTGGCTTCTGGCGGGGACACGGCTTTTGGCTCACATCTGCCTGATCTTTAGATTTTGCATGGAACATCACTCATCAGCATGTGAGACGTTTCCTCAAAGTTTCTTGAGTTTCTGTGGCATGTTGCAGGACAAAATTAATGACATGATCAAAAAATGTAGTAACTGGTTAAGTTGTACTAGCAAGAACTAAGGAAATGGAATGGATCTTCACAGTATTGAAGTAGTAGTGTAGGGGGCAGAATATCCAGTGTAAGAGAAGAATGTATTCAAGTGGAAAGGGAAGAATGTATATCATAGGGTCACCCACTCAAGTCACTAATCTGACAACACCTAGGGCCAGTAGTGACTATCTACTGGCATAATTCCTTGAAGTGTGTATTTAACCATGACCTACTATAAATGAGTGAATATAACAGACTCTTTTGGTGTACATGAGAAAAGAAATCAGAGGCTCTGGGAAGTGGTACTATAAGGTTATGAAACTATGCAATTTGGGGGCTAATAACTTCTTTGAGCATAAGTTTTCATATTTGCCACAGAAAGATTACTCTAAAGTAGAATTCATGAAATGCATTAGTAAAACACAGGCCTCCAGGATAATTAATGCAATGTCAATTAAAATATTTTCATTAGTCTTTGGCAAGATATTTAGAAGGCAGCTATGTGACCAACCAACATAAAGAGATCCATATGCATGCCTGTTCCAAAGAAAAGTTATCCAACCAAACGGGTAAATTATTAAATATTACTATCACATTAATATCACATGCAAGTAAAATTTTACTGATTACTCAGCAATGGGTACTGCATACAGTACATCAGCAAGGAGCTGTCAGAATTTCAAGCCAGATTCAGAAGAATACACAGAATAAGGGATATCACTGCTGATAGCAAATGGATCTTGGCTGAAATCAGAAGAACGCTTAATAGTGTTTTCTTGACTATGAAAAGACTCTATAGATCAAAACAAGCTATGAATAAAATTATGAGTGGGGATTTAAAAACCCTTAATTGTGTTCATACGGAAACTCTACATAGACCAAGAGGCAGTAGTTCAAAATGAACAAGGTAGGAATATTGCATTATTGAAAATCAAGAAAGCTGTGTATCAGGCTATGGCTTTTCACTATACTTATTCAATATGTATGATGAGCAAGTAAACCAAGAATCTGGCTCTATGAAGAACGCCTCACCAGGATTTGAGAAAAGCTTATTGACCAGCTCTAATAGGAAGATTATACAGCCTTGCTTGCTGAAAGCTAGAAGAACTTAAGACACTTGCTGATAAATATCAAAGACTGCAGCTTTTACTGTGGACTGTGTCCCAATGAATGGAAAGACAAAATCCTCCCTACTGGACCAATACACAGCATCGCACTAAATAGGGAAAAAATGAAGCTTTCAAGGTTTTCATTTTACTTGGATCTATAACAAATACTTACAGAAACAATGGTTAGGAAATCAAATGACATTACAGTTTGCTGCAAAAGACTGCTTGGAAGGGTGAATGAGCAAAGATATCGCTTTGAAGAGTAGGGTACACCTGGCCCAATACACGTCTCTTTTCTTCCCCCAGTAACTTCATAACCCTGTGAAAGCTAAACAATGGATAAAGAAAACCAGAGAAGAACTGAATATTTGAGTTATGATGTTGAATGAAATTATTGAGACTATCGTATACTTCCAAAAGAAGAAATAATTGATGTCTTGGAGAAAATACAAACAGAATGTACCTTAGAAGTGAGAATGATGAACCTTTATCTAGTGTACTTTGGACAGGCTATCAGAAGGTGCTGGTCTCTTGAGAAGGTTTGTAAAGTATGGCATAAGCAAAAAATAAGAGGCTCTCAAAAAAGAGAGATTGACAGTGATCTACAATAGCCTAAAATATAATAATTGTGCGTATATTCCATGACTGGGCAGTGTTTCATTCTGTTATACTGACTTAGCACCTAACAACACATCAATTCAGTCTGAAGACAGGAACTGTAATTTCCTATATTAAAGTGTATCCTGTTCTCCATAGAACATTACATGTATTTATTGATTGAGTAAATTAAGAATATAGGTGAACCTGGCATTTAAGTTAGATAATGTATAAACATCTAAGTATCTGGTATATAAAGATTCTAATTATAGCAATGACTTTTCTGAAACACCTTTCTTTTAAATATTATCTTTCAATTCCACTTATTTAAAGGTAATTAAAAATTCTAGGTGACTTAAAATTATTATTAAATTTTCCCTGTTCCATTATAATGATCCATGAGCTTTTAATTCTTGTTCTTCTGTTATTATGCAAGAGATTGGCCACAGAATTACCTTTGTAAATTTTCATATAGAATTATATTAATAATTTGCATTTGCTTTAGATGAGCCCTAAGTTTCTCATCTTGGAAATCAATTAACATCTGTTGTTGGTATAGGAGAAATTGTATGGTATATTGTAAATGCTTGGGACATGGACACTAATCAGTAAATAATAGTTAAGTTTTTTATTCTATTCAGTTCCAAATTTACTACTCTATACAAATATAATTGGTTACTCTATAAAATTCATCTTTTATCTATTTAAGATTGTACTAATAGAAAACATAATGTAGTGGATTGAAATTAAGAAACAAAATTCAAATACATGAAGCACCTAGGGCATGATTGGCTCTATATATACTTGTATTCGTCCTTCCAAATATATCTCCTGCCATCTCCCTTTCAAATTTGGGAGACTGAATCAATGCTGAGACCATCCATTAGGATATATAGTTAGTTAGTATCTGTGAAATATCTGTAGAAAAGTACTTCTGGACATTGCTAAAGTTACATTTCTCTCCATAGAATGTTCAAAACCCTTCTTTGTACATCAACTCTTTGTTTGATTAACAATTTAAAAATTTTAAATTATGTAGAGGTTTACATTTCAGATGATCAACTGTGTATTCCACAGTTCCAATGAATAATCAAATCCCCCATAACTTCACCCTTCATCCACCCCAAGCTTTCTCTTTTCCCTCAGTGGATCACCATCTTCGTAGTGAACCCTGGTGAACGCTGGTCCACCATCTAGTTTATTACTTTACCTCTCCTCCCTTGCCTTCCCCTCTTTGACAAACTCCAAAGGAAGTATGCATGTTTTTTAAAATTTGTTTTTATTTCCATCATGAGTTGTCTTATGTAATATTTGTCCTTTCATGATCATCTAATTTCATTCTCTATGTGTTCCCCCACTTCATCCATGTCACCAAGACCTTCATGGCTTCCAAATTGCTTTCTAGCAAAGCATAGTATTCAATTGTGTGTATTTGCCAAAGTGTCTGTATCCCTTCCCTTCTACGAATGGGACTTTAGGTTGTTTCCATCTTATCTTTGTGCTATTGTGAACAATGTTAGGATGAGGATAGTTGTACCTACATCAGTTTGTTGATGACTTACTTTCTTAGGACATATACCCAGCAGAGGGATTGCGTTGTTGTTCAGTGTCATTAAGTCAGATCTGACCCATTGTGACCTTATATGCAACAGAGCAAAACACTGCCCAGTTCTGTATCATCCTCACACGTGCTCCTGTGCTTGAGCCCCTTGAGTTGCAGACACGTTATCAATTTTTCTCATTGAAGGCCTTACTCTTTTTGCTGCCCCTCTGCTCTACCAAATATGATGTCCTTCTCTAAGAACGTGTATTCAATGACAAAGTGTAACAGGAAGTCCCACCATCTTTGTTTCTAACATGTACTCTCACCATACTTCTTCCAAGAGAGATTGGTTTGTTCTTTTAGCGGGTCATGGTACAATTCAATATCCACCAGCACCACTATCCACATGCATGTATTCTTCTTTAATCTTCATTATTCAATATGTCCAACTTTCATCTACATATGAAGTGATTGAACATACCATGGCTCAGGTCAGTCCAACCTTAGTCAACAAAGTAACATCCTTACTTTTCAATCCTCTAGAGAGGTCTTGTGCAGATTTCCCTAGTGTAACTCATTTTTTGAGCCCTGGACTGCTGCTTCCATTAGCATTGATTGTAAAGCCAAAAAAGAAAAAAATCTTTAGAAATTTATATTTTCTCCATTTATCATGATGTTATCTATTGATCCAGTTTTGAGAATGTGGTTTCTCTACATTGAGTTGTAATCTATACTTTAGGGCTGCAATCCTTGATCTTCATCAGCAAGTACTTCAAGTCCCCCTCACCTTAAGCAAGCATGGTTGTATCATCTGCATACTGAAGGTTGTTAATGATTGTTCCTCCAATCCTGATGTCATATCCTTCTTCATATAACCCATCTTTTTTGATTATTTGCTCAGAATAAAGATTGAATAAGTATAGTGAGAGGTTACAATCCTAGCACACACTTTCCTAATTTTAAACCATCTAGTATTCCCATTTTCTGTTCGGACAACTGCCCCTGATCCATGTACAAGTTCTGCATAATCACAATAAGGGATTGATGGTTAGTATGTAATTTCTATTCTCACTTTGAAGTAGCACCATATGAATTTCCACAGGGAAGATACATATCTACAGTTACACCAATACTGAGTGATTATTCCAATTTCTTCTCAGCCTCTCTTACAATTCTTATTTTCTGCTTTTTTAACTTGGCTGACATTGTAGCTCATCGTTGCTTGGATAGCATCTGCTGGATGGCTAGTGATTGTCAGCAGTTCTTCATATGTTTGTTGCTCTTTTAGGTTCTTCCTTGGTGAATCTTCTGCTAATGTCCTTTGCCCATACCTGAATTAAATTATTCAGGTTTTTCTTAGTGAACTGCTTTGGTTTCCCATAGATTTTATAGATTGGTCCTTTGTTTGATCTCTGTCAATGATATTTTTTCCCATTCTGTGGGTTCTCTTTGCATTTGAATTGTGGTGCTGGAGATAATTATGGAGCATACCATGGACTGCTGAAAGGACAAATCTTAGTGCTTAACCACTATGCAGCCACACCTCTTTTCTCCTCATATAGACTGGTTTAAATGATAGAGCAGCATTTAATTCCCCAGTAGGGATTCTGCTCCTTCTAAGAACCTATGTTGGAAAAAGTAAGGCTAGAGTGCTCCTTAGAGTCAAGTATGGCAAGACTTCATCTCACATGCTTTAAATATATTGTCAGGAAAGACCAGTCCCGGGTTAAGGCCATCATACTTGGTTAAGTGGAGGGGCACTGGAGCAGGAGAATACTACTTTAAAGAGATGGAATGACACAGTGGTTGCATCAATAGGGTGAGGCATAGTAACAATTTTGAGGATGACACAGTACTGTGCAATGCTTCATTCTATTGTGCACATGATCATGATGTGCATGATATGAACATGATGGGGCGGAGCCAACTTAATTGCACTTAAAGATAACAACGTGGGTTCTCTCTTCAAGAAAGCTTTTGAAGCATGTGTCTCATTTTTGTAGGTTCTATTTTGTCATCTATTGTGTCTGGCCTCTTCATTATATTTGATAGCGTGTTTATATTATGTGATGTTGTCTTTAAGTCCCTCTTTGCTCATTGATAATCTTTATTGTTTACATTTTTGTCTTTGATCCATCTTGAGTTTGGTTTTGTACATGGAATGGGATATGGGTCCTGTTTCATTATTCTTCAGATGGAAACCCAATTTTTTCACCACATTTGATGAAGAAATTATTTCAGTAATATTTTTAAAATTTTTGGCTGCCCATCAACTCTTCTACTCTAACATTTTTGTTTGATAGTTTAATTGAGATATAATTAACATAGCATATAATTAGCCATAGATCAATTTCCAGCTACTCTAGGTAAAAGAACTACTAATCCTATAAAATTAGCTGCTTAAATTCATTGTAATACTGATCACACTATAAAGTAGTTGAATATGCTTCTATAATTTATCATTAGACTGTGTAGTTTGGGAAGGAAATATGACTTCAGTCCATTTGAAATTCCCCAATCAATGTATAAGATGTGCTGATTCATAACCATATGTTCATTAAATACATGGATTAATGAATAAGGAGCAAATGAATGAATTAAACATTACAAATATCTTCATTTTAGGGGGAAACATTTTAAGTTTTTAACAAAAATCCATTCAGCTATAAGATACAGGTCAAACTCCCATGGTTCACTATAAAAGAGTAAAAAGCCATTAACCCAATGAAATAGCATGTAATTGAAAAGTGTTTGTCTTCTCATAAAAATTCAGTATTATATAAACGCGAATAAAACTACAAATGTTAGAAGTAAAGTATGATTTATATGAAACTTTAAAGTACTACATTTAAAATATTTATATGTGCATCATTGTAATGCAAAAGAAGTACTGTCCCGTACTATCTCAATGCCTCCGTCCACATGTTCATATTTGGTTAACATGTCTCCTGTGAGAGAAGATAAGACTTGAAGCAGAAGTTTAAGATTAGAAATTATTGTCTGTATCTGTAGTGAGTCACAGTCCAGAAGGAATAAGAAAGAAAAGAATATTAGAAATAGAAAATATCAACTGAAGTGTTATATATCATTATTTCTTAAAGTTTTGCTGCCACTTGCTCAGCAAGCTTTCTCACTGTTTGACAGTTTTGAAAAGAATTCTTTGGGGGGAAAAATCACTTCATTTAGCAGTGGAATAAATTCAGTACTTGAATTATTATGTGGAGCCAACAATATGAAGAATATTGTCGGCGAAAAAGGAATTTCAGGGATTCAGTTAAATGTGTGCTTATTAAAAATTATACAAAGGATTCTGACAGAGAACTCAGTGGCCCCATTTAGATCAATGTGTGATAAAGAGTTTTCCAATGTAAAGAAAATAATTAGTACACAGTAAGCAAAAACAGTTGCAAGTACCCAGAGGGCTATCCGTTTAACAAAATATACAAACATAGAGTCTCAGCTTTGCGTGTGTGTGTGTGTGTGTGTGTGTGTGTGTGTGTGTGTGTGTTTTAAGATCATTAACTCCTGGTCATCCAATGAGTTCACCTAGTACATAAAGAAAATAGAATCAAAACAGTATCGTAGATGCTGAAAATAAAGAACAGTAGCATAAAATGCTAAAATTTCCTAAACTTGCTCATTCAAAGTCAGAAAACAAACATGGAAATCTAACAAGATATACATATTTAGTAAAAAAAAAAAATCCCTCCAAATTCAAGTAATAATAATTGAGTTTCCTCTATGATATAAATGTGAGGGCAAAATAGGCAATATATCACAGGATTTAGACACATTATCAGGAAGGACTAGTCCCTGAGAATGTAAAACAAAAGAGAAGACTTACAAAGACATGGATTGACATAGTGGCTGCCGCAATGGGCTCAAGCAGAGAGAAGATTGTTAGGATAGGGTAGAAAGGGGAAACACTTTGTTCTGTTGTACACAGTGTTGCTATTAGCCCAAACCTACTCAACAGCACTTAAAAAGAACATTTACTCTGTATTTTCAAATCACGATATGATTTCTGCTTTAGTCTGAATTCTCCGAATTTGTTTTTTAAGCTGCACATAAACGCTTTTTAGGAAATCTTGACTAAATCATGCCATTATTGAGAATAATTGAGTATAATTACGACAATCTCAGATATCAATATTCCATACAGATAGTGTTTTTTATGTAATTATCACTTAAGAATGACAAAATAGCCTTTATTTTTTGTTTTGGTTTACTGAGGTTTATATTCAACCTAAGGCTAGAAATATCTCTCTACACAAAGCAGAACTTTTCCTGATTGC
>NW_022111373.1:21807305-21813647 GCF_000313985.2 Echinops telfairi
CCTAGAGACATATCAGAAGGCAGGGCTGAACATCTTTTTTAAAACCATCCAATTAGAATCCACCATTACCAAATGCTCTGAAAAGAAGCACATTTTGAGGTCTTGGATAGAGTGAGAGAAAACATGGCACAGAACCCCAAATCGTGAAGAGACCAGACTTCCTGACCCAGCAAACACTCATTCCCGGGGCAGTGGCCTGAGTCCCTTTTCAGATCAGTAGCTGTATTTTCCCCTGAGATTGATTAATCAGACCCTTAAGATCAAAAGGGCATTATTAACTCAGGGAGAGAAGACTAGGGAAATGAAGGAATGGAAACAGAAAGCAGGAGAAACTTGGGGAAAGGCTGGTGTATTGAGGGGACTGCAAAAGCTGTGTTGAAATTAATTGTAGACATTGTGGAATGTACAAATGATGAACTGCACTGCCAACCTCTAGTTAAATCACAATAAAAAGCATTTTAAACAAAAATAAAGACACGTTGAAAGAAAACTGAATAAATAAAACCCTATGTTTCACAGCGCAACGCTGGCTCACATGAGGTCGCCATGAAGTGGAATCAACTCAATGCAAACAGTTTTGTTTGCTTTGTTCTGCACAGTATTCTAGATCCTTGAGAAGTTCCTGGTCCCTGAGAATGAATGTGGGTTGAAAAATGCAGCGATAAATCTAATATGCCACAGAATTCCATTCAAAGTGATATATAAAGTGTAACTCTGGAGGGATAGAAAAAAAACGGCTTCTTAATTCCTATGCCCAGGACCGTTAATTATCTTAGACTTTTTCACTTCCAATCCAAAAAAGGACTGTTTGAAAATTATCCTTAATTCTCATACTCTAAGATTGATGTTGAAAAAAAATAGTCTAAATGAGTTTTATAAAGAAATACATAGGATACTAAGCCAACTATAATTTTGAAACTAAATGCCCAACCTTACAAAGCTCTGGTGGCATTGTGGGTTAGGTGTGGGGCTCCTAACAGCAAGGTTTATGGGGGAAACCCACCAGCTGATTCATGGGAGATGAGGCTGTCTGTTCCTATTAAGATTGACATTTGCAAAAACCTGCATAGCGTTAGAATGCGTTGGAATCAAACTGAATGGCTGTGTGCTTTTTGTGCTGCACACGAGCCCACAGAAGTGTCTCATGAAGCATGCCCTCTGCTGTCACTGCCATCAAGTTGATAGCTGCTAATAGCAACTCTAGATGACAGGCAGAACTGGCTGTGACCTTCTGAGACTGTAACTCCAAGAGAGTAGAAAGTCTCACCTTTCTCCTACAGACCTGCTGGTGGTTTCAAACTCCAGACCTTATGATTACCAGCTCAGGGCTCTTCTCTCTCGAGCCTGCCAAATTAAAGATCTTGCAGATAACCGGCATTCCCATTTTAATCAGTTGTATGTCCACGCAGAGACACATACGTATAACTATGACTAGGATAAAACTAAAGAGCAAACTCACTGCCCTTAAGTCATTTCTTACTCATAAGAATCCTGGCGGGTTACCCATTAGGCTGCTAGCCCAGAGATTAGCCGTGTTTAAATCCACCGACATCCGAAAGATGAAGTTTCATGCTCCCTTAGAGGTTTTCAGCCTTGGAGCCCTTTAGAAGCAGTTCTGTTCTTTGGTGTGGGGTTCCTATGAGTCAGAATTGCCCCGATGGCAGTGAGGTGAGTCGGATAGAAGAACATTTGAGTATAGGTCTTTCAGCACTTTCTCTAGTAAGTTAAGGAACCACTGTCACAGTGCAGCATGCGACTAACACTTTCATCTGAAGGGCCCGTTTCCGTTGCAGTTGCTCAGAGTTTTCACGCCTGCTCTGTTTGTAACACTGTTGGACAGATTTATTGAGATGGTTCAAATTTACATAAACATCAAATGGATAATCTTTTCATTATTTCGTTTCAACTATGCCTTTGAATTCTATTTAAACCCATTCCTTATTTTCTGCCGCATCTTAATTTAGACTCTTTCTTTCTGTCATGTTTGACAAATGGAATATATTACAATCGCTTACAAACACCTAATCTCATATCCAAAGACTAAAACAATTTTCATGCTCCTGTTTTCAGATACTTGATTTTCTTTCTGAGTGGTTAAGGGCAGGAAAGATTGTACAAGGCAAACATCTCTTTCTTTGGTTACAGAACGGTGTTGAATGATGTATATTGCTTCTTTGAGAACATACGGATATGTCCTCTCTGTAGCCAGCATCTACACACTTGGTCCCCTGTAGGATGCAGAGTTGGCTTTTCTGAAATGTCTGTTAGGGTTTCTAAGCTGCAGTTTCCTTATATGGAGGATCTTATTCCAGCTCGGGGTCTTGAACTTGTAGTTGTCTACATATAACCCATCACAACTGAGGTTGCTTTGTTTAGTGGGCAGCTCTCCAGGATAGGATACTGGTGCTATGACTTAACACCCGTCTTTCAAAAAGAAACTCTACTTAAAAAGCAGTTCTGTAGGTTGTATTAAAACCACACTCTCTTTCATCCTTTTCCACTGTTTTTCCTGGATTAACTTGGAACAAATACAGCGGATTTTCAAACAGGGATAGTATCTTACTTTCCTCTTTTCGTGAACAAAGCCTGCAGCTAATTTTTGCAATGTTCTATTTTCTCATTTGACTTTAACAAGGATAAGTATTGGTTGTCCTGTTCTTGGGTGATTTAGGAAAAAATTCTTTTCGCAGTACTTTGAATCCATCCTCAAGAATCAAGAATCTACTCCCAAACCATCTCTCCTTGCAAATAAAGACATCTGCTTTATTCAAATAAAATCAAACATAACAAAATATTGTCAGCTAATTGATTCCAGTTCACAGTGAGTCTATTGGATGATTCCACGTTCCCTATAGCGTTTCCAAGATTGAAATATTTATAGAAGTATGCTGCCACATCATTTTCCTGCCAAGTGGGACCACTGACTACTTTCCGTTAGAAGTCTTATACCTAACCACTGTGCAACAAGAGTGTTTTTCTAGTCGTATCGTCTGATGTAAATGATGGGGCGATGCTTAATTCCCCAATAAGCATTTCTGCTCCTTCTAACAATCTGTATGGAATCATTTAATTCCATTTGATAAATGCTATGACCACTTTGGAAGGGGGTAATTCTAATTTTCCCATGGGGCAAGTAAGTGCAGGTCTGGGAAAAGTTCCCTAAATGTCTCAAGTCTTAGGCCAGGAACTATTTTCAACCTAGACCAGGCTATATCTCATAATTAACCTCACCAGTGACAAGAGTAGTTCTTCTCCTTCTCCCAGGCTGGAAGAATGTTATTGTTATTAGATGCTGCTTGGTGGGTTCTGATGTATAAGGACCACAGGTCCCACAGAGGAAAAGAGCACTCCCCAGACTTGTGCCATTTTCACAAATGCTGTTTGGGCCCATTGTTCTAAGTCTGTGTCAATCCATCTTGTAGTGGTTAATTTCCATTCTGATTTTCAACTGAAATGTGTATAAATAAATGTGATGTAGATACCATTTTGTTCCACTTAATTAAAAACCCACCTTATTAAACATCTCTGTTACCACCTTATTAAAAATCTCTATGCCTTGTCCTCCTAAGAGCAATAGCAACAAAGGTCATTGTGGCACAGAACACCCGACTTGAGTCTAAAGGTCACACATTGGGTCTTGGTACAGAGTTTCTCCCTTTGTAGAGACTAATTTTGTTCCATTATCTTTTTATACTGTCTGATCTCAAAGAAACGCTGGTAATGAATTGAACTGCCCTCTTTTTCCCATTAAAATATAGGAAATTGGGGAACTAAAAAGAACCTTATTTTAAATAACACTGTTTATCTCAGATGGCTCATATGTGGCCATCCAATGCTTATTTGGTGAATTGTATACGGAAAAACAAAATTAGGAGTGAATCAAAACATTCCTTAGCACAATGACAGGTTTTCTCACAATATATGGAAATAATACTATAAAAATACAAAGCATCACATTCTATAGCTGGCATTCGATTGTATTACATTTTTAAAATGTAAGCATAGCAAAGAGAAGCTATCTTGAAAGAAGAATAGCTATCAGTTGTACTGATAAAATGAGAGGCTCCACTAGAATGTGCCATTTGTGGTGTTTCTGTTAGAGCAGCATTAGGTAATGGAGACACCGATTAGTTTCCTGAACTCATACTTCTTTAATTCACAGACACACACACACACACACACACACACACACACACACACACACAGAAGAGCTCCACATGACTATGTTCATCCAGGCTTTGTAATGGCATACTAACTTTTTCTTATGTTACTCAAAGGTACATTTTTTCTCATTTTCACAAGTGCTCCTTATAAATTGTTTTAAAAAAATTTATATTTAAAAAAATATGTCTTCCTTTTCCTACTGGATAAGTGGGTGAAGGCAGAAAAAAGGACAGTGTAAGATGTGAAATAATAATAACAATGTATAATTGATGAAGGATTCATAAGGGTGGGAGGGCCGAAAGAGGGAGGGGAGGAAAAGAGGAACTTATACCAAGGACTCAAGTAGAAAATGCTTTGGAAATGATGATGGCAACATAAGTGCAAATATCCTTGATACAATAGTTGTATGGAATATTATAAGAGCTGTAAGAGGCCCAAATAAAATGATTTTAAAAAATAAATAAAAATATAGTGACTAAAAAAGAAAGGAATGGAGACTACCTCTGGACACCTGAAGCAAGAGGGAGTGAATTTTTTCCAAGGAAGTGGATTCTGCTGTCAAAGCTAGGCTGAGAACGATTTATGGAGAAGTGGGAACCATAGAGGACAGGAGATGGTGCTCATACCCTGTGGTGGAAAGAAAATGTCCATACCCTCCCAAGACCTAACCTCTCCATCCTCCTTCTACCAAACATGGCCCCTTCTGAAGTACACAGGAAGGAGCTCCTTGGTAAGGGACTAACGCTCAAATTTCCTTTCTGTAGATATTTGGTAATGCTGACATAACTGCTCACTTAAAAAACAATAAAACAAAACAAAAAAACATCTATTGAGTATCATTCTGGGTTGAATGTGCATTGTTGCATTCAGTACACCTATACAGAGCCATCCTCACTAGGCTGAGGCATCATATCTACTTTCCTTGTGTGCACTCCGTGGGCCACAAACCACAAAGGAAGATGTGTTCCCTAGATCAGAAACCATGGCCAGCTGTCTTTGCTGCCATAGACAAAAAACTTTTCACATTAGAACAGAAAGGATGGGTCCTTACACAATCAACATCCAGAGGGGGAAATATATAATTGAGAAAACATTTGAAATTGGTTATATGTTCTCTGTAAATCACTAAATATAATAGATAAGGTAGCCAAGATGTATCATTCAGAAATAACACTTGTGACAAAGAACAATTATTCAAATAGCTTCTTTTCCTTGAATCTCTTTATTCAGGCTTTTAATCTTCACTAGTGATATTCTGAAGTTTAGCCTTCATGTTTTACCAATATTTGTGCCATTTAGTCGGGTTGCTAATCCTCCCCCCAACCCCCCCATCAAAAAAGAAAAGAAAGCCACATTACCTTGGTTAAGTTCAAACTTATTTCATCCACAATCTTCTTTGCTGTTAATTCCCTTTTACGTCTTCAAGTTTACTTTCTTTGTATATTAAAAAGAACATTAATAATCATCTCAAATACATTTTATGTCAGATAAGATATTTATGTAAGATTTTAATATGTAAGACCCTATATAGTACTAATAATATATTGTTGTTTCTAGGTGTTTTCCAATCAGGTATAACTCCTAGCAACCTTATGTGCCGCAGTAGAAAGCATTGCCCCATCTGGTCTTCCCTATTGTTATGAAGCAACCACTGTATCAGCTTGTAGATGGTCCATCCTGTTGAGAGTCTTCTTCCTTTTCACTGCCACTTACTTTAGTAAGCATGAATCCACTTTCCATGTCCTTCCAGATGAACAACAAATGAACAAGCAAATCTGTCTTGGAATCAGAATAAAGTGATTCATTAAAAACAGAAACATAAAGCATGTAGAACAAAAGTGGCTAAGTCAATGATTATTTCTCACTCTATATACAGTCATTAAAGTTAAGAAGAAACTGATTTTTCAAATGTTGTTAAAGTAGTGACCTGTGACATAAATGATAAATAAAAATAGTTGAACATAAAAGAATAATAATCAGATATAAAATAATTATCCTAAAATTCAGATCAACGACTGTCCTGAAGGAAAAAAAATCTGTTGCATTTGGTGGACAGAAAACACAAGTTCACAATATGACATTTCTCAAGAAGAGGAGCTTTTAAAAACCTTTAATAGATAATTTATAAATTGTCATATGATTTGAGTTAATGTTTAGTGTTTCGGGTTTTTTTTTTTT
>NW_022111373.1:21814255-21822923 GCF_000313985.2 Echinops telfairi
TGGCAATGGATCCCTTCCTCTTTTGTTTATCTGGCAAGGCATTCATGCTTCCTGCGTTTGAAGGACTGTTTGTCCACATATAGAATTTTTGGTTGATAATTTTCTTTTGTATTTCAATGCTTCCAGTATGTCAACTCACTGCCTGCTAAATGAGTACATACAAACAAACAAAACCTCCACTCCACTGAATCAATGCTGATCCATGGGGACCCTATAGAGAGTTTCCAAAACTTTACATTTTCAGGTCAGCAGCAAGTTTCATCTTTTTTCCATGGAGTGATGGGTGCATTTGAACACCAACCTTGTGATTAGTAACCTGGTACCTGAACCAATACACCACCAGGGCTCCTTCGCTGCCTTTTGGACATGGTGAATTCTGAGAAGTAATCGATGTCTAAGAATCTTTAGGATCCCTTGCACAAGTCTGAAAGAGCTCTGGTGGTGTGCACGTTACGTTATGAACTGGGCTGCTAGACACAAGGCTACCAGTTCAAAACTAGCAGCCACTCTGTAGGAGAAAGATCAGGCTTTCTACTCCCGTAAGGATCTAAAGTCTTAGAAAATCACAGAGCCATTCTAGTCTGCCCAATAGGCCTCCATGAGTCAGTACGTTTTTTAGTCAAGTAGGTTTCAATTTATTTCTCTGATTTCTTTCAAAATTATCTTTTTCATATTTGGTTTACAACAGTTTGATTATAATATTAGATCCCTTTGGACTTTCTTTGGGGTTTGCTAAGGTGGTTGGTTATGTAGATTCATGTCCAGTATAATATCTGGGGTTTTAGAGAATGTATTCTTACTATAGATTCTATGCTTCTTTCTCTTTCTGGAACTCTCATAATATGTGTGTTGGAATACCTGATGAAGTTCCAAAGACCTTTAGGCACTTTCCAAGGTTTTCATTCTGTTTTCTTTTCCTTTTTCCCTTGAAGGAGAGAAGGATCACTCTTTGGATGTGAGTACACTGCCACTTTTGGAAGGTCACACATCAGCGGAAAGGGACCAATGGTATCTCATTAAAATCAAGTTAATTATGACCCATACCCTATAGGACAGCAGACAACTGCTCCTGGGGGGTTCTGGGATGGCAACCATTTATAGGAGTGGAAAGCCACATCTCTCTCCCAAGCAGTGGAGCAGCTGGTGGTTTTGACACACTGACCTTGCAGCTAGCAGCCCAACTCAAAACCATGACACCACGAGGGCTCCGGAAATATATGGTACAGAAAACAAATAATACAAATAAAGTTGGTATGTTGTCTTTTTCATGATTCATCATTAGTGTGGCTGATGTAATTATTTTGCTAATTTGCATATTTATAACCCTATTGCTTCTGGCAGTTTCTGCTTCTTCTGTTTGTGGTAGGTTTGGTTTGTTTGTACATTGAGGGGTACTTTAGCAGGGAATGGAATTACATCGAAGCCTCTGCAGAGATCTTGATGCAGACTCCATTTTCCTTCTAAACCCTCTGTGCTTCCATTAATATTTTAATGAAGGAATCCATAATGTTTAACCAGAATTAGTAGTAATTTTTATAAATCCCTCAATGACTAGAGCAATTTACATGTTCACTAAAAAAATAAAATTAATTGAGTTTATAGACATAACTCTGAAGATATAAAACATGACAATATTTAGTAACAGGGCTCCTTCTATGAAGCTATTAACTATCTTTCTCTTCTCTCCGTAGACTTAAAACCTACAGATAGCTAGATACAAGTAATAATGCTTTTGTGTGTCCTACTATTTTCTTACATATCAAAAGGGTAGAATTAATCATAAAAAGTCATTTTTACTTTATTTTTACATATTTCTATTACTCATTTTACCTTATTTCTAAAAGAAAAAACCTTTAAATTCTTTGGGTCTATTGATATGTGATGGATGGTCATAAGACTTTCGGGTATCTAACAAATCCAGTTGACTCTGTTTCAATGTAGAATTGTCTTATATTTTTTAACATGACTTTATAAGCTTTAAAAGAATATTCCTTAAAACTCTTTAATATTTACTAAAAAAGTTACTATGCTTAAATAACTGATGTACAAATGGTAACTTTATTGAATAAAACACTGTTTAATTAATGGTAGCTATTAACAACAAGAGAAAATGTAGCGTTATGCTACTTGTGAGAGGAGGGAAATCACAATTACTTTGGAAGCTTTTCAATTACAGATTCTGATAGACCCATCTAGGCACTATCACTTTCACAGCTTTCTGAGGATCATTGTTGTGAGGACAACATTGCTAAGAATGAGAGTGTGTTTCATCTCTCAGGTGAATTAAATTGGAAAAATGTCAGAAAGGAAAAGCTGTTAACTTTAGCAGAACATTACTTTATCCACCTTAAGAGACTAATCCTATTAATTATTTTATAAGGATTTAAAACTCAATGGACAACAACATAGGTTATTAAAAGTATTATAATTATAAAACCAGTTTCATTCTGAAAGGCTGTGTTTAGGCATCATGTATTGATAGTCAAATAACTTTTACAATGATACAGTAACTTTCATGAAATGAATTATATTGTTGCTGTTGTTAGATCCCATCAAGTCAACTCCATCCCATAGTGACCCTATGCACAAAAGAACTAAATACTACTCAGTCCTTCGCCATCCTCACAATTATGAGTATGACTCAACCTATTGATGCAGCCAATGTGTCAATCTATCTCCTTGAGGGCCTTCCTCATTTTTGCTTCCTCTCCACTTTAGCAAGCATGCTGTCCACTCCAGGGACTGGTCTCTCCTATCCAAAGTATGCAAAGTCTTACCACCCTGACTTACCATTTGACCTTCCTTCTCCCAATAAAAATTAGTTTGTCCATTGAGCGGGCAATGATACTTTCAATATTCTTTTTTAGCACCACAATTCAAATGCCTTGATTTTTCTATGTTCTTCATTATTTAATGTTCAACTTCCGCATGCATCTGAGGCAATGGAGAATACCATGACTTGGGTCAGCCACATCTTAGTCCTCAAAGTAACAGTCTTTCTCTTCAAAATTCTTTAAAAAGTTTTGTGTATTAGATTTACCTGATGCAATATGTCTATGGATCTCTTGAGTTCTGTTTCCATGAGCATTGACTGTGGATTCAAGTAAGACAAAATTTGAGAACTTAAAACTTTTCTTAATTTCAATTCATACTAACCCTACAGGACAAAGTAAAATATCCAAGAACCCAAAAATCTCTATGGGAGCAAAAAGCTTCAACTTTTTCCTCAAGAGAGGCTTGTAGCTTTTTTTAACTGACCTTGCAGTTAGAAGCCCAACTGGAAGATCAAGGACTTCAGCCTTTAGTATGGATTAGAACCCAATGTAATGGAAACCAAAATTCTGACACGTGGACCAATAGAAAACACCATCATAAACACAGACCACTCTTGAAGCTGCCATGGATTTCATCTTGTATTCACAACTAGTGCTGATGGAACTTTCAGCCACGACACCAAAAGTATATTGAATTCAGAAAAACTGTTTGACAAGATAAAGTGCTGAAGAGCACAGATGTCATTTCATGTACTAAGGTGACTTCGGCCAAAGCCAGGATATTTTCAAACGCTTCAAATGCCCTTGAAAGTGGAGAAATGTATGAGAAAACTGCAACAGCATCAATGCATTTGAGGTATGGTTTGAGCAAATGATATTGAAAATATCACGGACTGACAGAGACAAACAGACCTATGTGGGTGAGGTACAGCCAGAGCCATCACTGGAAGCATGGATGCGAGACGGACTGCGCTATACTTTGGACGTATTGTAAGGAGAGACCAGTTCCTGCAAAAGCACTTCATGCTCGGCAAAGTAAGTCAGAGCAAAACATTTGTGAGGATTTTACATGGCAGTGTTTTCTTCTGATTTACATAATATTACTATGAGTCAAAATAGACTAAAGAGACCTAACAGCAACAAAAATGTGCATTTGTGTGCACGCGTGTGTACAAGTCTGTACCCCACCCAAAGATGGATGTTTGTTTGTTTTTCCCAAAGTGATATATTTATTTTATTTTATTTATTTTACAAAACAACCTAATTACCTTCCAAGGACTCTCCATTACACTTAATACATTTGTGAAATCAGCAATTCCATTCTAGGAAACGTTTTTCAAACTCATTGGTTTGGAGGGCTGACAGCACCTCCATCATTTTGTTCTTCACTATTCCATGTCTTCAGATCACTTTCCTTCCAAGTCTCTCTGTATTCACGTGGGGGGGAGGGGAGTGAGTCACATGGAGTGGGTTCAGGTGACTATGGTGCATGCGACAAGAGAGGCATGCTATTTTTTGCCAAAACCGGGCACACTGAGATGGTTGTGTGAGTAGGTGCATTGTCGTGCTGACAACACCAGTCCCAAGTCTGTCACAAATCGGGCCTTTTTTGTCACATGCTGTAATGCAATCTTTACAGAACCTCTAAATTGAAAGCTTGATTAACAGTCTGATCTCATGAAATGAACTAATTCACTGTAAGTTGACATTTTGGTCCATTTGGGAAGTTAATGGACATCCAGAACGAGGTTTGTCATCAATCGACATTGCACCTTTTTTGAAATGGAAAAACACTCTTACACTTGAGTTTTCCCCATAGTGCTGTCCTTGTTATCTATTTTCAACATCACAACAGTTTCTACTGAGCAGGAAACAAAATTTCCCAGCCACTGGCTGGTTGACTCATCCCTTCCCTGCGACCCTTCTGTAGGTTTGAGTGAAACTGCTTTTATGAAAAAAATGCACTGCAACCTGAGAGCTGAGAGAACCTTCCCAGGTAGTGTCGCTTGGTGCGCAAGCTCAGAGAGAGTAGCTGGATGCTCACCTAGTAGGAAAAATGGTCTTAAAGTCTTGAAGTTAAACACGCAGCAATTTTCAGAGAAGCAACAAGCCCACATGGAAGAAGCTCACCACCAGCGCTCTCATGAGGTGTCCTTGGGACCAGGTAATAGGCACCATAAGACTCATAATAAACAAAACTCTATTGTGAAGAACAAGGGGGTTGGAGCAGAAACCCAAAGCCCATCTGTAGACAATAGGACATCCCCCTTCAGAATGGTCACAGGGAAGGGATGAGTCAACCAGAGCACTGATGAAACACACAATATTCCTCTGGTTCCTTGAGGCTTCCTCACCCCCCACTATCATAACCTCACTGCTGCCTCTCACTTCAGACTAGACTGGAGCATGCACACAGGTACAGATAAGAGATTCGAGCTCAGGACACATGGAACCCAGGAACAGGAGTGGGAACAGTGAAAAGAGAAGAGTAGGGAGAAGGTGGGGAGAGGAAAGAAAGAAGAGAGAACTGATTTCAGTGATAGACACATAACCACGCACACCACTTTCCAGGGGGAAGAACAACAGAAACCATGGGGAAAGAGAGGCAGCGGTCAGTGTGAGATATGAAAATAATAAACATTTATAATTTATCAAGGGGGCATGAGGGTTTGGGGAAAGGGAGGAAAGAGAAAGGAGCTGATACCTAAGGCTCAATAGAAAGTAAATGTCTTGAAAAGAACGATGGCAACATATGTACAAATATGTTGTTACGATTGATGTTGATTGTTATAAGAGTTGTAAGAGCCCCCAATAAAATGATCTTTTAATTAGGGGGGAAAATGCTCCATATTGCTCATCACATGTCTGGGTTTTTTAGAGTATCTTCTTGCATCTACACACACATACATATATATGTATAAATATAAATGGTATGTCATCAGTTTGTTATACTGTTGTGGCTTGACAGCTGCTTCGATGTTAGAATCTATATGACTGGTATTTTATTTATCAGCTGGGTCATTCAAGGTGAACCAGTACAAGCAGAACTTTCAGACAATGACAGACTAAGAAGGGGGGCTGGGAAATCTATATTTTTAAAGAATTTGCCATGAAAGTCTTATGAATATTAATTTCTCCAAATATATATATATATACATACATATATATGTAAAGAGCAAATATCACTATCCCAAATATTTATTCATGAAAGCTAGTGGTTTTGAACTAACCACCATGTGTTTTGCAGCCCGACATATACCTACTATATCCACACTCACATTTTCAAAAAATGCCTCTTTGGTTTAATATGCAGAGTATCTGTTAATATGCTTTATTACAGATTATACATATAGAAAGGAGCCATGGTGGCAAATGGTTAAATACTCAGCTACTAACCAGAAGTTGGCAGCTCACAGCCACCTGTCATTCCCGAGTGGTTTGTTCTGGTGGTCCACACTGCTTTCAATACTTCCCACCATAACACCATAATTTAAAAGTATCATATTTCTGCCATCTTCCTTAATCATAGTCAAGCTCTCACATACACAGGAGGTAATTGAAAATACCATGCCTTGTGTCAGGCATGCCTTAGTCCTCAAACCGATATCCTTGCTCTTTAACCCTTAGAGTTGTTTTGTAATTGCCTTTCTTCTTAATGGTGTGCATAGCTGTTGTAATCCACACACTGACTTTGCAGAATCAATATATTTCTGCATTCTCTACTTTCAGTCAGGAGCTATCCGGTGTCAGCGTGGGATTTATCTTTTCAAGTCATCCTAGGAATCTAACTAGTTCCTATCAGCTGAGTCTAAATTTCCTATCAGCTTCCTTGTGCTACCTCAATCACTTGTGGATTATATTCAGCAAAATGTTAATGCATGTGATATAATACTGTTTAATAATTTATGTGCTTTGTTGTGTTATCCGGAGGCTGAAATCCACTTGAAGTGGCCATATTTGAACTGTACAATGGCATGGTCTACTATGAAGGGAATTGTAAACAGTAATTCTGTTGAATTTATCAGGAAAATAAATATTTGAAGATCTTTCTTGAATACAATGTTGTCATTGATAAGATAATATACATATGCCTTAAGGAACATCAGTAAAAACAAATACTATTCAAGTTTATACACTGTGGTAGTTACATAATCTGTTGTCAATTTGAGACTGAAGAGTGAAAGGGTGGAGTTTAGCCTGTCCCTCAGGTCACAGCTTGGTGACCTCATTTAGAGGCGCTCAGGATAAAAATAGCTCACTGGAGCCAGATACATGCTCACCTCCTGTGAGACATTCCTGTAGAGAAGACACATGGAGCTACATTAGAACCCTGGAGCTAAAGAGGCCGCGTGGAGACCCTTGGCAGCGCTGAGATGCCTTGACTGCCACCGGACCCACAAGACTTTCCACCCACTGTCCTGCAATCTTCCTAAACTTGGTGTCATTGCACATGTTTTATGAGTCTGAAGAGGAATTTATAGATTAGTATTCGACATATGGGTTAATATTGGAATTATGGACTTGACCTGGACTGGGCTGGATGTTTTCTCAATATTCAATTGCTCTTGTATATAAAGCTCTTTCTTATACACATATGAGTGTCTATGAATTTGTTTCTCTAGTCTACCCAGACTAACACATATGCTAATCACTAATGTCAAAGATAAAGAAATTAAATATTTTTTATCAATCTCTGCTATCTGAAATTGAACAAACATGCAATCAAGTTGGAAAATTGGAAGTAAAGAATGAGGATCAATGAAATGTGATAGAGACTACACTAGTGATTACATGCTAGAGTTTTGCAAGATAAATTATATGTTCACTGAATATACCTTTAATCAAAGAGAGAGAGAGAGAGAGAATACCTTTTATCAGCAACAATTATATCTATAGACCTTGCCAGATAGAATTCACGGAATCAACTGGCTTTATAAGTAGCCAGGAATGATTAAGAAGTTCAGTCTCATCAGTCAGACCAGAACAAGGCTAGGGGCTAACTGTGAAACAGATCATTAAGTCTTCCACTGCAATTTCAAGTTGACAATGAAGAAAATTAAAGCAAGTCCCCAAGAACCAAACCACCACCTTAGGTACATTAACTTTAATTTATTAAATATTTCAAGAAGAGATTTGATGCTTTGAAGCCTAATAACCAGACACCGTAGGAGTTATAAGATACCTTCAAAGATATTGTATATGAAGAAAGAAAATAACTTTAAACAGACATGAAGAAAGGAAAAAATCAAAATGGATGTCAGAAGAGCCTCAGAAACTTGCTTGTGAATGTAAAATAACTAAACCAAATAGAAATAATTATTAAATAAAAGAACTGAAAAGAAAATTTCAATGGGTGAATAGAGAAGTAAAATATTTTTAGTAAAATCTGTGGAGACTTGAATTTAGGCCACTAAAAGGAAACTAAACAAAACATACTCAGCATTTCCTAATCTGGAATAACACAACAGTCCAGCCTGGAATTGTAACATTGAAAGATTCCATGTGCAAAAGAACCCTAGTATTATAGTAGGTTATGCATTGGGCTGGTAGCCTCAATGTCAGCTGTCAAAAACCACCAGTTGTTCCATCGGATAAAGATTGGACTTTCTACTCCTGTAAAGATTTACAGTCTTAGAAATTGACATGGACAGTTCTACTGTGTTGTAATGGGTATCTATGAGTCAGAACCTGGCAATGAGTTAAATTTTTAGGGGGAAAAATTCAACAAGGCCAGAAGCATCAAACATAGATGAAAAAATACACAGAGACATTGTATACAAGAGAAGAAGCACACAAGCCTGTGTGAACATGAGGTGTTGAAGGGATCAGGTAGCAGACACCAAAGAACAAAAACCATCATTGTGTGACCACCTTCCCCACATAAATGCTGAAGA
>NW_022111373.1:21824759-21856151 GCF_000313985.2 Echinops telfairi
GTTGGACATATGGGTTAATGGGTTAATGTTGGACTTGTGGGCTTGAACAGCACTGGGTTGGGATGTTTTCTTGATGTGCACTTACCCTTTATATGAAACTATCTCTTGCACATGAGTTCCTGTGGATTTGTTTCTCTAATGTACCCAGAATAACACACTATGCATCACAGCTGCGTCTCTTCACCCTACACAATCAATATATTCATTAAGCATATAATCTGAGAAGCTGAATTATGAAGAAAATGCAGCATCAGGATTTGAAGAAGACTCATTAATCAGTAACTTGTGATTTTTATACGACAACTTTGTTAACTGAAAGTGAAAATGTTTTGAAGTATTTACTGATGAAAATTAAAGGCTACTTACACCCTTGTTAAAACCTCTACATAAAGAAAACAAAAACTCTCAACCAATACTCTGCCTATGACACCACATTATGATTAACAAAAATGATTAAATTTGTTAAGCATTTAATTTGGATCCATAATAAATGCCACTGTCAATAAATCAAAATATAATTGTATTGTGTGGATGCTAAAGATATTTTAAAGTGTTAGAAACAAAGATATCACTTTAAAGATAGAATACACTTGACCCAAGCCATGTATTTTCAATTGACTTATCGGCAAGGGAAAAATAGACAATGAATAAGGGAGAGTGGAGAAGAATTAATAACTTTGAACTGTGGTTCTGATGATAAATACTGAATGTATTATGTAGTCATTAAGCATCTAACAACTATAATAAAACTCAATCAGCTAGAAGAATAGCAAATCTGTCTTGGAAGAAGTGCAGCCAGAATGCTCCTTCAAAGGGAGGATGACAAGACTTCCTGTCACTTATTTTGGACTTGTTATCAGGTGGAACCAGTTATTAGAGAAATATATGATTCGTGGTATAGGAGAAGTTCAGAGACAAAATGGACCCAGCATCAGGTGGATTGACAATGACTGCAGCAAGGTCACAACCACAACAACAGTGGTTTATATGGTGCATGTTTAGAAATTGCTTCATTCTTTTGCTCATTTGGTCACTGAGAGTCAGAACTGACTTTACTAGTGAATTCTGTGAATATATATGTATATGTAAGTATACATATATGATATAATTAATACCTACATATACATACATATTCATAGTCAATAACGAAATTATTCAGTATATATTTAGTTATATAATATTTTTATATTCCAATGCATGTTGGTTTGAATTTACATAGGTCAAATCCCCTTGCTTATGATTGCTTATGTAAATATTGAAATACAAGCAAATCATTTCATAGACATAGCGATCTATCCCCTTAAACTAGAAGGTATAAGAACAGTTTTAGAAGAATTACTTTGACAAATAATATAAATTTCTCTAGACATCCACAAATTCTGAAACATTGAATACTTTGGCACTGACTTTTATTGTTGATCACTCCACAACACAAAAAAAGTGTTCATATAGGTAAAAAGAAATTATTATTACCAGGGATGGCAAGAGAGAGAAGAGAAAATCACAGACTAGGTAACAAAAAAGCCCAGGCCCATAGAATAGTTTCAGATTCATAGTGACCCTAAAGGACAAAATAGAACTACTTTCTAAGGTTTCTAAACTGCAAATGTTTATGGGAGCACAGACTCATCTTTCTCCAAATAAGAACCTGGTGGGTTTGAACCCCCTAACTTGTGGACCAATGCCTAACTTATAGCAGCACTAAAAAATAAGATCTCATTGAGTTGATGCCAATTCAAAATGACCCTATGAGATAGAGAAGAGCTTCCAAGACCGCAGCTCTTTACATGAGTAGGGAGTCTCACCTTTCCCGTGGAGCACTTGGTGGTTTCAAACTGCTGACCGTGTGGGCCTCTGTGCCACCAGAGCTCCTCGTCCACAGTGACACCGATACTTGTTTTAATTTGGGTGCAAATAAAGACAACATGAAATACGGGGGCTGTCAACACTATATAAATGCTAAAATTATTCATATAATTAATCTTTCCTTTTTTGTAAAGGAAGAGAAAAATAGACATAGTGTTAAATGTTTGAGTCATTAAACTTCATGATAGTAAAACTTTCTAAACATAGCTGCTGGATACTGAATGGAAACATGCACGTACTACCGTCCTCTGCACAGTAGAAAAAGTCAGAGCTTTGAGTCCGGATTTTAGTCGTATGAGTCACCATGGCAAGTGTGGGACAAGCTAACGTTATCTTAGCTCTCCATGCCGACATTAAGCAGCTCATGACCCCGCTATAACTGAATCTGCATAAACATTCTATTACACAGCTGGGGCTGCCAGAATTTCATTTCCTACTGTCTAGACAGCCAGTCTAAACACTTCTCTGAAACCTCCACGGAGTATAATTCCCCGAAGACTTCTTAAAGCTCCTGGTAGTGTGAAGCCTGCTAGACGCTCCCATTTTATTACCTTCCTCTGGTACAATCTGTGTCCAGGAAAACAGAATATAGGATTCCTTGGAGGTGGGGGGAGGGGGGAGAGTCAAGACTCAGTCATTCTTTAACTTGCAAAATCAATAAAGCCTTAACAACCCATCGCCCTCTCTCAGTCCTCAAACCTTTTAAACTCGTCTCAGCAGCCAGGCTGAGCAGTTTTTGAAAAGAAAACATGGTGCTTTCATGAAACACATAGAGAATAAAATGTTTCCAATGAGAGAAAATACTGTAATTAAAATACATATTCCTTCTAGATTATTAAAATATTCAATTTGTTAAAATGCCTGTACAGAATGTATTGTAGAACATAGAACAAAATAAAATAATCTTGTCTTCCATTTTAACATCATGAGAATCAGGGAATCATTAACCAATACACCAAAACCACAGGAAATAAGTTATATCTCAGGATACTCAAAATATTACCAAGGTGAATCAAACAAATTCAGGTAGCACTTCTAAGTGGATGCATGGAATAAGAGTATAACTTGTCAATCAGGTGTAGAAATAAGCCTGGGGCAAAAGTCAGAGAAATAAAATTAGTCAATAATACTGAGAACAGTCCAGGCAATGAATGCCTACCAAAAAGCTTCAGCAACGACATACTGAAATGTGTGAACATTGTTTGAAATTGGAGTTTGTAAACCTTTAGGAGAACGCATATTATATGAATATTGTTAGCGTCCCTAAAAAAAAGTGATTTTTTTTTTACAGGCCAGAGTATTTTTCCCTAAACAATAATTATAAACCATAGTTATTATAACATAAGAGGGGAACCGTGGTGGCTTAGTGGTTACATGTTGGGCTGCTGAGTGAAAGGTCAACAGTTCAAAATAAGCAGCTGCTCTGGGGGAAGAAGAGAGGCTTTCTATGGAGAAGGAGTAACAGTTTCAAAAACTCACAGGGCAATTCTACCCTGTCTCACAGAATCAAGTCCATGCAGTGAGTTTGCTGGACTGATAACATAAGGGTATGTCAGGAGAAGTTTATACAGCACACTGAGAGGCAGAAATGGAAGATGGTAGCTATTCAAACCTGAGTGATGATTTTGCAAGACCAACAACTTGTTCATAGAAAATACCATTTTTTTTCCAAAATGTGACTATACACATGGGACTTATCCATATGAAATACACAGAAATCATATTGACTATATCTGTGAGACAAGACAATGGAGAAGCTCCATACCAGCAGCTAAACCCAGACCAGAGGCTGAATGTGGAACAGACCATCAATTGAGCATATATAAATTCAGGTTAAAGCTGAAGAAAATTAAAACAAGTCCATGAGAGCCAAAACGTAAACTTGAGTCTTTGCCCCCTGAATTTTGGAAACATCTCAAGCGCAGATTTGATGCAATGAACACTAATGACAGAAGACCTGCTGAGCTGTGGGAGGACATCAAGACCATCATTCAGGAAGAAAGCAAAAGGTCATTAAAAAAGACAGGAATGAAAGAAATTATGAAAGTGGATGTCAGAAGAGACTCTGAAATTTGCTCTCTGTAGAGTAGCTCAAGCAATTGTGAGAAACAATGAAGCCAAAGATCTGAAAAGAAAATTTCGAAGGGCAGCTTGAAAAGACATAATCAAATATTATGATGTGTAAAGATTATGAAATGTGTAAAGACCTAGAGTTAGAAAACCAAAAGGGAAGTTTGTGCTCAGCAAATATTAAACTGAAATAACTGATGAAAAAATTAAAAACTTAAGTTGAAAAATTATATGGGCAAAATATTAAACGATGCAGGGAGCATAAAAAGAAGATGGAAAGAATCCATACAGTCACTGTATCAAAAAGAGCTAGTTTATAGTCCACCATTTTAGGTGGTAGTATATGCGCAATAATTAATCATGCTGAAGGGAGAAGTTCAAGCTATACTGTGAAAGCAATAGCTAAAAAAAAAAGTTTTTTTTTAAGGCTACAGGAATTGATGGAATACCAATAGGAATGCTTCAACAAGTTGATAAAACATTGGAAGCACAAATGTCAGGAATTGTGGAAGACAGCTACTTGGCAAACTGATGGGAAGAGATCCGTACTTGTGCCCATTGCAAAGAAAGGTAACCCAACAGAATGATCAAACTACTGACCACTACTGTTGACATCTCGCTCAACTGATCTTTTGCAGAAGATCATCTAACACTGATTGCAGTAGTACATTGACAGGGAGCTGAATGACGTTCAGGAGAAATTCAGAAGAGAACACGGAACAAGAGTCATCATTACTGATATCAGATAGATCTTGACTGGAAGCAGAGAATACCAAAAAGATGTTTACTTGTGTTTTATCAAGTATACTAAGGCATTCAACTGGGTGGATCATAACACACTATGGATAATCTTCGGACAAATGGAAATTCCAGAACATTTCATTGTGCTCATGGATCTTGTTCATGGATCAAGAAAGAGGTCGTTTTGGTAACAGAGCAAGAGGATACGGCACAGTTTAAAATCAGGAAAGTGTGTCTCTAGCTTGTATCCTCTCACCACACATATTCTATCAGTACGCTGAGCAAATCATCAGAGAACCTGGTCTGTATGAAGAAGAATGTGGCATCAGGATCTGAGTTAGACTTGTTAATGACCTGGGATGTGCAGTGGAAACAACCTTGCTTGCTAAATGTGAGGAAGATGTCAAGCACTAGCTGATGAAAATCAGGGACTGCAGCTTTCAGTGTGGATTAAGACTCGTTGTAAAGAAACCAAGGACTGGGCCAATAGTTAACACCATGATAAAAGGAGAAACGGTTGAAGTTGTCAAATATTTTTTCTTGCTCGACTCCACAATCATTTCTCATGGAAGCAACATTCAAGAGATCAAAAGATACATTTAATTAGGTAAATCTGCTGGACAAGACCGCTTTAGAGTATTGAAATGTAAGGAAGTTACCTTCAGGACTCAGATGCACTGACCCAAGCCATGGAGTTTTCTATGGCCTTATATGCGTGTTAAATTGGGGGACTGAGTAAGGAAGACCGAAGAAGAATCCAAGCATTGAATTGTGGTGGGGAATACTATTGGAAGCATCATGGACTGTCAAAAGAATAAACAATCAACATTTTTGGAGGAGGTAAAGCCAGACTCTTCCTTAGAGGTAAAACTGACAATACTTCATCTTGCATCTTTGGATATCTTGTCAGGAGAGACTAATTTCCAGAAAAGGTCGTCATTCTTTGTAAAGTGGAAAAACAAAAACAAAAAACCTCTCTGAGTCTAAGTCAATGGTGACCCACAGCGACCCCGTGAGGTTTTCCAAGACCAACGGTTTACAGTAGAAATCCCTGCCTTTCTCCCTACAACTATTACCACTAAGCTTGCTTTGGTAAAGTGGAGGGTAAGGGAACTTGAGGAAGGCCCTCAAGTAGATGGATTGACATAGTGGCTGAAGCAATGGGCTCAAACATAGGAACAAGTTGAGGTTGACACAGGATCAAGCACTGTTTTGCTGTTTTGGGCCTAAAGGTCGCTGTAGGTCAGAACCAACTCCGTGGCACCTAACACCATCACTAACAGCAAGCAGTCATTGACCAAAAGTTGATCGTTTCCCAAGGAATCTTTCACTACTGGAACTTGAGACTTGAATTTTTTCCTCAGCTCTAAATTCCATTAAGATATATAAAACATTTTAAAAAATAAAGAAAAATAGAAGACATTGGGGGAAATGTCCTATTTGTACCAGTTAATCATGTTAGCTGTGGTAGTTACATAATCTGTCAACTTGAGTGAAGGGGTGGAGTTTAGCTTGTCAATCAGATCACAGCTTGATGACCTCATCTGGAGGCATGACAGAAAATAAATAGCTCCCTGGAGGCCAGACCCACTCTCTCTCTGCTTCACATTCCTTTTGACAAACCACATGGAGCCACTCTTATGTCAGACAGAAACCAGGAGATGCTTCTACCTCCACTGGCTCTTCAAGGCTTTCCACCCACTGACCTGTGATCTTCCTGCATTTGGAATCATTGTATGTGTTGCCTGAGTCTAAAGAGGAATGTATAGACTAGCATCGATGTATGGGTTAATATGAAAATTATGGACTTGATCTGGACTGGGCTGGATGTTTTCTTAATATATAATTACTCTTTGATATAAAGCTCTTTCCTATACATATTTGAGTCCCTGGATTTGATTCTCTAGTATACCTGGACTAACACATTACCTAACAGTATTATCAAGTTTTATTTTATCCTCAATAATTTTATATTAGTTTTCTATTAATTTGTAATATAGTATGATTGACTATATCACTATAATTGCTCACTTGTTTATTTGTCGTTTCACCTTTGTCTAAAGTGGCTTTATAGCCTTTCAAGCTCTATTAATATATACATACAAGATTTTTGTCTTTAAAAATTTAGCATCTTATCACTATTCTGTATCTCTGTTTAGCTCCAATATAATTCTTTGTCATGAAACCTACTTTGTTTAACATTAATAGAACAAATCCAGAATTATTGAGTTTTGCGTTTGAATCAACTATCTTCCTTCTCCCTTTATTATTGCCAATCTGTGTTCTTATATTTAATTTTTTGTTGTTGGTGGTGAAAATATATAGTCTTGTTTAGTTTTGTTAATCCATTTTTATATTTACTATCTTTTCATTGGAGTATTTATATCACTTATGTTTAAAGTATTTATTTATGCAACTGTGGAAAGCAATATGGAAATTCCTAAAATAGTTGACGTAGAAATACCATATGACCCAGCAATACCATTGTTGGGCATATAACCCAAAGAGATAAGAGACAGATCAGGAACAGACATGTGCTCTCCATGTTCATTGCAGCACAGTGCACAATAGCAAGAATTTGGAAACAGTCCAAATCCCCATTAGTAGAAGAATAGATAAAATAAACCTTTGTATATAAATACAAAGAAATATTACAAATCTCTAAAAAGTAGTGAAGAAAGCATGAAACACTTCAACACACGGAAGGCTCTAGAAACCATCATGCTGAGTGAAGCTAGTCAATCACAAAAGGACAAATATGTATGAGTCCACTGCTACATGGATGAGGACCAGAATGGAACAATTTCAGACATTCTAGACATCCAGTATGCTGACCAGGGCAGTCAGGAAGCTCAGGAGAAAGCCTGACTAGTGCTCATGAACCATGTACCATCCACTCCATCTATGTGTATATCTTAAAGGTCACTTTGATGAAGGGGTCATCACCTCAGCTTGGATCAGATTTTTGGGAGAGGGGTGGGGAGGATGATCACTTAGTAGCTGCCATGCAGGGTATGCTGAGGTCCCCCCGACTAGTAGACGTATCTCTCAGAATGCTGAGGGGAGCTGATGGGAAGGTCAAGTCAGCAGAAAGGGATTAGAGGTGTGCTTGAGGTAGAAGCTAGTTCACCTAATGAGGTTTCCACATCGGATCCTTTGGGTGTAGCCTTTGGAGCATATTGTGCACCCTGAAAATCCAGGGTTCAATGTCCCAGTGTTCTGTGGTACATGTCTTGGGTCCCCCAGTGATGTACAGAAACTTGAACTAGTGTGACTTGCGAGGTGCATGTTACCAAATCTACTCCCCTCTTAGGGTCCTTAAAACATTATTACTCATTTTTTCTCTACTAGTAAGTTGGTCCTTGCCCTTTTTTTTACCACAAACATGGTCGAGTTTGTGTTATCCAAGACGTGCCTGCTCCTTTACCCCTCTCCTGACTATGAAATGATGGGATGTCTGGATCAGCTCCTAATATAGTGGTCTGGAAAAAAATAAAGTGTGCATTAATATGACTTGTTTAAGGGTAACTTCTTGCTATTCTTTTTTTATTACGTATTTGTTTGCTGTTTCCTTTTCCTTGGTCTTTTTTGTTGATATTTTACTTACTTTCACCTATTAGCTAATTCTATTGATTTTTAAATGTTTCTCTAGGCTTTGTAATAGAGTTACTTCAATATTCACAGTTAGACATTTAAAAAAATGAGGTCTCAAAAATTCATGAAAAATGGAATTACAAGCTAATTGAATTTTCCCACAAACTTTTTGAAGCCCCCGATATACTTATTATAGCTTTCATTCTAGAGATAGTTTCATAGTGTATGCATATGTGTAAAGTTATCAAGCCTTTTATCCTATCATATGTCTCAGCATCTCTCTTGGACATTTTAGAACAGCCAGGAGAGCTTAAGAGCACTTGGTTTACCAAAGCTAACTTAGCACCCACCAGAAGATTTGGTTGATTAAGTTATAATGTTTTCTCCTAGGGTCCCTCCTGAGGATACTTTGCACTACGGGGTTGACAGCTGACACTCCTGGTACACGTCTCCATGTCAGGACTAGAGTCTGGCAAAGATAGACACTTAAAAAGTTAGACCCTCTGTCTCCAAACATGTCCCCGCTTCAAAGATTTCCCCATTATATTTCTTAAAGGTTTAAAAAGAAAACAAGCGGAAGAGAAGAGATCAAAGAGCAAATGCATTCCTGGGGGGAAATTGCACTCCCTAAAGTCTATTGATCGGCATACCTGTTCATCATTCTGGGTCTTCTCATTGGATTTTACCAGGAGGGGGCTCACGATTTCAAGCATCTCCTGGCTCAGCTCTTATCATGCTACTACGAATGAGTTCACATGAGTGACAGGAAAAACATTTGGACTGAATGAGTGAGTTTATTACTATTTCAGCATGGGAAGTGCTGAAAAGCACTGAAGCTAGTCTGAGGTCATCAACTGGATTGAAAAATTAAGATTTTTATACTGCTGATAGACCTGTTCTTAGCTGGTTGTCCCATAATGTACCTCCCCTTTACAGGTTACAGGCATGCACCCACAGTTTGTGCTGGGTCTGTGTAGTCCGCCTCCCCACCAAAGATCAAGGATTGATCCAATCATTGTGTGGTTGGTACAATTATTCTGCCTTTCACTGCTCATATCCGTTCACTGACTACTCTTCTTTATTGAAAGAAATTATATCTTCTCTGCCCTCCCCATTGATTTGTACTGAGAAGATGTTGATAAAGGAAATATGTTTTCACCTCTCTTTGTGCTAGAAATCTCTTCCATTGTCTTTTTTCCTTGCCCCAACTCTATCTACCTAAAACTTTGGAGAATTATGAAACTGATTTTCTGCTCGGGTTGAGCACGAGGCATGAAACAAAGATACGGAGGTAATTGGGAATAAGACCACATAGCCCAAACCAATGGTCACCAGTCATTTCAATGCTGTAAATCTTTACTCAAGGACATAACCTCATCTTTCTCCCTTGGAGCAGCAGATGGAATCAAACTGCTGATCTTGGGATTAGAAGACAGTATAACTCACTCAATTCACACTCAGTGCCATTAAGTCAATTCTATAGGACAGATTAGTACTACCCTTGTGAGTTTCTGAGATTATAGATTTTTATGGGAGTAGAAAGCTTCGCCTGTCTCCCATGGAGGAGGTTGGTGATTTTGAACTTCTAGCTTTTCATTCATTCACAGTCTGAAGTATAACCCAGTATGTCAACATGGCTCCTGCCAGAAGACTATGTCAACTTTGAAAAATACTGATAAGTCAGATTTGACATGCAACCTGAAATAATTGAGGTATTTAAATCTGAGAACTAACAGTATTCGTGTGACTGACCCATGCCATGTAATTACAATTGCCTCATCTGCATGTTGTGATAGTTAGGGATTTTATCAACTAGACACACTTCTGGGTCAGAGTAGGTGTGGAGCCTAACCTATTATTCCGTCACAGTCTATCATATCACAGCCTGATGACACCTCCTTGGGGGTATTGTCTTTTGTATAAGAGAAAGTGACCAAGCAGAATTGAATTCACTTTAACAGTTCACCTTCTAAGGAGCTGTATCTTGCATCTGGTTCCTCAATGTGCTTTCCCATCCCCGGAGCCATCAGTGGACTACCGATGCTGGTTTCATTTGGCTGACTCTAGATTTATCTTGTCCCTTCATCTGCCAGCCTGGGTTCCCCCTGCCCCCCTGCCCTCTGCCAGCCCCCTGTGCTCTCTGGCTTGGCTTCAACATCCTGCTTACTGTTTTTTAGCTTGTCTACTTCCATTGGTCAGGAGAAGACTGACTTAACCCAGGCTAGATGCACCCATTTCCACAACTGTGTAAGCCATCTCTTGTTATACATCACTTTCTATGTACAACACATACAAGTATCACTGGTTTTGCTTCTCTAGAGAGCCCAACCTAACACAGGCGAAAGGTGGACTGCCTAAGAAGAATCTATGCACTTGAATTATGGTACTGGTGAAGAATATTGGAACTGCCATTTTGGACTGCGAAAAGATCAAACAAATCCATCTTGGAAGAAGGGCAGACAGAACACTAATCAGAAATAGGATGGCAAGACTCTGTCTCATGTGCTGTGGACATGTTGCCAGGAGAGAGCGGTCCCTGGGGAAGGACATGGAGTGTGGTAAAACAGAGGAGCAGTGGAAAGAGGAAGGCCCGCAACAAGATGGACCGATACCGTGGATGCAGCCAAGGGCGCAAATGTGAAGAACAGTTGTGAGGACGGGGCAGGCTTGGGCGGTGTTTCGTTCTTTTGTGCAGATCAACGTTGTGAGTTGGAACAGAATCAAGGACACACAACAACAGCAACAGCAGCACTACAACAGCATTGGCTTCTGTTTATCATTTCTCGCACTGCTACTTGGAGAAAAGACTGACAAAGGGGCGAGTGGGCAGAAAAATGGATGTGTCTCCGTTTCTCTAGTTCAGAATTGATACACACCCAGATGGGAGATGAAAATAAAGCCACAGTTGCTTGTCAAGCCATGTCCTGAGGTGTGTCATCATCGATATGTGTTTTATAGCATTTTTGTTACTGTTTTTCATAGAAGTGACCACCATACCTTCCTTCTACTGTGGGTTTGGGTGGACTTGGATTTCTAAACTTTGATTAGCACTCAAACATGTTTACTCACCACAATGTCTTTCTTCTACTGTGGGTTTGAGTGGACTGGGATTTCTAAACTTTGATTAGCACCCAAACATGTTTACTCACCATTTCCACTTTCATTACCCAGAGACTCTAGCAGTCAATAATGTCCTTGAAAATAATTGAGAAAAATGCCTTACTTAAAGCATAAATACAGTCTGTCATTAATTGAAAAACCATGAAGTTAAATGTCCTCCACTAGGAATAGGCCATTTTTCTTTTTGAGGGTCACGTAAAATTGTTTTACATTTTTGAATACGTAAGCAGGAGAATTAAACTTAGCATTGGAGGTTTCTATTGAGATATGATTATTAGCACCAAGATATACTGCTTAGTAACCGAGTTATAACTCTCATCTCCTTCCCATTCACTGAGGGGAATAGGAGAGTAATTATTTACTGTTTAAATTATAATTATTTAAATTACTGCGCTACTTAAATCAGACCATTTTTTCTTCTTGAAAGCATAGTAAGTAAATGTAAATTCACAGAAGTCAGGTGGATGTGCTAAGATTAGACTCCATAAGAAGACCTGGCTGCACAGTCGGTTATGCATCTGTTTGTAAGTCACGAGATTGGTGGTTTAAGTGCATCAACCAACCCTTGGAATAAAGATGGCCGTGTCTTCTCTAGGGAATCCTAGGTAGCAGATATGTTCTGTACTATTGGCTTTCTATCACTTTGAATCAGCACAATGGCAGTAAGCTGGTTTTGTTTGATTTCGTATGCCACAAATTGATGCCAACATATATGGATTTTCTCACAAGTCAGAGTATATTATGAAACCTATGGAGAATAATCTTTTTAAAGGAAAAATTGGTAAGAAAGATATTTTCCTTCCAGTCATTTCAATAACTAGTAATTTGCTGTCAATTCAATACTTCATGCCAAGTAAGATGCAAAGTCTCTGCTCTAACGAAAGGTTTTGGATGTGAAAATATATTCACCGAATGAGAGAAAAAGAGACATAGACACAGAGGAAGAGAAAGAAGGGGGAGGGAGGAAGGGAGAATGGGAAGTTGACTGATAGATAACTCTATTTTATAACCATACAAAACCACAGCTTTATAGTATGTCATATGTAACTCTCATTATGATATTTATGAGCTTTATTAGATTTTTTTAACCATTTTATTGGGGGCTCATACAACTCTTATCACAATACATACATACATACATTGTGTCGAGCACATTTGTACATTTTTGCCATCATCATTCTCAAAACATTTTCTTTCTACTTGACCCCTTGGTATCAGCTCCTCAGTTTTTCTGCTCCCTCCCTGCTCTCCCTCCCTCATGAACCCTTGATAATTTAAATTATTATTATTTTCATGTTTTAGATTTTTAAAGTCAGAAAATGTTCTGTAATTAACAAACCAAGAAATGTTTTAGATGTGTTAGGAGTTCCTATAAATAAAAATATGAAAGATGAACTACATTGGAAAAGACTGGCAGTTAATTAAGCAGCATTGGGTGGAGAACATTTGAGTACAAATCAGTAAGCAAAGAAACATGATTTCTAAAAATGTTCACGTGCTTGTGTATGCCTGCAACATAAAACCACATTATGTAAGCAGCCCCGTGTATTGGAAAAGTCTATATTTTAAGTCAGACTATGCAAATAGAAATCTTATTCTTTGTGTGAAAAAAATTAGATAAAACAAGAGACAAAACTTGAAATGTTCTCTGGAATGGAATCCATTTAATTTTTCTTTCCCTGAAGGCTCTCCAAGCAATGCTCCACGCGACAGCTCCATTGCTGATGTCTGTGAGGCCATAAGTGACATTATAGACCCACATAAATGCTTCAATCAGTGGTGAGTCACAGCTATGCCTGTCTTACAGAGAAGCAGAGAGAAGGCCTGGGCAGTAACTGCATGTGAGCTGTTGGGGTGGTTTAGTAATTCCACAAACATCAAATCTATCTGGTTTCCCGTGAAGAATTTCAGAGCGTGATATAAAACTACGGTTGCAGGCGTGTTTGTGTGCGTTTCCATGAGCACACGTGGCACACAAAACCTAAATGCTAGCTGTGACTTTTCCTTCTTTCAAGAACCAAATAAATTAATTGAATATTCCCTAGTGTAGAATAACTTAAGGCTCATCAAATTTTTGCCAAGCCAAGAATGACCATGAATCTCTAATTTATATTGCCTCCCCAAATATAGTTTTCCATAATATACATTAGCAAACTTTGTTCAATTTTCCATGTATAGATAAAATAGGGAATCCTGGTGGCATAGTAGGTTTCACATCAGGCTCCTAATCACAAGGTCAGCAGTTCCAAACCACCAGCCGCTCTGAGGGAGAAAGATGCGGCTTTCTACTACCATAAGGAGTTACAGTTTCAGAAACCCACAGGGACAATTCTTCCCTGTCTTGCAGAGTTGCTCTGAATCAGAACCTACTTGACAGCAGTGGGCTTGGGGTTTTTGAGATAAAGCAGGGCTACGGCCCCCTGCCCTCTAAAGACATTTGTCCATCTCTTTTTCTCCAATGACCTCTCCAACACAAGACTCAAAGTAGAATTCTTGTTATCATTAGAGTATTTTTATTCCCTTCCCTGTAAATGTCAGTATTGTTTGACACTGGTACTTATCAAAATTTAATCCTAAATTAAATTATCAACATGTCATGCTCAAACAAATACAGTATTCACTACAGGAGAACTTCTGGCACATAAAAAGTTATAACACATATAGATATTAAAGTCACATGTACACAGTACAAAGTTCTGCACAAACACAGCATTCACCATGCATTTCTTTTCAACTAACTGATATCAAAAGGGGTTGAGGAGAGTCAAGGAAGTTTAATATCTGGGTTCTCACTCATACCACCTTACTAATTTTTTGGTGTGAACAAACTTGTTCCAAATGTGACAATTAGGTCCAGAAAAAATTATCAAGATGTGAAAATTTCAAAACTTCTAATATCCAAGATAAGCTGTAAAATTCATGAAAAAGTTCTAATATCTCCTGGTTTGCCTCTTATAAAGCCATTATCCTTTTTGAGATCATGCTTGATGAGAAGATTTCTTCTAAAGAAACACTACCTTTGTTTGCTCTGCCCCCTTCCTAATCTCCATTGCAAAGTTGAAGGGATAAAGAAGGAACTGACGATACTGCGAATGCAAGCTGAGGCCTGTGCAGTATCTCTTGATATCCATGTCTCCATTGGGAATATGCTTTCCAATTTTCTTTCCTCGTAAGTGTAATTGTCCATATCCAGTACATCAGACATGAATTTATCCAGTTCAGCCAGTATTTGATAATATAAATTTGTTTAGGAAATCCATTGCTACTGTATATTCCAAGCACATTCTATTCTCCAATCTACACTATATGGATGCAGGTGATCATTTTATTTCTTTGTGTACTTCTTCTGTGTATTATGTAGTGATATATTCTAAAATATAGGGGTCAGAGTAGAATAAGTGACAACATGACCTAATGTGGACTCATGATTTTTTTTTACTCTCTATAACTATGAGATAATCTGTTGAACATATGACTGGTGGGAAGTCCCTAGAATTTCCCAATACTCTGTGGGACAAAGATGTAGAAGTGTGCTTTCTAAATATCTCATCCTTTGAAACCTTTTGGGGGCAGTTTTACTTTGTCATGGAATTGCTGTGTGTTGGGATTAACTTGATGGTAACACTTTTTAATAGGTTCAGTAAAATATATTCTATTCACAACCCATTCAGAGTTCCATACTATTTCCAATTGTAAAATCTTCCCCCTATGGCATATTTGTCCTGTTTTAGTCAACCAGAGTAATTAGAAATACATTTAATGTCCATTGTAGCCACCTGGAACTCTTTACTCTAGCTTCTTACAGCTAATGCATGGAAAAAACTGACTGAGGTTCTATCAATTCGATGTGAATTAGAAGCAAGATTTAGAAGGAAGTTTCTTGGACAAGTTCTGGTGTTGACTCCCTCATTCACTAGCCATGGAAGTTAGGACCTTTAGCTTTTCATGAGAAGCAGCACTCAAGCTTCTGCTCATGTCCTCAATGTTACAGATGCAGTCTGTTGATTTTGCTCTGAGCTATGATATTAGCAGACTTTCCTTGAGTGAACACTCATTGTCAGCCCTAAAGCTAATTCTTGATCCTCCTGAAATTCTGTCTCAAAAATGTTTAATTGATTTATTTTCCACTTTAACTATGGTGGATTCTGTTAAATTTAGCTAAGAAGATGAATACAATCCCAAACAAGTGCCCCAAACTTTTTCCAGGTAGATTTAGCTGGATCTACCTGATCCATGAATTGGAATCCACTTGATGACATTGACTTTTGACTTTTGAGACCTCATCTATCCTACTCACCCATCAAACTGTGGCTTTGCACATTACAATGTCATCAAATTCAAGAAGAGAGTCTTTGACTGAAATACTTGCTAAATATTACTTTTCAAGTCCTAGATGAATTTCCATCGACCCACAGCTTCCTCTAAAAATATCAATCACTCAATATAGTTTTGTCTTAGAACTCTGACAGTATTAGCTATTTGCCATGTGTTTGTCCCTTTCAATTTAGACTCCTTTTATATGGGAGTTTTGCAGATTTGTTGTTATTGTTAAGGGCCATCAAGTTGGTTCTGATGGATAGCAGCAGTACACTATAGGCTACTGAGATAAATACTTCGTGTGTATTATATCTTTCACCAATCCCACTTTTAACTGCAAAAATAATATGAATTCTCATTTTTACTTAACAGATAACGAATGAAAGCATACAGAGATTATCAGACTTGCTGAGAATAACATAGCCATGACTCACACATAGAGCTATTTGATTGCAGCTATTTACTTTGACCCTATTGTGCAATATAGGTCTCATTTTTAGATTTAGCTTATAAAATATTGAAGACTATGGATGGTATTACATGTTGTATTTTAAGAAAAGACCTCACCGCTTGATGGTTCCTATGGAAACCAGGGACAACGGAAAAGGATAGAACTGAAGCTAGAATGAGCTCACACATTTGGATGCAGTAAGCCTGGCTGCTAAATCATTAGCAGTAAGTACTAGATGCACTTTTCAAACAGGCACATTCACATTGCAGAAGATGATTTGCATTATTATACTGATGGTGACTACAGCAATTTTTACAATGGCTAACAACAAAAAGAATGGAGAATTATAGCCCTTTACAAAGTTTTGCTGGGCTTTCCGTCAATTCTACCTGCTCATTTTATAATTACTTAGTGTTTGATATTTGCCAATAATTATCAAATAATTAGCTTAGATGCAGAGAAAATTTTGGAGTTCAGAATACTTGACCATCGGGGTCTAGACACCGAGAGACTAGAATTAAAAGCAGAATAACATTTTTTAAAGTAACAGGAATCTGATGAATTCGAGTGGAAAAGAGGTTGTATGCTAGATGGCATAATGCTAAAGGCCAGGGTCACACAAAAATGAACATATTCTAGATCTTGGTTTAAATCTTTACCTAATATTTGCTTTATTGGGTAGAAAACTGTGGCTGTAAGAGATTTTCTTATCTCACTCATCAGTTGCTTGGACAGCTAGACTTGGACAAATGAATACATTTCAATTAGTTGAGAAATGGAGAGAAGCTGAAAAGGAGAGATTTAATATAAATAGAACCCTAAAAAGGTCTGACTTGGGATAACTTGTGCAACTATTTCTTGTCTATAATTTCTCTCAGGGGCCCTAGCATCATGTATAGATTTTTGTCTTCTGGAGTGCATGATCCATTTCCTTAATTAAATTTCATCTGATTTCTATGTTCAAGGAAAATTTTTTTAACAATTTGATTCACTAAGTTCAATATCAATCTCTCTTCACAGATGCCATATGCCCCACTGTTTTGAAATTTCCCTTATCTAGGTCTATTATGAGAGAGCTGCTTATGTATGTTCTTAGAAGAATGTTCTAGAAGCATTAAGGTCTTCAGCCTAGAAGCATTAAGGTAGAGTCAGCATATAGTCAGTCACTAAATGCTCATATGTTGTTCTCTAGAATCAAAGTTTTACGTTGATATCAGTATGGTGCGGAATAACATTCATTTATTCATCATCAATTTATTCACTTTAATGAGCAGCTTATAAATGTTTGGGGGACATCAATTCTTTTTTTCTTCTAATTTGCTGTACTAATTTTTCTCCTACCTTAATGTCTCATGCTGGGTTGAGAGGACATATATTTTCACTTGGAGATTTTTGAAAATTTATTATTCTGTATTATCTCTTTTAAAAGGAAAAAATATATCTTGAAAAAAATAAGGCCTTTAAAAATGATAAATGAAGAAGTAGTTAGTGGTCATAAGTTTTTCAGTAGCTAATATCTCAGAAGTGGAGTGCCTATGTCTCCTTCAATGTCTGTTCTTAGTCGGAAGGTCTTATGAAACTGATTCACCTTGGAGGACCCTGATAAGGTTTCAAAGAGTAGTGACATAGCTTCCAGAATCACAGAAACATGAAACCCAACATAGTACAGCACACTAACAAGCATACTGATATATTGACTGGTCTAAACTCAAAAAGGATGTGTATCAGGGTTGCATATCCGGTTTCCCCAAAAATAAGAGAGTGTCTTATATTGATTTTTGCTCCCAAAGATGTGCCAGGTCTTATTTTCAGGGGATGTCTTATTTTTCCATGAAGAAGAATACGGTACATATTTTTTGTGTATTGTTTTATTAAAAGAGACCTCAAACTTCCTGTCTGATCCGGCTGCGCTGCAGCCGACAGTGAGCTTCGTGGCGGTGCCTGCCACTACAGTCCGGAGTCCAGAGTTATGGTAGCTTCTGAGGGCCTTATTTTCAGGGAGGTCTTATTTTTGTGGGATGCCTTATATTTCAGCAAGAGGCAAAACTGTAAGTAGGTCTTATTTTCAGGGCATGTCTTACTTTTGGGGAACCAGGGTACTCTCACCATGTTTATTCAATTTATATGTTGACAAAATACTCAGAGAAGCTGTACTATATGAAGTAGAATGCAAAATCGTATTAGATAAAAGCTTACTAACAGCCTATGGTGTGCAAATGACACAACCTTACTTGGGGAAAGTGAGGAGGACTTGAAACACTTGCTGCTGATGATCAAGGATTGCAGCCTTGAACATGGATTACAACTCAATGTAAAGAGAACACAAAGCAGCACAATTCGACCGAATCCTAACAACATGATGAATGGAAAAAGACTGAAGTTGTCAAGGATTTCATCTTGCTTGAATCCACAATCAATGCTCATGGAAACAGCAGTCAAAAGATCAAACTATGCACCGCATTGGGTCAGGCTTCCACACATGATCTCTTTACAGTAGTGAAGAGCAAGGATGTCACTTTGCAGACTAAGGTGCACCTGACACAATCATGGATTTTTCAGTTGCCCTGTATGATTGTGGAAGTTGAAGACTGAATAAGGAAGAATGAAGAACAATCAATTCATTTGAATTGTGGTGCTGGCAAAGAATATTGAAAATACTATGGACTGCCAAAGGAGCAATCAAATCTGTCTTGGAAGAGGTACAGCCAGAATGCGCTTTAGAAACAAAGATGGAAACTTTGTCTCACTTTTTTTAGCCATACTATCAGGTGAGACCAGTGCCTGGTAAAAGACATCATGCTTGCTAACGTAGAAAGTCAAGGAAAAAGAGGAATACTGTCAAAATAATGGATCGGCTGCAACAATAGGCACAAATAAAGCAGACAACAGTGCAGGACTGGACTGCGCTTCCTTCTATTCTACAGAAGTCACTATGAGTCCCAGGCATCTGAACAGCATTTAACAACAATATCCATTTCTAGATTATGGATTGCTAAAGAATTGGAAAGAATGGAAAATTATTGGAATCATATTGAAATCTTAAAAAAAAAACATCTCTCAAAAATTACGTAAGGGAAAGTTGGCATTTCTTGTATAAGGGCATAAAAATCAAAGGAGGGGACAGGATCCAGGGACTGTTCAGGACTACCAAGTGTATTGAGTACACAATCAACCAAGAATAATTTAGGGGCTTGGGAAACATTGGTGATATTGAAGAGGAATCAACCAAGTGTCCCTGAAATTTCTTCAACGTTGAAAGGAAATTGAATGAATCTGAGCAACCTTTCTTAAAAAAAAAAATGTGTTCACCTAAAATACCATATACCATTACCAGAGGAGTCAAGTTTGATGAGCGTAAGATGGAATCAGATAAAATTTCTCTTCCTGATGATAAATGCATATTGTCTTACTGAAAAAATAGCTATACCCCATGCAACTCCCATAACATTAAAAACCAGAAAAATATTTTACAAGCTAGAAAATAGAGAAACGATATCTGTGAAATAGAGCTGACACAAAATTGAGGGTAAGGGGCATATTCTAATCAAACCAGAGTCTGCTGTGGTGCCAACCTGTCTCTTCCTGTACCATTAATGACAATCTTATGTTTGTGGTTTACTGCAATCAATAAAATATAAACTAAGGCCATTTAGAGCCATTTCTTTTCCATGTTTCTCATTCCACTTTCATGAGAATCATTTGCCTGGATCGCACAGTAAAGGCATCATTAAGAGGAGTCACAATAGAGGAGCTATGGACATGGAGCATAAGTGAAAAGTAAAATATTGCTTGGAGGAACAAAAGAACTCCCATTTGTACTTGTGTATAAGCCGAGTTTTTCAGCACATTTTTCATGCAGTTTTTGTGGTAAAATCAGTGCCTTGGATGATATTCAGGTTGGCTTATACTTGAGTATGTACAGTACAATTAGCAACAAAAAATATTTCCAAGTTTGTTGAAAGCATAGAGAAGAAATAAAAGCAAAAATGTTCCCAAACACATAATAAATTTCTCAGTTAAAGTATTGGAAGCTAGAAAATAATGAATAAAAGCTTTCAAAACTGAGGAAAAATTATTTACAACTTTAACTTAGTATATACCTAGCTATCTCATCTATACAATATGAACAAGTTAAGTTTTTCAGATATCACAAAAATATCATACCTCCCATGAACCAAGAAAAGTCTAGGAACTGTAATCCACTAAAATAATATTATAAACCAAGAAAAAGGAATACATGGAATGTATAAACATGAGATCAAACAGATATGATATAAAGAAAATTTCACAGATTTTTAATGTAAAGAAGCACAAAATTGACAGCTTGAACGTAACCTAGAGACAATCCACCCGAAAGTGTACTGCTATTATTTTACGTATTAATAATATTTTCTTGAGTCTGAATACTTCATTAAGAAGAAGTCATCTATGACCTCTGCCTGCTATTTTGATGTCCTCTAAGCAGATTTTTCACCAGTCTTGTAAGTCAAACATAATCCTGAATTTTGTTATTATAACATATAATATAATATATAAATTATTATATTCCGAGTGAAATAATAATTTAAGATATCTCATGGAAGAAAGTTAACTCTTTCATTTAGAGTTGATCTAACAATAGTTTATCTTTTTGCTGTTTGAAAAGCATGAAAAATGGTAGTAATATACTAATACCTTATAGTTTAATTCAATTCCAGTTTTTATTCCATAGTTTTCCTTAGAACATTAGCTAAAATATGTTATTGGAAATTCAATGAAGATATTAATAGTTACCACTGTTACATATTTATTAATAAAACCAGTTTCCAACTTGATCAATTGCTGTTGTTTACTGAAATTTAACTTCCTTCCCAGATCCTTGGTGAAGGGAAGAAATCTTTTCTGCTAATTTCTAACTGAATGCTGTCGCATTGACAATGGAAAAGTTATTCAAAGAAATGTCGTGTTAACAATGTGGCAAAATATATCCAATAAAGATCCCCCACAGTTATCTTGATTTCCCAAAGGAATTCCTAATTTGAAGAATAATTAGAGCAGACTCAGAATAACTTTTGAGCTTATGTTTTCAAGGTTGATTACAAAGTGTGGGGAGACCAAATTTTTGTGTATGTGTAAACAAAGCTGCATCTGCTGGGATCATTAACTGAACACCCGTCTCTAACATATAATGCACTTTTTATTTTCCGTAAGCTGCTACGTCTGTCAACCATGCGTCTCCCCTGCTGTGCTGCTAGGTCTTCCTTCCAATAACAACGCAGCAAAGGCAGCATCAAGTATTTTCCTTCCTGCTGTTCTCTCATAAATCAGTTCTATGAGATTACATAAGTCACATATATACATTTCTTTAATTTGTAAAAGCACACAAAAAATAAGTTTTTAAGGAAAATACATTATTTTTCCTTCCCATAGGAAATAAACAAGAAATTGTAAATTTGAAGAAAAGTAATATTAACCTGTGTCCTCCACAGATCCTCTATTTATTTTATTTAAGACAGTTTATATGTCATTGTAAGAAGTCTTATAGCATTAATAACTGAGTTCACCCATACTCTCTATTAGAAATATGTGACGGTATCTCTTTAAAGACAAAAAAGAAAACATGTACCTAACTAAAAACATAGAAAGTAGAGAGATAATCAGTCTGGACTTCTTCAGTCCCTCTTACTTCCCCCTAGTTTACTATCTTCTTGCATCCCTCGGGATTCAGTAACATATATTGTGAAAATACTGAGACTATTACCATTGTAAAATGAGTGAATAAATAAAAGCATTCATAGTTATAACACCAAAGACTATTCTATTAAAATGAAGTCATTTGAGAAATTTTAAAAAATCAGAGTATTCTTTGAATTCTGATCAAATAACAAACTAATCCCTCTTATCTGTCAGTTTTTCTTACTTTGGAGACATGTACCTTGTGTGGCGGTGGGGCGATGTCAGTGACACTCCACATACCAGGTGGATCACCTGATGACGACATTTCACAGAGCTGGCAGATTAAGAACAAACTAGAAAGAAGAACAAACTAGAAAGAGCTTGCAGATTAAGAACAAACTAGAAAGAAGAACAAATTAGAAAGAGCTTGCAGATTAAGAACAAACTAGAAAAAATAGTGTTCAAAACTTTATTAATAGCAGTGGAACTTTTTCTGATATAGGGCTGGGAAATGAGCCCCTCAGGTTTGAAGGAACTCAAACTATGATTGAGGAAGAACAGCTTCCTCAAAATAGAGCCTACCTTCTGTAATTGAATAGAGCAAACATTTTGGGATCTTCATTTGTTGATTGGATATGTCAAAATGAGTAGAAGCTACTGCGTGTTCATTATAATCATTGATACTCAGAATACGGAATATATTTTATTAAAATGGTCACTTTTGATTGGAAAAATCACATGGCTTACTATGCTGGAAGTGATAAATTCACAAAACTATCATCACTATCATTATCAAAAATAAAATTTCTGAATCTCTCTTAAAGTAAAATGCTTTGTTTGACAGGATACTGTCTACATACCTACATGGAAGACATCTATTATTTGAAGGGATGCATTAACCATTAAAGCCAATGATGAGAAAATTGAATAATTCTATGTACTCCATTAATCTAAAATAATCGAATACATGACCAAGACACATGAATACATTCTTGCAATTGTAACATGAATGTTGGAAATAAATAGGAAAACTCAGTAATTGGAAAATATGGCCTTGGTGATAGGAATGACTCTGGAAGTCGCATGATAGAATTTTGCTTGATCAGCAACTTCTTCATTGAAAATAACTTTTTTTTTCAACAATACAAATTAGAACTGTATACATTGACTTACTCAGGGACCAGTGGTGGAAAACCAATTGCTCATATTAATGATGAAAGCTGCAGAAAATAAAAACAAGTTAATGACAGTCAAAATATGACCTTGAGTATATTACAACTTGAATTAAACGACCATTACAAGAACAGATTTGACTCAGTTAGTGAACAAAGATCAGAGGAATTATGGGATGACATTCATATCATCATAAGTCATTCTTAACTGTATTAAGAAGAGCCATGTGAGGATACCACATGGATCTTGGCTGAAAGCAGAGACAACCAGAATGATTTTCACTTTTATTTTATTGACTATGCAACTGCCCTTGACTGACTGGATCATTACCAACTAAGAATAGCTTTGGGAAGAATGAGAATTTCAGAATACTAATAATGCTCATGTGGAACCTATACATAGAAAAAGAAGTAGTCATTAGAACAACAACAAAAAGGGTCTGCATAGTTTAAAATCAGGGAAGTTGTGTGTCAAGGAAATATCCCAAACTTTCTGCACATTTACTCAATCTGTGTGTTGAGCAAATAATTCAAGAATGTGGACTAAAAATAAATCCAGGAACAGGACTGATGGTAAGTCCAGTAGCAAAGCTCAACATGCTTCCTAAAAGCCCAGAATGCTTGAGGCACTTACTAGCTTTCAGTGTGGATTACAACACAGTGTAAAGCAAGTAAAACTATATTACTTCATTTTGTTTCAAAGCACATCGACACTTTTTAAAATTTCTCTCAGGGTGATGGTTCAATAATTATCTATACAGTGAAAGATCTACTACATGCCAGACTCGTTCTTAGGATCTGAGGATATAGAGTTTAACAAAACTAGAAGGAAAAAAAAAAAGCAAAATAAAAAAAAAAAACCCTCTATTAAGATGGAATTTTGTTGTAGTGGAGAGAATAATTATTCAATCAATAAACAAAGAAGGCAACATATTTAAAGATTATGAGTTTTTTGGTAAAAGAAAGCTGTTTGGTGGGATTAGAGAGAGCAAGGGGGGAAATAATAGAATCAAAAGTCCCCAAACAGCTTGAGTACCTAATGGAAGACTCTATAAGCTATTGTAATGACTTTGTCATTCAATCTAAATAAAATTAGGAGTTATTGGACTTTTTTAATATACAAGTGACATTATTTTAATCAAAATTATCACTCTAGTAAGAACTTGGAATGGAAAAAAACATTATAACTTTCCTTCTTTCTTTTAGAATTTTCTTGAACCAAATTGTTTAAGTTAAAAGTTATTGGGAGGAGGGCTACAGTAGATTGAATTTAAAGTCTTTGGAAGCAAAGAATAGGTGCCAAAATCAAAATGCTGAAAAGCAACAATTGTAGAAAAATGCCCTACAATATCAAGATTTTATTTGAGAAAATAAAACACCAGTTGAATCATATCATCTGTTTCTTCCGTAAATAGACCTCCCTCTTTTCTTCTCTGATCCTGACTTTATTCATCACTGTATACATCTGCCTTTCATGCCAACCTCGTGGTTTTAAGGTAACTGCCTTCAGGGATATTGTATGATCATGTCACTTCAGAGTAACATTATTCTCAGGCTTATGTTTGAGTTCAACTTGCTTAATCTGTTTACTTTTCCTGTGATGTGTTTTTTCTAAACTATTTCGGAGAATCTTCTCACTTTAGCAGCACAAATATTTTAAAGCATGCCTTCTTCTTTAACCTCAAAGGAAAAGGGATACCAAAAAAATCAATGCAAATTGCTAATATCTAGGATGAAGAGAAGAAAACCTAGTGGCATAGCAGGTTAACCACTGGACTACTCACTGAAAAGTTTTCTGTGCAAAATCATTCTGCTGTGCAGAAGAAAGTTGAGAATGTCTTTCATGAGATTTCCTGAGTCAGAAGCCACATAAATCAGTTCTATTCTATCCTATAGGATCACTAAGAATCCAATGAAGAGCAATGATTGATTGACTGATTGAGTACAGATATTCAGGACAAAATGTCCACATTTAAAAAAATGAAAATTTCTAGGTGTAGGAGTGAAAATAAAATTTAAAGAAATAAAAAACATATTCACTATTTCATTTATTGCATTATTTATGAGTTGCTTAATACATCCACATGCAAATTATGCTTGCAATAAGCTGCATGGGAGGCTGGCCATATCTGACCTCCTCTGACTTCCCTATTGCCATGAGGCAGGCGTAGAACTTCATGCTCCATCTTTCCTTGCCCTATTCTAATAGCAGCTATTCTTCCTATAACATTACTTCTATGCTGGGCTCAAATATTCATTCTGATGGCCACAGAACTCATAGACAATACTCATGATTAAGGGGATTTAATCAGAAACGTAATACTTTATCACAAATCATCATCAGTAAAGGGTAAAAATAAAGGGATTGGTCATTAATCAAGTTTCTTCATCACATCATCCTTTGACTTCTACTTCTGGGGGCCAGGATATCAGCTTGCCTGTTCTTCTGTTTCACAGTTCCATAGTCTTAGACCAGATGAAGATCAGGTATGCTATAGACTTGGCACTGCTCTTTTGAGTCTCAGAGCCAGTAGCCAGGCCTCTGCTCCTTCAGACATATGCCTGGAAAGTTCTCTGATAGTCTCAGGGTTTTTTCTATCTCTCTGAATTAACTCTTGAATATAGAGGGAATGACATGGCCTTGAGAAAGGTTTGCTTTTTGTCCATTTGGCTGACAGTACCCATAGGAAAAATGAAGTATGGTATCTTAAACCATACTGTATTAGTCTTGGTACTTTGGAGAAACAAATCCACAGCAACTCACGTATGAGAGAGAGTTTTATGTATAGAACACGTGCATCATGAAAACATCCCACCCCAATGCTTCCCAAGCCCACAAGTCCAACATTAACCCATTAACCCAACACCAGTCCACAAAGTCCTCCACCTCACAAAACAGAGGCAATGATGCTGACTGCAGGAGAAAAGCTGAGTCAGTAAACGAATAAGCATCTCAGCACCAGCAGGGGTCTCCACATGGCTGCTCCAGCACCCAGGGCTGCATCAGGATAGGTCCATGCGGCTTCTCCTTGAGGATGTCTTGTAGGATGTCAATCTTGCAAGCTGAAGCAGGAAGCTGCTAAGGCAGCTGCATCCTGGTGCGACCATCACAAAGCAAGAGACCCAAGAACTAGAAAGGCGAGGCTCACCACCCATTTATCCCTCCACCTTTCAATTAGCCCACATGTGATTATCGGCCAGGCTGCCACAATTAACTAACTCATATACCTTCTAGTAGTCTTAAGAGGGGCCCTGGGAATATAATGCTTGTGGAGTGCGCTGCAAACCACAAGGACAGCAGTTTGAAATGATCAGCTCTACTCCATGAAGAGTTACGGTCTCAGAAACCAATAGGGGCAGTTCGAACCTCTCTGAAGGGTTGCTATGAGCTGAAAATGACAACATGGTAGTATGTTTGAGTTTTCAGTAGTCTTAAAAACACATCTCATGCTAACCCTGTAACACAAAATAGCCTCCAAATTGGGATTAGAGCTACAGGCACAGAATCCAGAATTAGAAGTAATCATTTAAGGAATTATGGCTACAAGGGCCACATTAATTGGCTACATCTCACCAGTGCACTGTAAGAACTTCTTGTAGCAAAATGACCTAATAAGGTATGGTAAGGAACAAGGAACAAGAACTGGAAAGCATTGTAACTGAGATACTGGTTATTAGATAAAAGTTATTTGATAAAAAAGAGAATCTGTAAATTTGAGCTGGTGCCTAAGAGAGAAGTCAGACCTAAATAAATCTTGTGACTATATATAAGCTATTTGCTCTTGCTTATAAAAATAATGTGAAAAACATAAATTTTACATCATAAATTCAGCATGAACTGTGCATCAATATATAAAGGAATAAATTGCAGTGAAATTTAACACATACAATAATGTAGATAGATTTTCCCATTAATTCTGAAATATAAAAAACATTTAACATCATTGAACTTCATTTTCCTTGATTATACTACATATTACAGAGATCCTCTTTCACTCTCATTTTTATCAGTCCAAATTATTTTCTTGATAATGAGGAAAATGAATAGGTCAGCAGTTCGAATCCACTAGCTTCTGCAGTGGAGGATTCTGCACCTGTAAAAATGTACAGACTCAGAAACCCAAAGGGGCAGTTCTACTTTATCCTATTGAATTGCTTTGGGTCAGAATCAACTCAAAGTCAGTGAGTGTGATTCAACTTTCTTTATTATAGCGATTAAAACATTGAACCTTAGATAGTTAATTGACTTACCATACATCACAGTCCTCTTTCCTTATAGGTAAAGTCTAGAACTGAAGTCTACCACCTAAACACTAATGAACTAGCACAACGTTTTGTGCCTAAATTAGTGAAGGATGGGGCAGTGGTTTAGGCAATAAAGAAATTCAGTGTTGTAGAGAATTTAAATGAAATTATAAAACAGAATACAATGTCTACCACTTTCAATCATTCCTAAACATCAACCATTGATAAGATGCTCCTTCTTGGAAAAAAAATGTCAGTATTATTCTAAATCATACAAATTAAAAAAAAACCTGTTTGGTTTTAATGATATATAGGTAAGTTTAGTTGTGCATATTATCATTATTTGCCCTTTAATGTACATTTTGCTTTACATAGAAGGAAATTCAGAGAATTCTCAATTACAAAAGATGACAATGGAGAGATCAGTAAGCCTGGTGTCCAGGAGGAAAGGTGAGAGGATTCTGTTGAGTGAAAAAATCCCCACAAAGACCGGAGGTGCCCCCGACCCCCAACCCCCATGCCCCAGAGGTGGCCCTACACCGTTGCATGTGCTTTGCTCCAAAGCCCCAGATATCTGTGTCCTTATACCAGGAATTTCCTGCCAGTTGTGCTGCTTTTGCATGCTGTGGTCGCCCCCCTGCCATTGCCTCACCTCCACCCCCAGGCTGCTCACTACACCAAGAGCTAGAAGGCTGCTTTACTGAAGTCCCCAAAGCCTTGGCTTGACCACCACATAGGAGCTGTCCACTCGTGGTGCCCCCTGCGGGAGCTGCTCCCGTCTCCCACAGTTCCCCTCTCTCCAAGAGGCAGTGATTCCACTGTCAAACGCTGGTCCCTCCCAACAGCCACTCAGGTCCCCAAGGCCTGACCTGAAAGTTTGATCAACTGTGGCTGTGGGGGCTCCCCACACCAGGACCAGGGACACTTACCCTCCTTGGAGGCCACATCTGCCATGTCAACAGGGCATGGTGCCTGCCATTTCCCACCCACCACATCACCAATAGCACAGTTCCTAGCTGCCCCCACCTCTCCCATCCCATGCAGAGAGTTGCAGCACACGACACTTCCCAAGCAGTATGGGTTGTCGCTACCTGGGCCCCTCTCGAACCATGTGAGTGGAATAGTGAAGAGTACATCCTAGTCCAGAAGGCATCCTTCCTCCTAATGTAGCCTAGCTCTAAAACCCAAGGGATCAGTGACCTGGTCCTCAGTCCACACCAGCCACACCACCCTAGAACCCAACATGGCCATCACCCAATTGGCCACCTACAGCTCTATCACTGTTAGTGGAGCTATCCAACTGTCATACTGAGTTCTCCACAGGTACCCTCACCAGGGCCCGCAACCTCCACCCTGTGAAGGCTCTCCCCAGCACTGCACCATTGGCAATGGGGTTATTCCCACCTTCACTTAGCACCCTTTCCCATGGCAGTGAGTTCTCAACCTCCAATGTCTTATATTAGGTTCCTTTAAAAAAATAATAAAAGGCTGCATAGCGTGCACTGACAGTCCAGACCAACTCAGTCCAGCATCATATATACAGTCACCAACCTCACACCAGTCCTTATTGCAGTCTCTAAGACCCCTTCATTGCCATTGGCCAATGAGTCACCACTGCACCTGCCTACACAACAGCCCAACCCACCACCATAGTAGGCCAAAGTCAGCCCTTGAAAACACCATTGCCAGTTGCACAGAGAAAGAGCACAGGGATCTTTGGTCTCCCAGAAATATGGTGCCAAGCTCTACAAAATTGTCACATAAAAAGCAGTATAACACATCACTCCCAACAAGAAAATAAGAACAACAAATCAAAACATCTTCTATAACGATGCTCATAGAAGAATCAGACATGAATCTGCCATGCAAATAAATTTTCAGAAGGCTTCTTGGAGTAATACAGGAGATGAGTAAAGCCATGCAGAATAAAGATGCAATGATAGAGGAGATGAAGTCCATGATACAGCAATAGAGAGGATGAAGTGCATGCACTAAAGGGAATTACAGGAGCTAATGGATGAAGTAACAGAAGCTATACACATGATCACGGATCACACAAAGAGACTAGAGTAGGTTGAGAATTATATCAGTGCTATCAAAGACAATCCGGCAGACCTCAGCAAATGAGAAAAACAGTCAAACAAGATCATGAAAGAGGTGGAAGAAAACCTGAGATCAATGACAGATGCTACGGAGAGGAAGAACATCCAAATTATTGGCCTACTAGAAAAAGACACAGTGAAGAAATCGACAGTTAACCTAGCATGGTGTGTTAGTCTGGGTAGACTAGAGAAACAAATTCATGGAGATGCTCATATGTGTATAAGAAAAAATTTTATATAAAGAGTAATTGTACATTAAGAAAGCATCCCAACCCAGTCCAGTCCAATAGTAGCCCATATGTCTGATACCAATCTATAAAGTCCTCTTCAGACTCATGAAACACATGAAATGACATCAAATACAGGACAGTCACAGGACAGTGAGTAGAACGTCTTTGGATCCAGTGGCATTGTAAGCACCTCAGTGCTGGCAGGAGTCTCCACGTTGCTTCTCCAGTTCCCAGGGAATGGGGTCAATCAGCATAGTATAATGTGTCTTGTCAGTAGAAAGTCTCTCCGGGAGTGAGCCAAGAGAGAGAAGTGTCCTCCACCTCCAAGGAGGAAAATACAGGAGTTACCCAAATTAGCAGAGGAAGGCCAGGCCCCCACAGAAGCCTCATTGGCTATGACCTGTTTGACAGACTAGAGTACACCCCTTCACTCTTAATCTTCTCAAGTCCCAAATTAATACCAGATTATGTAACTACCACACAACGGAATTTCTGGAAGCAAACTTTCCCACCTTAATGAATGAGAATCAAATGTTCATACAGGAAGCAGTGAGAACAGAATTAGAATAAACCCTCAGGAAGAACTCATCAAGGCACATAGTTAAACTATCAAACTTAGAGGAAAAAGAGAAAATTCTAAGAGCAGCAAGAGTAAGGAAGACAGTCACATTCAATGGTCTTCAGATAAGAATATGCTCAAACCTAACAGAAGAAACTATGAATATAAGGAGAGAGTAGAGTAACAGTTTCCAAAAGCTGAAAGAAAAAAAACACCTTTCCAAGAATCCTCTACCCTGTCAAATGATCTATTAAGATAGAAAGAGAGATAAGGGTCTTCCAGCATATGGAAAAACTCAAAGAATACGCTATAAAACACCCAACTCTGTGGAAGATCCATGCAGACTCACTATGGCCAGAAGACCAACATCCACCACACACAAGCAAGAGAACACCCTATAGCCCAACTCCAACCAGAAGCCAACGTGCTGATAACTATCACCAAGATAACATGGCCTCAGAGGGGAAAGAAGACAATAAAGAAGCCCCCCACAAAAACACAGCACAATGATATAAAGGGAGACAGGAAAACACACAATACAAAAGTCAAAAGATGTCAGTAATGAATCCACAGATCGTGATAATAACTCTAAATGTCAACGGTCTCAATTCCTACACTGAAATACAAAGGTATGCAGACTGACTTGGAAAGCATAACTCATCGATCTGTTGCATGCAAGAGACACATCTTAAGCTCACAGAGAAAAATAAACTAAGAATAAAAGATTGACAGAAAATAGACCAGGCAAATGGCAACTTTAAAAAAGGAGGCTTCCTGGCAAAATTGACCTCAAGTTTCAAACCATAAAAAGAGATAAGGAGGGGCACTATATAATGCTCAAAGAATCAGTTAACTAGGAACCAGTGAGCATAAAAAAGACATATGAGCCTAATGTGAGACCTGTAACATTTGTCAAACTATTCAAAACATGAAAAAAGAAATTACAGATTTAGTAATTATAGTAGGTGACTTTAATACATTGCTATCAAAGAAAGAGAGATCACTGGGAGGGAAGCCCAGCAGAGGCTGTAGAACTAAATGCAATTAGGCAACTGGATCTGATAGACATACAGTAGAACCCCAGACCTCGACACTAATCCATTCCAGGAGTGTCAACATGTGATGCAGTCGAGTTCCGAATCAAATTTTCCCATAAGAAATAACTGAAAACAAATTAATCCATTATAAACCACCAAGTTTTCACCCTAACCTTGTCTTTTTATACAAAATATTACACAGAAATTTCAAAGTAAATAAGTTCAGAGTTAAA
>NW_022111373.1:21857339-21866057 GCF_000313985.2 Echinops telfairi
CACCAAACCAAAGAAAGGCAAGAGCAAATAGCAGTAGCCAGGATGAGAGATGAAACAGGGAGAATCACAGCAGACTCCAATGAGATTAAAAGGATAATCACAAAGTACTATGAAAGTCTGTATTCTAACGAATTCAGCAATGTGGAAGACATGGACAAATACACGGAAAAGCAATTCCTCCCTAGTCTATCCCAGATTCAGTTCAAGAACCTAAGCAAACCCATAGCAAAAGAAGAAATATATATGGTTATCAAGAAGCTACCAACAACAACAACAAAAAAGCCCCAGAGCAGACGGCTTCACAGGAGAATTCTACCAAGCAATCAGGGAAGAGCTGACACCAATCCTCTACAAAGTATTCCAGAGCATTGAAAAGGATGGCAAACTCCCAAACCCATTTTACAAAGCAAGTATTACTTGATACCCAAACAGGGCAAGGATCCTACAGTAATAGAGAACTATAGACCAATATCTGTAATGAACACAGATGCAAAATCCTTAACAAGATATTGACCAATAGAATACAAACATGTATAAAACACAGCATCCACCATGATCACCATGATTCATCCCAAGGATGCAGGGATGATTTAACTTCCAAAAATCCGTGCATATTATACACCACATTGATAAGAAAAAGCATAAGAATCACACGATAATATCATGATAGATGCAGAAAAAGCATTTGACAACATCCAACACCCATTCCTAATTAAGACCCTCAAGAAGGTAGGAATGGAGGGACAATTCCTCAAGTTAATACAAGCTATCTATTAAAAATCCAACAGCCAACATCACAGTCAATGGAGAAAAGACTAAATCAATCTCACTGAAAATGGGGCAAGACAAGGATGTCCCCTGTCCCCAGTTCTATTCAAAATCATACTGGAGGAGCATAAGTAAGTGAAGGACATTAAAGGTATCCAACTGGGAGAGAAGGAAGTGAAATTATCATTATTTGCAGACAACATGATTCTGTACATTGAAAATCCCAAAAGCTTCACAACTGGAATATTGACAGCAATAGAGAAATATGGAAACGTGGCAGGATACAAGATCAACAAATAGCAGTTGATTGGTTTACTATATACATTGGAAAAGACCATGGAAGAGGAGATCAAGAAGGCAGTACCTTTCACAATAACCAAGAGCAAATTGAAATATCTAAGGAAATATTTAACAAAAAGCAAACAAACAAAAACACCTATATAAGGAAAACTATAAGACCCTACTACAGGAAACCAAAAGCAACCTCCATAAATGGAAAAATATCCCATTCTCATGGATTGGAAGACTCAATATAATAAAGATTTCAATCCTACCCAAGGCATTTTATAAGTTTCATGCTATCCCGATTTAAATACTTACAACCTTCTTCAAAGAATTGTAGAGACTGACTACCAATTTCATATGGAGAGGGAAGAAGCCCAGAATTAGCAAAGAACCCCTCAAGAAGAAGAACAAAGTCAGTGGGCTTGCTTACCTTACTTTAACACCTATTACTCAGCCACCATGGTCAAAATAGCGTGGTTTGGGCATAATGGCAGATACTCAGACCAATGGAAAAGAACAGAAAACCCAGAAATAAAATAATCAGCATATAGACAATTGATTTACAAAGGGCCCCAAAACATTTAGTGGGAGGTGGACACCCTATTTAACAAGTGGTGCTGGAAACAATGGATAGCCACATGTAGAAAAATTAAACAAGATTTTTATCTCACCCCATGCCCACGAACAAACTCAAGGTGGATCACAGACCTAGAAGTAAAATCCAAAAACATCAGGACCATCAGTGAAGGAATCAGACAAACCAATGAACCTTGGCCCAGGGAATATAAGGCTAACTTCAGCAGGGAAGGGTACAAACATTGGTGAACTTGAAATCAACAAGTGGGATTTACTAAGGATAAAATACCTGTATGCATTAAAATACTTCATCAAGAGGGTAATAAGGCAACCCACAAACTGGGAGAGGCTTTTTAGCAATGACTCAACAGGCCAAGGACTTATTATGAAAATCTACAATACCCTCCTGGCCCGTAAAAAGAGGAAAGCACTTAACCCCTTGTAGAAGTGGGCAAAAGAAATGACAAGAAGTTTCACTAGGGAGGAGACTCGTATGGCCAATAAACATATAAGAAAATACTCCCATTCATTAGCCATCAGAAAAATGCAAATCAAAGCAACCGTGAAATATCATCTAATACCCTTGAGGTTAGCCCAAATCAGAAAATCAGAAAGCAACAAATGTTGGAGGGAATTCGGGGAGATAGGGACTCTCATCCACTGCTGGTGGTCTTATCGATATGTACAGCCTCTTTGGAAAGCAATCTGGTGATATTTAAATCAAATGGAAATTGATCTATCTTACGACCCAGCTAAACCTCTACTGGGCATACCCTGAAGAAGTAAGAAATAAACCACGACCAGTCATCTTTGCTCTAATGTTTAATGCGGCACAATTCACAATCACAAAGAGTTGGAAGCAATCTAAATTCCCATTGGTAGACAAGTGGATCAGTAAACTCTAGCACATACACACGCTGGAGTACTATGTATCACTAAAAAGCACTGATGATCACATGAAACACATCGTTTCCTGGGAAGAGTTGGAGGAAAATATGCTAAACGAGGTCAGTCAATCACCAAAGAAAAGTATAGCATGAGTCCCTTGAGGTAAGTATAATCAGCACAGTAGGTATAGAAGAGAAGCCACCGATCACAATATTTGGATTGAGGTACAGGAGGTTAGACCAAACCCAAGGAGGTATATGTTGGTCCAACACAGAGAAGGGGACAGGGAGGAGGGTGGAGGGAGAAAAGGGCGGGCTAGAAAGTGAGAGGATGACATGGGGGAGCAAGGCACTAACCCACCCAGGGGGAGAGCATTGGATTTGTCTCCACAGTATTGGGAGTAGGCATGCAGAACTTACCATGGTGCACCAAACCATGAGGACAATGTGGCCACGTGAAGGAATACATGAAAATAGAGGGTTACAGTGCTGGCCCTAACCAGAACCAAACTGACCCCTCTCTAGAAATATGTGTGAAAGAGAACAACACTAAACTTACAGGTCGGAGGAGGGGCCAGCATGCCATGCCCACAGGGAAGCAGACCAGAGAGGAAGAAGAGAAAGGGACAGCTGATCTGGACCGCATGCTGACACACCAAGCCTGGAGGATGATGTCCTGCGTGGAGCTGCTGAGACACAGAGAAGATGGGGCCTACAACAGCACATTTCATGCTGTCCCCTTACTGGAGCAGACTGCAACAGAGGACAATCCTGGGGTCACATGACAGGGAGATAATGTGGTCTGAACCCCCACAGCTGGGCAAACCAAGAGGGAAGCGTAAAAGATCAGCAACTGGAGCAAAGCAAAGCTACAAAGCCCCTGAAGAGCCCCAAAAATGGACTTCAGGCTGGGAGGGGCAGCTCTCAGAGTTCCCCATGACCGGTGGGAAGATAGTATTGAAGGTCAGCAAACAGCATGGAATTGTGTATATATTTTATCTTTTTTTCTCCTTTTCTTTTTTCAATCTTTGTTGTCTTTTTGTTTGGTCTATGTCACAGTTGGTTTGCCTACTTATTTAAGATATGCATGGGAAGCAAGCCTGAAGAGAAAGCAGTGGGACCAAAGGTCCTGGATGGGAGGACTTGGGGGAAGAGCGTGGGGGAGCAGGGGGGAAGGGTGCAGTGAGCAGGCAGCACCCATAGACAGGGGAACAACTAGGGAATTAGAGTCTACAACAAGAAGGAGCTAGAGATCCTAAGGCTGGTGGAGCAACAACAAACTAGCTGAGAGGTAGTACTAAGAGGTGGAAATAAGGAGAAAGTGATGATGGGACAGGAAGAAGGTACAAGGAAACAGAAGGAGGACCTAGGATGCAAGGCAATTGATAGAGGTATAAATATAGCTGTGTACATATGTAAATACATTAATCCACAAAAATAGAAGTATTGGCATATATATATATATTTGTACGGCAATACACTGTGGTAGCAGACGGACTTTGGGCCTCTGCTCATACTTCCTTCAATACAAGAACACTTTATTCTAACAAATCGGCATTCTGAGATGCTTACCCTCCCAACACAATTGCTGAAGACAAAATGGGTGCATAAGAAAATGTGGTGAAGAAGGCAGATGGTGCCTGGTTATTAAAAGATATATCATCTGGGGTCTTAAAGGGTTGAAGTTAAACAAATGGCCATTAAACAGAGAAGCAACAAGCCCATGTGGAAGAAACACACCACCGGTGATCTCATGAGGAGTCATTGGGATCGGGTAATAGGCATCAGAAGACACATAATAAATAAACAAACATATTGTTGAGAAGGAGGGTGATTGGAGCAGAGACCCAAAGGCCATCTGTAGACAGTGGAACAATCCCCCCACAGGGAAAGGATGAATCAACCATGGTGCAGTTAGCATAGATGAAACACAAAATATTCCTCTGGTTCCTTGAGGCTTCCTCACCCACCACTATCATGACCCTAGTGCTGCTTCTCAATTCAGACTCGGCTGAAACATGTACTCGGATATAGATAAGAGATGGGAGCTCACGACACAAGGAATTCAGCCACAGGAGTGGAAATAGTGATACCAGAATGGTAGTGGGAAGGAGGGGAGAGGCAAGGACATAGGGGGAACTTATTGTCATGATCAACACAGGACCATGCACCCCTCTCCAGGGGGAAGAACAATAGAAACCATGGGGGAAGGAAGACAGTGGTTGGTGTGAGATATGAAAATTATAATAATTTTAATCTATCAAGAGACAATGTGGTGGAGAAGAGCTGATACCAAGGACTCAATAGAAAGTAAATGTCTAGAAAAGAATAAAGGCAATATATGTACAAACATGCCTGATGCAGTCGATATATGGGATGTAACAAGAGCTGTAGATCATTAAAATGATCTGTTAATAATAAAAAAGATGGCAATGATACACAAGTTTCATTTTATGTATTAAAAATAATCTAGAATATATACAACTAATTGCATAATAAATGAGAGTTTTGTATAACAATTTGCCTGTGCGTTGAATTTGGACATATTCACTCCTATTTTTAAAGTGACTATTGAGGTAAAATTAATAACATCATAGTTGGCAAGTAGATACAAAAATTATTGATGCAAACATTTCTGGAGACACAAAACTTTATTAAGATATCATTAAAATATAAATATAAATGAAAACTTTTCAATAAGTTAATGAAGCAATGGAAGCACTTAGCATTCTATGCCAAGAAACTTGGAAAAGAGCTACTGGGCCAACTAACTGGAAGAAATCTATATTTGTTCTCATTCCAAAGTAAGGTGGCCCAACAGATGCACAACTTATAGAACAATATTATTAATATTGTTAATAATAAAGTAAAATTGTATTGAAGATCATCCAACAAAGATTGTAGCAGTACGTTAATAGAGATTTGTCAGAGGTTCAGGCTAAATTCAGAAGAGGATGTGGAACAAGGGTTATTATTGTTGAGTCCAAGCGACTCTTGGCTGAAATTAGAGAATACAGAAACCTGTTTACTTGTGTTTCCTTGGATTTGCAAAGGCATCAAACAATATGGATCATAACGAACTATGAATAGCCTTGAGAAAAATAGGAATTGCAAAACATTTCATGGTGCTCACCGGGAATCAGTACATGGATCAAGAAGCAGTTGTTTGAACAGAACGAGGGAATGCTGCATGTTTTAAAATCATGGAATGGATTTTATCCTCTCACATACAATCTGAATTTTATCCTCTCACATACAATTTGAATTCTGGGTATATAATGAAAGAAGTTAGAATATATGAAGAAGAAGGTAGCATAGAGATTGGAGGAAGGCTTATAAACAACCTGAAATATTCAAATGTCATAACCTTGGTTACTGAAAGTGAGGAAGGCTGGAAGCACTTGCTGATGAAGATCAAAGATTTCAGCCCTTCAGTGTGAATGACAACTCAATGTAAAGAAAACAAACGTCATCACAACTGGACCAATAGTGAACATTATGATAAATGGAGAAAAGATTGATGTTGCCAAATATTTTGTCTTGTTGGGATAGACAATCAATGCTCATGGAAGCAGCAGTCAAAAGACTAAACACTGCATTGGATTGGGTAAATATATACAATACTTCTTTAAAGTGTTGAAAAACAAGGATGTGACTTTGAAAACTAAGGTTTTCCTGACCCGAGCGCCGTATTCTCAATCTCCTCATAGGCTGTGAAAATTGGACTTTGAATAAGGAAGACTGAATAATAATTGATGCATTTGATTTATGGTGTTGGTAAAGATTATTGAAAGTACCACGGAATACTTACACAACAAACATATATGGGTTGGAAGAAATAGAGCCAGAATGCTTCTTAGAAGTGAAGACTTCTATTAGGCTTAATATCACATAAGCTGAGCATGTTAGGAGTGACGAGTCCTTCGATATGCACATCTTGTTTGATGAAGTAGATGCACAATGAAAAACATGATATGTAACGGCAGTGGTGCAACATGGCTCAACCATGAGAACATTTGTGAGGCTGGTGCAGAAGCAGGCATGATTGTGTTGTCCATAGGTTTCAAGTGTGAGTTGAAACCAAGTGGATGGCACCTATCAACAACACAAGGCACCTAAAACCGTCCTACCCACCAAGTGATTATGTGGGACAACGCAAATAGTGCATATTAACACAAATACAGAGTGTTGGTCTGTTTTAGTTACCGTCACCCAGGTTATAAAAATGAGCCCTCTTTGAACCAGCTGCAAAGGGAAACTCAGAAAATAATGTAGAATTGCATGTCCATTATCACTCTTGGAAATGACAAAGACCCCCAAGAGCAGATCCGCTAGAGACTGTTACACAGTGGATCAGAGGGAAAGAGTTGAAACTGTCAGATACCTTTTTTATCATCTGACCAGAGAATATGGAACTGTAAGACAGAGGGACAGGCAAGCTGGCTTCTTACCCAACTGAGACAAGAGCCAAAGGATCTTTTCCCTGAGAAACTGAGGGCCAGAGAAAGACTTGACTATCATGCAGTTTAGGGTCTGAGAGCCAGAAGGAGACTTGGTTGCTGACTGAAGGGAACAATAGCTGTATCCTTATTGGTTGCTGATTCTCACTTGTGGTAAACTAGTACTTTCCCTAATGACACCCCGTAATTGTGAGTATTACCTGTGAGTTCAGTGTTGCCATTGTACAAAATGATCCAGGCCAGCATCGAAGAAGAATGCCATGGGAGGAATGGTTGGTGTCAGAATAAGCTAAGGAAGGGTCGAAGGTGAAGGCATGTCTCACCCTAGCCTCGCGGCAATAGGAAAGCCAGAGGAGGTGAGATATATCTGCCTCCGGCCATCCATTGCACTGCTAAGGAAGCATTATTTAGGAATGTTCTCCATTATCATAGGAACAATGTAAGACTGAATAAGGTATAAGTTTTCTTTTTCTGTATTAAGGATTATATTTTAGTAAAGAAATTGTAATAAAAATTAAGTACAAGTTTTATAAAACAGAAATTTAAAATAATCCTTATAACTGCTCATTTGAAAGAGACACAACATGTAAAATAAAGAAAAGATCATCCCTGTTACCAACTACTCATAGTTAAGCAAGGTTAACTTTTTGTCATAAATATTTTTTCTCATTTAAAAAAAAACATGCTAAATGAGATTAAGGCTTTGCCATTACCACTTTCTAATTTATCCAACAATCTCTTGCACCCAAAGAATAACCCTGATTTCGTCTGTATCCTTTCCCCTTCAAAAGTATTGTTTTATGTTTTGTTAATATCCAATGAGAAACACACATCCACTTTATGTCCAAGAGAAATAATTTTGGTCATGTGTTAAATAAAAGCTTCCCTGTACATCCAGCATTAAATTTTCAAAATATTTTAATATTTCATATTAGAATTGCAATTAATTCTTATCTGTGAATGATTAATGTGAGCAAAAGGCATTTAGAATTATTCCATATAAAATGTCAAAGACTGTCAAATTGTGAATTCAAAGACTGATTAGTATTCACTGTTTGATAACAAATACAAATAATGAAAATTAGTTTATGCATTGAGACCACTTAGGTGTTGTTAGGATTAGTTTATTTTTTTTAAATAAATAAAGTTCAGTGGTTTACTTAGTTCCAAGATGTATGTGGATGTGTTTATGTATGTGTGTGTGTATATATGTATATATATATTTACAAAACTATGATAGCATTAATCTACATTCATCTCATTGCATTTGACTTAAATATTATTATATTTTTGTTTCCAACCGCATTGTTTTCAATACATTTCATTCCATGAATATTCAAAGCATTCTCTGTTAAAGCCCAATATGTCAACACAAATGCAGATACTATTTTCTTTCAATTTATTTTTGGTAGTCAATTGGCCCATTTCTGTTATAATTTTACTTGTCAGAGGCTTTGTTTACAACTCGAGACTGGTTATAGTTTGATGAACCTAGCAAAAGTTTTTCAATTTCAATTCATTTACTTTGTCTTTTCTGTGTTCTCAGATCTCTAGCACTTTAGATTAAACAAATAAGAATGATACATAATATATATGTAAAGTTATAAAAATGAGAATGTATTATTAGGATAGTTATAATGAATGGTATAAAAGAGAAACTTACAATAAAGTTTTATATTCTCCAATGCTTAGAAAAAGAACTACTAATATGAAGTGAGCACAAATTCTATACCAAGCATATG
>NW_022111373.1:21867813-21869070 GCF_000313985.2 Echinops telfairi
GTTAATTAAAAGAAAAATTATTTAAGCAGAAAGAAAAACCTGTAAATAGATCAAGGTCTGATTTTTGATCTCTAGGTGTGTCCTTCAGTCAGGACCAATGGGGTACCATGCTCTGGCCCCTGAGTGTGTCCTTTGTACTCCCTCGGGGGCTCTCTGCTCTGCTTCCACAGTTGCTCTGCCGCATGCTTTTAGTGGTTTGCTTTGGCATTCGTGAGCTGTAATTGACTGGTCTTGGCCACTTTACATCAGAAAATCACGTGGTTTACCTTGCCAGGAATGACACATTCAAGAACAGTGGCATTGCATTCAGTGTCATAAAGGACATTTAATATCAATCTTCAAGTGTAATGTGATAGGAGTATGTCTAACACCTTCAAAAACATCCTGTCTATACAACTGGCATACTGGTTATGTGTTTTGCTGCTAACTTCAAAGTTAGAGGTTCAAACACACCAACCAGTTAGAGGGAAGGGGAGGCTGTCTGCTGTCTGTTCCCATGAAAGTTCACAGTTTCCAGACTCTGGTGAACCATTCCACTCTTTCTTCTAGTGCCCCGACAAGGTGGAATCATCTCAACTGGTTGCGGGTACGTAAAACAATCTATACTGCCCGTTGGCCAGTCATGCTGTGTTTTCAACCACTTAGATGTTATCAGTCTCCTTAAACAAAGTGCGTAACTGAAAAGTCATATATTGGGTCTAGATCTAATAAAATTAATAGGATTTCTGAATTCCTAGTAGGCAGGTCTATAAACTAAATTGTTAGTTTTCATGAATTAAGTGCTTTGTTTCCTTTACAAATCATTCGTCTTTTTCTTTTCAACTCTTAAAAAAAAGTGTTATCTAATTATTTGATGCTCTTGGGAAGCAGATGCTGTGTTAGACACAAATAAACACAGAAATTTATATCTCTTAATGAAACAGAGCCATTAATATTTATTGGTGAGGAATATCTACTTTGGGGAATGTGAAGGTAGATTAGATCAGGTATATGAATATATCTCTTTTGCTACATATGACTAGCATTATTGCTCTAAGATAATTTTTCTGACACTACTATTTCTATCAGTTCCACTTCTCTAATTTCTACCTTGTTAAGCTTACTTTCAAAAGTACGTTTGCATCCACTATCATCCATAGCATTTTTTAAACCTGGTTTTCTCAGTTTTAAGCTCTGACACTACTCCATCCTTGAAAAATACATTAACAGAGCCCTCAGATGGATTAAGCCACCTGTGAATCCCCTTCGATCATGGTC
>NW_022111373.1:21870474-21871941 GCF_000313985.2 Echinops telfairi
CCATCATCATTTTCAAAGCATTATCTTCCCACTTGACACCCTGATATCAGTTCCCCATATCTTCCCCCTCTGTCCCCCACCCGCCCTCCCTCACGAGCCCTTGATAAGTTATATATTACTATTTTCATATCCTGCATAGTCCTCCATTGCTACTCACCCACTTTTCCATTGTTCGTCCCCCTGAGAGGAAGTTATATGTTTATCCTTGTGATCAATTCCCCCTTTCTTCCCACCATCCTCCCCTAATCCTCCTGGTATTTCTACTCTCATTGTTGGCCCTAGGGGCTTTATCTATCCTGGATTCCCTGTGTTGCATGCTCTTGTCTGTAGCAGTGAGCATGTTCTGGTCTAATCTGATTTGTCAGGTAGAATTGAGGTCATGATGGTGGGGGGAAGGAAGCACCAAAGAACTAGAGGAAAGTTGTGTGTTTGATATATATTATAGAAATTAATTTATAGTTAATTCCTAAAAGAAATGCTAGTGACTTGAAAAATAAACAAATGTCACAAGAAGAATTTATTTTCCAAAATCAATAAATTTTTCTGAAAATATAATAAATTACCACTATAAAACTTTTATTTTGGGGAAAATAAAAATTAAGAGAAAATAAATATTTTATTTACGTTTTAATCACATACAACATGATTGGGTAACTCTCAACAAAAATAAATATTTTTATAAGTCTTTAGAGAAAAGAAACAAAAGCTAACTTTCAGTATTCTATAACTATAAATTCTTAATCTACTTTTGACTGTAAAACAATTCTACATGTAAATCTATGCCTATCTTTGATGTATTGATTGATTAATATTCTTATAGCATCATATTTATTAATTTAGTATTTCAGAGTACACATTAATGTAATTGAAATGCATTGATCAGAGTAAAACACGTTGATACCAAAAATAAATAGAAAACAACTACCAACAAAATTAGGATTTAAGAGGTCAAATTTCTTAGAAAAATAAAAATCTTATCAAAATGAATATGACATATTTTGGGGCACAATTTCCCCATAATGCTTATACCAATTTCTTGTCCACAACAGCAGAAAAATTATGGCTATTAGAAGAAATACAGCATGAGCTGAGTCTTCAACAATCTTATGAGATTGGAGAACGTCCTTGAAGATTAGTTCTATTAAAGTACCTGGAACTTAAGGCAACAATCCCCGGGGGAAAAACGGAAAATTCATGAAGGTGTTCACAATTAAGGTGCTGTTTCCCACATTTAGCCACTTACTGATTTAATAGCAACTTTGGTTTTTTGTGTTTTTTTTAAAAAAGCTAAGCAGAGTGCTCATTCAAAATGATAGTTTTGGAAGTTTCATGGTACTGGGGATTAAAATTAGAATTCATAGTCTTCTAAGCCAAAGTGACCTTGGAAACATGACAAACTTCCAGGAAGTATTGTAATTAAGGAGTTAGAGGGACTTGAACATGTATCTGCCCTCACAGACAACTTTA
>NW_022111373.1:21873922-21875159 GCF_000313985.2 Echinops telfairi
CTTTTCCCTGTTAGACTCTGCTCCTGGTTTCCCTTTTTATGAGACTTTACTTAGATAGAATTATGATTAGGACAAATTTAGTCTGGTTTAACCTCATTTAATATACCTGATAACAGAGGGAAATCCTGATTTCCCCAAACAAGGTACACATTCTAAGGTACTGGAGTCAGGGCTTCAATATATCTTTTCAGGGAATTAAAATTCACAGTGCAGCTATATCAAGGAAACTGAAAAATGAGAAAACAAGACAGAGAAAAAGCAAACAGTAGCAAAAATCCTAAAGTCATCAGGCATTACAAATCATACACATGAACTTTAAAATAACTGATTAATACATATTTTTAAGGAATGAAAAAGGTAATTATTTAACCTCAGCATTGTCTATTTTAAAACATAACTACAGTACATGGAAATAACAAAACTAATTTTGTGCTCAAAACTAATAAACTAAAAGTTTGTTTTAATAGGAAATTAGACGAGTAGAAGAGAGGAGGCAACCAGAGATATGTCAATTAGAACATTAGATTGGTGCATAGAAAGCAATTAAAACATGGAAAATACTTAAGAAACCAAAAGACATCGGATAATTAAATTTTTCAACCCCAAATGAAAGTATACATCAATGCCAAAAGACCTGTAAAAGGTTTATAGCAACCTGAAATCATTGAAATAGGATATGGTACATCAGCAGTAAAACAAAAATATATTGTATCATATTGAAACGCTTTTATCAGAATTGAGTACAAGACTGCTTCTACTAAGGTAGAGCTTAAAACTATCACAAATATATGCCTTTTAAAAATACTATATCATTCTATTATCTGTGATATCAGTCGCCATTCTGCCCCTTTTGGAGGGAGAAAGATTTGGCTTTCTAATCCCACAAAATGTAACATTCTTGGAAAACCACAGGGGAAGTTCTACCGTGTCGCTGAGCCAGAATCCTCTCGATGGCAGTGGGGTGGTTTTGATTTGGCTCTTCCCCATTTTTTATTGCCCAGGGTTCAACAATTCACTACAGTCTCACAGAGCCACACTCTCAAGGAAATGACTCATATCGTTATGAAGGCTTGCTGGTCCCCAAACAAAAGTTGATGTTTATTCAATTCATACCAAATTGGCTCACAAGACTGTGATATCTGGTGAACCATTTTAGGTCATAGGCTGGCTGCCCGTTCAACTCCGAAGAGTCAGAGGTGGGATGGAAGCAAGTCAGATGCAGGATCAGAGCAAGCAA
>NW_022111373.1:21876971-21878625 GCF_000313985.2 Echinops telfairi
TGAACCAAAAATTTGAAAGGGCAGGTTGAACAGTTAGTAAAGTATCATAATAAAAGGTGGAAGGCCCTGGAGTTAGAAAGAGAAAAAGGAAGACATGCACAGTATATTAGGCAGTAGGAGCTGAAGCATTCTAGCTTCAGTGAATTGTAATATGGGCATGAGTGTGTGTATGAGCAAAATATAGAAAGATGCATGAAAAACCAAAAGACGATGGAAGGAATACAGAGTCACTGTACAAAAAAAGGAGTTTACATTAAACAATTTCAATAGGTAGTATAAGATCAAGAAGTGATAGCGAAGGAAGAAGTCTAAGCTGTACTGAAGGCATTAGCCAAATTAAGACTTTAGGAACTGATGGAATTCCCATTAAAATGTTTCAAGGTCATGAAGCACAGCAAGCACTTACTATCTATACCATGCAATTTGAAAGAGAACTCTCTGGTCAGCTAACTGGAAGAAATCCATATTTTTTTTCCCATCCCAAAGAAAGGTGACCTCACAGAATGTGGAAATTATAGAACAATATTGCATACAAATTAAAGTTTTTTGAAGATCATTCAACAAAGGTAGCAGCAGTATATCTACAGCGAGTTGCTGTAGATTCAGATTCGTTTCAGAAGAGTATGTGGAATGACGACATCAATGCTGGATCTTAGCTTAAAGCAGAGAATACCAGAAAGTTGTTTAGATAATAACAAACAATGGGTTGTAATGAGCTAAATGAGAATTCCAGAACACTTCATTGATCTCATGCAGAATATGTACATAAGCCAAAATGCAGTCAATCAAACAGAACCAGGAAATACTTCATGGAGTAAGACATGAAAGGTATGTACCAAGGTTCTATACTTTAATCAAACTTGTGTACTGAACAAAGAATCTGAACAGCTCCACTATATGAAGGAGAATGTGGCATCAAGAAAAGAGGAAGGGTTAGTAACTATCTGAAATACGCAGGTGGCACAACCTTGCCTACTTGAGAGTGAGGAGGACATGAAGCTAGCGCTGATGAAGATAAAAGACTGAAACCTTCAATAAGAATCCCATCTCAATGTAAAGAAAACCTAAAGCTTCACAACTAGACCACAGATAACAGATGAATGGAGAAAAGGTGAAAGTTGTCAAGGGTTTTACCATTTTTGGATCCACAATCAGTACTCATGAAAGCAACAGGCAAGTGATAAACTGATGTATTGCAGTGGAAACATTCATAGTTCGATACCCCATTGAAGTGTTGAAATGCAACACTTGAGGACTTAAGTGGCCTTGATGCAAGTCATAGAATTATCTAGCGGTAGCCTCCCTTTGCTCCCCTCCTTATGTTGAGTATTATCACACACGTGAAAGTATGTGAGCCACTCCTTCCTAATTTTATTTCCCCCATTTTTAATGTTTCAATGATTACTTCCAATTCTTTGTCAAACCATTACTCTGAGTGCTGTATGCAATATGAATGTTCATCTAATACGATGTTTTTTGGTCCATTGCTGTTCTGGGTAGAATATCAAGTGTGTTCCTTCTCTGAGAAAATATAACTTTAGTTGCCCAAATTGGTACAGTAGCTTTTGTTATAATCCCTCAATGTTATTTTGGCATCTGCAACTCTTACAGAATCTTCAAAGCTCTGCCCAGAGTAAGTGTGCATTCTGATGAT
>NW_022111373.1:21879545-21881888 GCF_000313985.2 Echinops telfairi
GTCTCCCTTCACCCACTTTTCAGTTTTCCATTGCCTATTTCCTCACCATATGGTCAGGCCATTGGCTGCTTTCCATGGATCAGTAAAAATTTAAACATACGAGTTGTCACTATTGTCCAATTCTCCCATTACGGCTAGGAAGACTGTATGCAGTTCAGCCCACTGAGCTGAACTGTTCTTGTCTTTTCAATCAGTTTGTTTCCACTGTCTGGTCTTAATGTGGAAGCGATCCACATGAAGTAATGTCCATATACCCTGGAACTGCCATCTGTGAACTAAGCAGTCTTCTGTGGTTCAAAGGGTACTGTCCATATGACAAGGGGCTCTGGAAGCTTCCTAGCTGGTTCCAGAGTAGGACCTATGGGTGGGGGGGGGGGAGTGGGAAATGCTACCTGCTTCTGGATACAGTGGGTGTCTCCCTGCATTCTTTCAGTTGCTTGTTCCTGTATTAACCATTTCCACTTTATTATGGAACTATTTTGGACACTGCCTTACTCATTACAGTGTTTCTCCAATGTTCTCTAAGACTTCATGTGTATCTCAAGATTCTGGATCATTTTATCTCCTTCTGTCATTGAAGCACCTTCTCTAAATGCCCAATAGTAGATGAGATCTTGCCTTTCAAATAGTGTTTATCATGTTGCAGCATCTGGAAATTTTACCATAAACTCCAATGATAGAAACTTCCAAAATCATGTCTGACTGTGGATTATAAAATCCAAAAGGCAAGACGAGTGGTACTGCTTTCAGTAACCCAGACAGAGCCTGCTGTTTTGGGGACTCACATTCAAATTCAGTTTTCTTCGGAGTCATTTTATGGATGGGAGACAGCAATAATATCAAATGTGGGATATATATATATAATCCTCTCAAATTCATATACTCCAAATGCCCAAACCAGACATTCTTAGTGTTGTGACCAGACAGTGGCAGCAACTTACTCTTATTTTTCCTATAAACTATCACTGGTGGTTCTTGCCCAAGTTATTCCCTAAAATTTCAGAGTGTGGGTATGGCACTAGATTTGGGGTGGACTTACTAGCCAGTTTTCAGTAGTCATGTGAGCCATCAATGCTATAAAATCTGGCCTAGCCTCTTCTTCTTTGCTTTATATTAACATAAGATAACCAAGATAATGTATAAATATGCTACAGATATGCATCAAGTTCTAGTCTTATAAAATAGTATTACAATAAGGCAGAGAATTTCAATAACTCAGAGGCAACTCACTGAATCTATATTGGGATTTTTCCCATGTGAAAGCAAACTGTGGAGAAGAGCTATGATGTTCAGTTGAATAGAGCAAAGGCAAGGGCACTAGGTACTCTTCTCCTTTAGCCTATTTTATTTTCTGCACCAAGAATATCATGCCCAGAATAGCTTAATCCGCAGGTAGTATGACTTTATTTGGGTCTCAGTAGTCTACTGCCAATTCATATGCTGTTAGTTGTTAGGTACCATTGAGTCAGTTATCTCTATGCTTGAGCCCATTGTCACAGCCACTGTATTAATCCATCTTGAGAGCCTTCCTTTCTTTCACTGTCCCTCTATTTTGCCAGGTATAATGGCCTTCTCCAAGTACTAGTCTCTCCGTACATTCCCAGAATGAATGAGAAATCTCATCATCCTTGTCTCTAAGGAATACTACTTCCAAGACAGAATTGATCCTTCTTTTGGTACTTCAAGTACTTTCAGTATTCTTTGCCATCACATTACCACAATTCAAATGTTTTCTTCCTTCTTTAGTTTTCCTAAATCAATGTCCAAGTTCCACATGTATATAAGATGATAGGAAATACTATGACTTGGTTGAGGTGCACCTTAATATCAAAGTAATCTCTCTATATTCTAAATTTTCAATATTCTAAAGAGGTCTTGCATAGAAGATTCCCCCAATGCAACATATGATTGTATCTCTTGACTGCTGTTTCATGAGCTTTAGTTGTGGATTCAAGCAAAGTAAAATTCATAAAAACTTCAATCTCAGGATGTTAACAACTATTCCATTTATGAAGACTTTGGTTATTAACATTTATTTGTAAGCCATACTGAAAGCTACTATCTTTGATCTTCATCAATAAGTACTTTGAGTATTCCTCTATTTCAGCAAGTAAGGATGTGCCATCGGCATATTGCATGTTGTTAATTAGACTTCCACCAATCCTGATGCCATTTTCTTCTTCATATAATCCATTTTCTCAGATGATTTTCTCAGCACACAGATTGAATAAGTAGCGTGAGAGGGTATAACCCAGATACAGTGAACCCTCGCCACTTCGCGCTTCGACTTCCGCGGCTTCACTCTATCGCAGTTTTTGCATAACAGCACCCACTGCCTACACC
>NW_022111373.1:21882498-21890987 GCF_000313985.2 Echinops telfairi
GTCTGAACCTCTGACAGCTCCCTGTCAGTGTGAACTGATGTTGGTGGATCTTTAGCAAGTTTTTGCATAAAGGTGATATCAATGATGCTCTTTTATAATTTGACCAATTTGTTGTATCTCCGTTCTTTGGAATGATACAAGAAAAGTAAGTGCTTCCAGTGCTTCATAAGTTTGTTGAAACGTTTTTATTTGTAGTTCATTAATTCCTGGAACATTGACTTTTTGTAATGCTTTCAGTGCAGCTTGGGCTTCTTCATTGAGAATTATTTGTTCTTACTCATTTGGTATCTCTTGAAATGGTGCCATGTTAACTAGTTCTTTTTGGTACAATGACTCAGTATATTCTTTCCATTTTCTTTTGATGTTTCTTTCATCATTCAATGTTTTGCCCACAGAATCTTTCAGTATTCCAACTTGAGGCTTGACTTTTTTAAAGTTTAAGATATGCTAAGTACATTGTAACTTCTTGATTTTCTAATTCTAAGCTTTTGCACATTTCATTATACTATTGCACCAAAAATAATTTGTCCATGCTCAGCATTTTCAGGGAGTAGTATATGAGTAAATATAATTGCATTAAATTATGAGGTACATTGTAGGTACCAGTAAAATAGAATGCTCCAGTAACGTCTGTAATAATGATGGAATGTTTCAACAAAGTTATGCAGTCCTGGGAGCTGTCATTCATCTACACCAAGAAATTTTGAAGCTTGCAACCTTGCAGGTAACTACAAAAGATGCATATTTGCATCCACTCCAAGAAGAGTTACACAACAAAATTCAGAAATTATAGAAAAATAATTTTATGTCATACAAGTAAAATTTTGATCAAGATAATTCAAAATTGGCTGAAGCAGAATATTGACAGGGGGCTTCCAGAAATTCAGGCTGTCTTCATAAGGAACCCTGGAACAGTGAACTCGGGATACCATTGCTGATGTCAGAAAGACCTTGGCTAAGAGCAGATAGTACAAGAAAATGTTCACTTGCATTTTATTAACTATGTAACTTCACTGAACTGTTGGATCATAACAATCTATGGGTAACATGACATAAATTGAAATTCCAAAACATTTAATTGTCCTCATGTAAAACAAATACGTAGATCAAGGAGCAGTCATTCGAGCCTAAACAAGGGGATATCGCTTGCTTGAAAATCAGGAATTATGTGTGTCAAGGTTTCAGCATATGATTTGCAATTTGTATGTTGTTCAAATCAAACTTAGTACTATAAGAAATTCAGCATCCAGATTGTGAGAAGATTCATTAACATCCTGTGATGTATCGATGACACATCCTTGTTCATTAATAGTCATGAGGGCTTGAAGCATTTACTGATGTAAATTAAAGATTATAGTATTTGACATGGATTGCAGATCAATAGCTTTAAAACTCCTCACAGCTGGACGAATAAACAGCATCACAATAAATGGAGAGAATTTGAAACTCTATAGGATTACATTTTATTTGTATCTGCATGCAACAAAAAGTCAAGTTACATATTACATTGGACCAATATAGTACAAAAGATATATTTCAAGTATTGAAAGCACTGGTGTCACTATGAATACTAGGGGTGCATGCCCAAGCCATGATATTTTCAATCACTTCATATGTATTGAAATCTGAATAGGGAAGATGGAAGAAGAATTGAAGACATTGAATTACTTTGTTGGCAAAACTATTATGTATACCAGTAACTGGCAGAAGAACAAAGATATCGGTCATGGAAGAAGAACAGCCAAAATGCTCTTTAAAAATGAGGGTGGTGAGACTTTGTCTCTATAACTGTTACATACTTCTAGGATGGACCAGTTTCTAAAGAACAACAGTATGCTTGTTAAAGTTCAGGATTAATTAAAAATAGGAAGACTCTCACAGGAGCAATGAATTCTTTAATGTGTATTTTCTACCCAGAGTCTCTCACTCCTGAGAATGGACGTTTTCCTATATGGGTCTGGTAAGAGGGTGGGGAAAGATATTGAAAGGATTTATGTGTGAATAATTGTGCACGGGATTTACTGCAATGGCAGATGGCTGTGTGTAAAATGAGCCCTCAGAGGAGCAGGCGGTCCGGTCCGGCTCTTAGTGCCAGTGAGAGTCAGGGGTGCAGCACATCTCCTGCTCCTCCACGTCCCCGTGTAGTGAACCTCCTGGATCTAGAAGGTAGCTGTTACATCAGAGCAGCAGCAGCAGAACCAGAGCCAGAGCAGGAAACAGAATGGTGAACTCCCCAGTCTGTGGAGTAAGCACAGATGAGCGCTTATGAAGTGGGATTGCTCTGAACCCTTTGTTGAAAGTGGAACTGGCTCTGAGTGGAAGTTAACTGCAGTGGTTCAAGGCACTTAATTAAGAGAGCTGGCTTCCCTCACTGACGGATCTTGAGGTGACTATCCTCAGATTGAACTTTATATCAGAGTGGTATGCCTTTTGGGGGACTTATCAGCAGACATGACTGACTATTGTCACATGGCCTGATGAATTACTGTATCCGGAACATTTCTCATTTGCCTTACAATCTGTGAACTTCATTAATAAATATTTTACTCATGAATATTGTCTGTGCATTCTATGTAGCCTATATATAAAAGAAGAGAATACTACTGAAGACAACACAACATTCAACATTGGGTTGATTCAGTATATTAAATAATGGATTCAAATGGGAACAGTGACAATACAGGATGAGACAGTATTTTGTTCTGTTGTACATAGAGTTACTATGATTCAGTACCTACTTGTCAGCACATTGCAACAACAGCAACACAGTATACTAATAAGCCCCTGCTGTCGGAAATCACACAATTGAGTCCCTTAAACAAAACACTAAATCAAAGAAGCCATATATAAAAAGTATCTGGTTATATTTAGTTTCAATAGAATCAATACTAATATACGGTGTTAAAATCAGGAATATTGTTAATTCTCAGATGAATGTAGATATAACACCTAGGAAATGCCATAGAAGGCATCTTTTGGGAGAGTAATGTTCTAGAAATTGTTTGGGACATGTGGTAGTTACCTAATCTGGTGTCCATTTGAAGATTAGGAGTGAAGGGGTGTAGTATAGCCTGTCAATCCAGAGAGACCTCGGTGTGTACATGGCCTTCTCCTGAGAATTCTGGGAAGTGCTGATTTTCCTCCTTGGAGACAGGAGACACTCTCTCTTTCTGCTGACTCCCTAAAAGACATCCCTGAGGAGTAGCCTCATGGACTTACCCTGATGTAGCCCTGGAAGCTGGAGAAGCCATGTGGAGACCCTGCCAGCGCAGAGATGCTTACAACACCACTGGATCCAAAGACTTTCTAACCAATGGCCTGTGATCATCCTCACTTATTGTCATTGCATGTGTTTCGTGAGCCTGAAGAGGACTTTATATATTGGTATCTCAGACATATGGGTTAATATTGGACTTATGGACTTGATCTGGACTGGGCTGGGATGTTTTCTCAATATTCAATTGCTCTTGTATATAAAATTCATTCTGTGCACACATATGCATGTTTGTGAATTTGTTTCTCTAGTCGACCCAGACTAACACAGGGAAGATATATATGAAAATTCTGAGAGTAATATACTTTTAATGTATGTACATTTCTGAAAAATATTATATTTTTCATTTCTAATAGGCAATGAGGGACACTAAATGTAATTTATAATACATTGTTTCTAGATGTTAAAGAAAAAGAATTAGGGAAGTTTTTAGTTCATAAAGACACTGGCTTACTATTAAAATATTATTTTCTTGTTTATCATCTATATAATTACTGTAGGCTAATCATATTTATCCAATATGGTCTCAACCAAAAAAAATGTATCTATTAACTTTTTCTTTATTACTTACTCCTTTAGCAAATATTCACTTTATCTTCAGTGTGAAACTTAGGGGCTTCAAAGTATACAGAAATTTAGGAGGAATAATAACACTACAGTTTATGTGAAATCGGCATAAGAGCATAGCATGTTAACTGGTTCATTTTCTGTTTTCCTAGCTTAGTATCTTATCAAGAAAAACCAGCAAGGATGAAAAATCATGTCAGCCTAGGAAATGATATATGAAGTGGTCAGCACAGTTCATGTTAGTAACTCTTGAGTTATAAGCTTATTTTGGGGAAAACATAAACTTGTAAATTCATAATTTAAAAAGATTAATACATTTTAATGGGACAAATCTTATTTCTTCTGTTAATAAAATTTAGAAAGAATAAAGTCAGAAACCTGTGGTTTAGAGGCAACTATATCAGCAGAAATTTTGCAAGGCACTCACATTTTGAATTGGATTTCAGGGGCTGGTACACATTCAAATTAAAGACTAATGTTTTGATGGCTACCTGATGGCTGCCAGGCTAGACGCCATCCCTTCGTAAGTTGACAGGGATTATGCAACTGCCACATCCTGCTTGACGTCATTGAACTGTAGGGGCTTCAGATGGGTCAGAAGAAGTGCGGCTGTACTTCCAATGTGTTTTCTTTCACAGAAAATATGATTGAAGCCATCTTAGAGAAACTTGGAATGACTTTTTATGCAGCTGATAAAAAGAAATATTTGTGTTCCATATCTTAATAAGTCATTTTCTAAAGTTCAAGATCAGCTCTTAGCCCTAATGGCGACTAGAAGTGATGCTACATCTTCAAATCCTCAAAAATTGTAATGCCTCTATTTGTAGCACCAGAAAAGAATGATGGATAAACCTGACTTGAACAGTTAAAACATTGTCAGTTGATTCCCCTTCTCATGCACGCTGGACCTGATCTGGTTTTCAACATTTTCTGTATTTTTGTTTGCTCATATTAGGGTTTATCTCAGAGGTTTTATGTACTTGGGGGAACTCTCTTGAAGTTGGGTCAGAAGGTTTTTCTGTTTTTCATTATATGAAATCCAGGATTGATGAACCTATAGGAACAGAAGGTAGAATAAGGGTTTGGGAGTGGGGGGTGGGGTGGGATAAAGTTGTGGTTGTGGGGAGGCAATAAAAGGAAGATGATATCAAGGAGTCCAGAAAGAAAAGAATGTTTGGAAACTGCTTGTGGTGGCCATTGTTTAATCTTGTGTGTTAGTCTGGGTTGACTAGAGAAACAAATTCATAGACACTCATATGTTTGTAAGTGAGAACTGTATATCAAAGAGCAATTAAGAAAATATCCCAGCACAGTCCAGATCAAGTCCAAAAATCTGATATTATCCCTTATGTCAATATTAGTCTATAAATTCCTCTTTAGACTCACACAGGCATGCAATGACACCAAATGCAGGGAAATCACAGGCCAGTGAGTGGAAAGTCTTGTGGATCCAGTGGTGGAAGCATCTCAGTGCCAGCAGGGGTCTCCACGTGGCTCCACCAGCTCCAGGGCTCTGGCTCCATCAGCTTAGCTCCACGTGGTTTGTCAACAGGAATGTCCTGCAGGGAATGTCTGCATCTGGCCCCCAGTGAGCTATTTAACTTCTTCGCCCCTCCTAATGAGATCATGAAGCTGTGACCTGATTGACAGGCTAGACGCCATCCCTTCGCAAGTTGACAGGGATTATGCAACTGGCACATCCTGCTTGACGTCATTGAACTATAGAGTGATATATGTATTACTTCTCATCTAATAATTTTTTTTAAAGAAAAAAGAACAGCGAGTTTGTAGAAGAGAAAATGTGCTATTCTGCAACGGCAAACCTTGTTTGAAATTGCTTTAAAATTTTTCCAATTAATTTCTGAGGTGAACTAAAATAGGAAAATAGGTATTTATAAAATTTTGAGGATTAATTGGAAAAGGAGGTCCTATGATACTCAAAAAAGTGTATGTTCTCACATTCTCCAAGTATATTTTGCAATCCCTTTCAAATTTTATACTGTAAGTCCATATCATGTTTCCAACAAATCATTCAGTCTACCAGGATGTCAAGCCACTCACGGAGCTCACAGATTTGTGGGAGTTATGAAACAGTAAAGATATTGAGGGACCATTGAAAGATCCGTGTAATCTATATAGAACTGAATGGTAGAAAATAAACTCTAAAGAAAACTTGGTTAAGGAGAATTCTAGGTGAAGTAAAAAGCATATCCAAAGGAAAGATTTAGCAATTCACCTATTATATTTGTGAGATAACCAGGTTAGATCCTGGCACAAATAGGATTTATATATCTGAGAAATATGTTTCTCTTACAAAAAATGGCAAAACCTGAACTCCAGAATAAGCATTGTGGACTCACTTTTTGTCTCATTAATTTGGGCAAATATGAAAAGTGGAAGGAAAAAAACACCTCACTGTCATCGAGTTGATTCTGACTCATAGTGACATAACAGGACAAAGTAGGACTTTTCAGAATTAGAAAACTTCATCTTTCTCCCATGGAGTGGCTGGTCATTTGAACTGGTGATCTTGAGGCCAGTGGCCAAAGGTGATCTATCTACACCGACCAGGATCCAATAAAAGTAGGTATTAAATAGATCATTAGGAATTGAGGGCAAACTGGAACAGATGAACCAGCAAGATCCATTATTTTAATCCAAGCATGGGGTCAAGACTGTCACTAACTAGCATAATAACAATACTCCAAAAAAATATATGTCTGAACATCAAGATGTATGTCTGCATCAGGACAAAGAAAAAGAAATTAGGATGATTATAGCCAAGTTTTCAAATAATGCTTATGATTCACCTTAATTTGTTTTCAAATAAAACTAATAAAACATGTAATATCCTCAAAGTAATTTTAAATCTAATTACTGAAAGCATTTGACTGAAAAATATGCATTTTTCAGACCATTCCATTTCATTATGAATGGAAATGTTTTAATTTAAAATATCTATTCATTAATTTCTCACCTCCAATTGAGAAAAGGAGTCCCAGGATGGTGCCAACATTCACTTTCTCAGCTGCTAACCAAATGGTCAGAGTCCAACCAGATACACCTAGAAGAAAGGGCTGGTATTCTTTTTTCAAAAAAACAGACATTGAAAATCTTGTTGAACACAGCTTGACATCGACATAGATGGAGTGATTATAAGTCAGAATCAACCCAAATTCAATTGAGATGAAGTTAACTGTAACAGTTCACATTATAATTTTCAGCATGTCTGAGGAAATCTGCAAGAAAATGAATGATAATAATTAATAGTTTTATGGAGCACTTAATTAAGTGTTGGTCACAACATCTAAATAAATAATTTTGCTAACTCATTACAAAATGAGTTTTCTTTCTTCTTATTTTTGTCACTTAAGTAAAAAAATAAGCAAAACCAAAGTATGTTAATAATAAGCCAATTCCAACCAATAATGACACAATTATACATTGACACCATATTGCAGAAAGCAAAAAGAAAGCTAAGAAAGACCATGAATTTGGCAATGGACAGAATTACAAAGTGACCAAATCAGGTGTGTGTTCTGATAAAACTGTTCCCTGTACCATTTCAGAACCCGCTGCCATCAACTTGGCTCAGAACGGTAGACCTGCTCCTAAGGATTTGCTAGACTGAATCTTTATGAGAACAAATAGCATCCTCCTCCTTTTGTAGGGCAGCTGATGGGTTTGAAATAACCACATTGTGGTTAACAAGCAAATGTTTAGCCTACTTCACTCTCATGATTCCCTTTACTGATACACACGATCCTAAAACAATATTCGCAGCCCCTTTTGCTTGGTGAAAGGTCTTGCTGTGATAGTGGAGACCCCAGGGGCTGCTAACCTCAACGTCAGTCATCCGAAGCCATCAGCTGCTCCGTGGAGATAAGCAGGGCTTTCTACTCCCATCAGAGTTACAGACCCAGAAACTGGCAGGGACCGTGACAGCCTATCCTCGAGGGTCACTCTGGATCGTTATCTACTGGATAGCAGTGAGGTGGGGTTTGCCTGGTACAATGAAAGGACTCACGACAGAAGTAAGACACCTGAGTTTTATATATCAGTATTTCACTAAATGGTTCTGAGACATTAGACAATAGTGTGGATTCACAATTTTCCCATTTATAAAATGATAAAACCACTAGGATTACTTTAGGCTATACAATTACATGACTAAATTTGTATTTACCATAAAACTTGTTGGCAGAACTGAATTTGCGATCTTCATTTATTCTGGTTTTAGTATTCAGAGTTAATTCCTTGTTTCTCCTGAAAATGTGTTAAGAGTGTTTGTTACTTGGAATCTCAACTTTTAATTACTCAGTTTTGTGGCTTGGTGATAAATACTTATTTTTGAAGCATTTTATTTTACCTTGTTCTCGATGCCCATTTTATTTTATAGGAGATTTCATTATGTAAAAAAGCTTTTCATCTTCAGTCTCAAGATTTATATTCTACCATGAGCTATCATTGAAACTCATGATAGTATAACTGTAAATGCATAAACACATTTAGAATAGATATATCTAGAATGGATTATCCTGGAAATTTACAGTTAAGGTTCAATTCCTTCCAGAAAATTACAACCATGAGACTCATGCAGAGGAGAGTTGCACAACGGTTTAAATTATGGTTCTTGACTCTCACTCTC
>NW_022111373.1:21891650-21906515 GCF_000313985.2 Echinops telfairi
ACTCACTCACTCACTCACTCACTCTCACTCACTCACTGACTCACTCACTCATTCATTCTCTCACTCACTCAATGACTCACTCACTCATTCTCACTGACTCTCACTCACCCCCCCAAAAAAAATTATGGTTCTTAATTTTAAAAATCATATATATACATATATATACAATATCCTTTGTAACTCTAAATCTGGTAGGAATGTGAGCCACAACTGTGTACACTTGAGTTTGACAGTTACTGTTTCCTTAAAATGTTAAACAAGAGTTCTATGGCTCTGTTCCAAAAAGAAATAAAAAAATCACATAGATAAAGTAACTAATGTGTAAATACATTACTAAAATACAAACAAATCCCATGACCTACTAAATACAAACAAATCCTACGACATTCAATTAATTATAATAAAATAAGAACAGATACATATTTTAGTATGTGTACTAATTTTATTTGTAGGGGAAAAATGACAACAACAATAAAATATGGTTCCAATATTCCACAAATATCATAAATTTCAATATGTTTTCTTTTTTAAAATATAAATATTCAATGTACCACACTGTGATGATTTCTCTTCCATTACATGTGAGCTGATAGACATATCTATATATATTTAATTATCTTCTTTAAATATTGAAAGTAATATTAGCACCAAGTTAAACATCTATTTAATTTGCAATCTGTGTTCCAAGTACATTTGAGAGAGACAGAAACATCAACCTAAAACATTACAACAGATTCTCTCTTTTCATAAGTTCCTAAATAAGATGAAAGACAGAAATTTTCTCTTTTCCAAGTGAGTTTTGATCGTTTTGTGCATTTGAATGTGAGCCTCTTACTGATACTGATGATGGAAAGTATGTATTTTACAGGTCTCCAAATGTTAGCCAGATCAGTTCAGCATTTAATCCACTCCTCTGTACTCCTCACCCCCAAACTGCCAGCAACACAAACAAAAAGTATGTTCCAATGATGCAGAAAAACACTTGGTAGATCATTTTAACACATGTCCGTCCAAGGAATTTTTTAAAAGAAATTTGTTCATATATGTTGTTTCTGTTTTTGCCTATTAGATTTATTATAGAATAAAACTTTAGTCAATATGTAATTCAATGGTATCATATTTTTCAATTCAACCTTCAATTATTTCAGCTGAAGACTTTATATAAGCATTCTGAATACATATTCCCATTTATCTTACTATCCTATTCTTTGATGCAATGCCGTATAATTTATAAATATATGGTGAAACCCGGTGACAATATTTGCCTATCTGAAGACATGGCTATGAGAGAACAAACATCAGATGGTTTCTTTGTCTTATTTCTTCTGTTCTTTCCAAATGCTTGAAATTAACTTGCATGTCACAAAAGACTCCAATTCAATTTTACTTTGTCCCCTTTTCTTAGCTACCAGGACAAATTCTTAGGTCCACGGAGTGAGGAATATAAAAGTTTTGGTTGCTTGTTTCTTTGTGCTTTTCTTAAGGGATGAGATGTCACTCCTGTGTTTTTTAATTATTTTTAGAAGAGCAGATTTTATATAGGTACACAATCTATCTCAACAAATGAAATCAGTTGTACTAAGAGATCAGATTTCTATTCTGTTAAACAGGATGAGGAAAACCAATGCCAATCAGATCCGGAGGCAAATCTCTTCACCTGTGATTTGTTGTGAGTCCCCAGCCTAAGCACACGTGTGTATGGTTCCTGTGAACAGAAATGGAAAGCCCTGCCTCTCCCCTGCTTTCTGGCTTTGGGGAAGCTTTGAGAGGCCGCTTGGCTCTGCTGGCCTCTGCAATGCGGATACACAGGCCTCTGCCAATTCATAAAGTTGGGAAACAATGGTTTCTTCTCCTCTGTCCCCTGGAAATGTCCTGGCAAAAGAGCTCTCCATACCTCTACCCTCCTTTTGTCCCCACTCCACTCATAGGCATTGTTTGTATCTATAATTTTTGCAAAATTTTACCAGTAGAAAATTTAAAAAAGAGTTTTCTAAATAATTTAAGAATCCAAGAAGGAACTTTTTTAATGCAGTTTAATTACCAAATATTCATATTAAAATATAGCAATGATGTTTTGCCATGTATATTCTCAACAATAACAACAAGATAAATGAAGTTTACTTTAAAAAGAATAACATTTTTTTTACACATTCATAAGAAATTGTGTTTCAGGAATTGGGTACAATCAGTATCTCTATAGGTAAAATCTTGAATAGAGCCGAATGACAAATATTTTTGTAGTATTCCTTCTGGAACTTCTTATCTGTTCTGGGTTCTGGAAGATGTCTGAAATGAAGATTATTCTCCCTGGAGAAGTTCAACAAGAACGTTTTAAGCTTGAAGGCTGAGGAGACCAGACAAAGTTAATAAAGTCAAAGAAAGACATTATGGAAAATGGAAAAATGGTCTCCAATATAATCATATATGAGTTTGAGTTTTGCATATTTATATTTTATGATATTAGCATTGCTGGAACATTAACATGCAAAGAGGTTTAAAAATAATTGCTTCTTAAATTATATTGATCTTTAGTCGTATAAAGCCAGGGCTATACTCATACTTTTGAATTTTCACTATGTGCTGTTTGTGAAAATAGATGATTTAATCATATCATATTTACAGTTTGTTAGCTTTATTATTAATTTGAAAATATTTACACTCTTGACATGGATCAGGAGGCAGCTGTGCAAACAGAGCAAGGGGACATTGCAGGGTTTAATCTCAGGAAAAGGTTGTATCTTTTCACCATAAGTATTCAATCTATATGCTGAAAAAATTATCCGAGAAACTGGACTATATCAAGAAGAATCCCAGATTAGGATGGGAGGAAGTGTTGTGAACCCGCTGTCACACGCAGATGACACACCCTGCTTGCTGAAAGTGAGGAGGACTTGAAGCACTTGCAGATTAGCATCAAGGTTTGCAGCCTTTATTATAGATTGGAACTCAATGTAAGCAAGACCAGATTCCTCACAACTGGACCAATAGGTGCCATCATGATAAATGGAGTAAAGGTGGAAGTTGCCAAGGATTTCATCTGGCTTGTCTCCACAATAAATGCTCATGGAAGCAGCAGTCAGATGAAAAGACAGGTTGCATGAGTTTAATCTGCTCAACAAGATCTCTTTAGAACAATGAAAAGCAAGGACCCATGCCATGCTATTTTCAGTGGTCTCAGATGCATGTGAAAGCTGTACATTAATTAAGGAACACTGATGAAGAATTGATGCCTTTGACTTGTGGTGCTGGAGAAGACTATTGAGAAAATAATAGACTGCTAAAAGGACAACCCAATCTATCTTGGAAGAAGTACAGCCAGAATCTTCCCCAGAGGAAAGGATGGCAAGGCTTTGTCTCACATGCTTTGGACGTGTTGACAGGAGAGACCAGTCCCTGGAGCAGGACTGTGTGCTGGGTAAGTGAGGGGCCGTGAAAAAGAGGAAGGCCCCAATGAGATGGGTTGACCCAGTGGCTGCAACAATGAGCTCGTGCACAGGAGCAATTGCGGGGATGGTGCAGGGGGTGGAAGGGGGGGTGTCACAGTTGGTTGGAACCCACTTGATGGCGCCTAGCAGTAACAGCAGCAACACATTTGTGCTCCTCTCATAGGACTTAGAAACATGCATGGCAGAAGTTGTTTTTCTTATCTCCTTTTCAGACAAAATCAGCTCAAAGAAAGAAAATATAGATAATAGAAAGAAAATATATACAAAGAAAATGTAGTGCCTTGTAGATGATCCTTAGGTCATAATGTAACTGAAGTAAAATTTTTTCTCACTCACTTACCACCATTGACAACACACAATGCTCAATACAAAGTCATTACAAGATAGGAAGCGGAAAATGAAAATCCAGACATGGTAGGAAATTTTATCCATGTGCCTTTTTTAGAATTCATCCATATTGATAATTTTTCCTGTGATAAGTATAAAACTGGATTTGTTTTAAAAATACTTTATATTAAAAATAAAATGTATATGAACTAAATCTATTATTATTAAAAGGGCTTTATGTAAAATATAGATTTCTAAAATCAGATAGTTATGCTATTACCCATAAAAATCATTTTAATTCTCTAAGTAGTATTTTAAAGAGGCAATTGTTAAAATTGTAGGGTAATTTCATTCTAAATGCAATGTTGGTATTTTCATTCTAAATGCAATATTGGTCATTGAAATGCAATATTGGAAGCTGAAAGTACACAAAAAACTGTAGAATAGTCTTTATGGCAATTTTGTTGTAGAAATATCATGTTTATATAAAAAGTGAGTCAAGAAAAATAAATTCATAAAAATAATTTCTCTCCTTTAAAGGCAGAACAAGCCCATCGTAGAAGTGCAATGCCTTAGGAGCAGAGATTATAGTGTTCTTAGTCTTGTGTGGAAATAATGTCTGCTCTCTATATTCATTTGATTAACATTGCTGAAGATTACAGAATTGGCCCTGTGGTAAGGATGCCAGTGGGTGGATGGGAGATTCAGGGGAAGAATTCTTGCCTTTCATGCAAGAGACCTAGGTTCAATATAGCTCATGAACAGTCAGGTCTGTCAGTGACGGCTTCCATGTTGCTAGTATGCTGAATATGTTCAGCAGAACTTCCTCACTACTAAGAAGGATTAGGAATGAAGTTCTTTCAATTTATTTGCAGACAATTTATTGCAATTTATTAGACAATGAGTCACAAAGGTCTCATCTGTAACTGATCATGAGGATCATGCTTAAATTGTTTTTAGGGTCACGATGAATCAAGGTGTATTAGACAGGTCTGTGTAGAAAATTAAAACCATTGACACTCATAAATGAATAATAAAGAGTTTTATATAAAGAAGTAGTCTTATATTAAGAAGTTATCCCAGCCCAGTCCATGGGTCCTATGATACTAGAGCCCTCTCCAGACTCACAGGCCATTGGGTGCAAAGTCATGTGGATCCAGGGTTGCTAGAAACATTACAGGTAGAAGAGAGTCAGCAGCTCCCAGGGTTGGGTGGCCCATACAAAGTCACCCTGGAAGCAGGCACAGAGTCCCAGCATGGAGGTAGGCAAAGGGGCAGAGAGAAGGGGGAAGGGTCCTTCTGCGTCTCTCTTCAAAAAGGCCACACCTCCCTCGGGGGCCTCATCAGGTTGTGACCTGATTGAGAGGTTGGACGGCACCCCTACACAAGTATAAGTTGACATAAAAGCTAACTTCCACACAGGGATAACACAGTTGAAGATGAAAAACAGAAATTTCCAATAGGTTTAGTTATCTAAGAGATATTACCTATGTTCAATAATATTGATTCTATAGATTTTATTTAAATTTATAATTTTGGTAGGAAAGAAGCTGAAATCAGCAAGAGTGAAATTTAACCATTAAATTTAACCATGGAATCAGTGAAAAAGGCACCAAGACATTTGCAGCAACAATTTTTAGGAGAGAGTTAATAATTTGACCCACAATCAGGTGACCGATTATCAAACATCAGCTCAAGAATTTCCCTAGTCAGTTTTTGTAGTGGACCACAAATAGTGCTCCGCCCTCCCCCTCCCAATTTGAAGGGAGTCATGACTAGGTGGTCAATTTTAAATAAATAGTTATTTTAGACATAATTTTTGTCTTTGAAAAATTTGCTTGTGCAGCTGAATTTTTCAATAACAAAACAAAACCAAAATCACTGTCGCCAAGTCAAATTTGAAGCTCGTGCCCTGCTTCTGGACTCTAGACAGCTGCTGCCAATTGCTTCCTGACTCATGGCAAATAATTATGGATCCGAGTGTTTCATAAGGTTTCCAAGGTCTGATGTTTTTGAGGGGAGCCGGGGCTTCTTTCTGGGGCAGTTAAATTGGTTAGCAACTGAGTGTCTGGGCCACCCCATTATAAGGTCACGAGAACACAGTTTGCTGGTGTGCATAAGCAATGATATATGCGTCTTGATATTCACAGAAACAAAGTCTCTGTGGCATGTCTCACCTACGGACAGTTTGCAGAATGATGGGATTCTTGTTTTGTAAGGATGAGCTTTCATGAATGCATTTACATAAAATTCTGAAAAACGAATGTTAACAATGTATGATTACATAAAGCATGTGGAAAGAATTGCACGAATACCTCCAACACAGAGAGATATGTCTCAGGTTTGAAATGGTGAACAGCAACAAGGATTTCATGGCAAACACCCCGCACTTCTGGAGTAGCAGATTCAAACCAATTTAAATTTTACTATCTAGGAAGTGTTTGTTCTCTTCCCTACCAGTGTCCTTTAAGCTACAGAAAAATGAGTGCTACGCTTGTGTAAATGTGCATACAGTGCAGTCTGCATACAGCAGTAGGCTCACTCTTGAATTTCTATAAATCGCTGCTGGTTTCTGTCATCTTCATATATATTAGGCGGAGGGATAACAGATGGCTAGAATGTCTACCATTTTTTCTGTCTATAACTTTACTTCCTGAGAGAAAAAAAATTAAAGGATATACCTGCAAACATTAATAAGAGTAACTAAATGCTGAAACAAATTCAACCTTTATTTAAGCCTGCGTTTTATGTTAACAGAAATAAAGGGGATAAAACTGACATACAGCGGCACCTCAGGCCATCCTCATGAAATTCTGCCTCAGGAGGGTCTGCTTCTGTCATGAAAGAGGCATCCACACAGAGAAGGGTTCTGTGTCTGTTGGAGTACCAGCCAGGCCACAGGCAATGTGCCAAACCCAGGAACAGATTGAGCTGGGGTCAGGACAACATGGTCCTGAGCCACTCAGTTAGGGGGAAACAATGTAGACAATTATAGGGCTCCATAAAAAAAAGACAGACATGCAATAAAAAAGATGGGAGACTGAGCCGAGAAACACTAATAAGGTTTGTTTCATGGGGTATGGAATAGAATGGTGTGAGCTTGTTGCTTTGTCTGCACCTGTGTGTGAGAGTGTGCATCAGGTATTGGGTGTGTGCTAAGAGACCAGCTGTGAATTTCATACACTGGTGTCAACACCCGTATTGGAAATATGTGGGAAGACTGCCTTTTAAGGCATCCTGGAGTGGTACACAGGGCTGCTAGTTTGATGTGGCAGCTCAAACTTACCTAGAGCCCAGAAGAAAGCTCCTTCCCAAATACCACAGCCTGCAGAAGCCTATGAAATTATTCTGCTTTGCATATGAAAATGACTCCTTGGTAAACAATAACAAAAACAATAACAAGCAGCCGCCCTTGTTGTTTTTGCTAAGTGCCATCTGGTCCCTGCTACCCCCCAGTGACCCCATATACAGCAGGAAGAAATACCGCCCCTCCCCACCCCACCCCCACCCCCACCCCTGCACTCCTGGGCCATCTTCACAATTGTTCTTATGTTTGAGCCCCTTGTTGCAGCCATTGTGTCAACTCAGCTTGTCAACTTTCTTCCTCTTTCTTGCTGCCCCTGTACATACATTACCAAGCATGTCTTTTCCAGGAGCTGGTCTCTTCTGATGCTCCATCAACGCACATGATACGAAGTCTGGATATGCTTGCTTCTAAGTAGTTTTCTGGCTGTACTTTCTCAAAGATTGATATATATATATATTGGTTTGGCAGTCCATGGTACTTCCCATGTTCTTTACCAGCACTATAATCCCCACAGCTGTGTAAGGCACACCTTAGTCCTCAATGCAACATCCTTGATTTTTAACACTTTAAAAATCAATTTGTGCAAATCAAATTTGTGTTCCAGATTTACTCAAAACAACGTGTCATTTGGTCCCTTGATTGCTGTTTCCATGAGCATTGATTGTGGATCGGAGCACCATGAAATGCTTGATGATTTCAATCTTTTCTTCATTTGTCATGATGCTACTATTGCTTCCGTTGTGAGGATTTGGGGTTTGTTTACATTGAGTTTCATTCCACAGTGCAGGATGCAATCTTTGATCTTTATCAGCAAGTGCTTCAAGCTCTCTTCACTTTCAGCAAGCAAGGTTATGCCATCTACATATCATAAGTTCTTTTTTAAAAATCATTTTATTTGGGGTTCTTACAGATATTATAACAATCCATAAATATCAGAAGTTCTTAATAAGCTCTCCTCCAATCTTGATAGCAATTTCTCCTTCTTGTAATCCAGCTTCTCTGATTATTTATTTACCATACAGATTCAATAAGTATGAGGAGAGTATATAACCCTAATGTACACCTGTCCTGAGTTTGAACCACGCAGTATTCCCTTGTTCTCTCCCCACAACAGCCTCTTTATCCAAGTGCCTGTTCTTCCTGACCACAATGAGGTGTTCCTGAATTTTGGTTCTTGTCAAAGATATCCATAGATTGTAATGATCCACACAGTTCAATGCCTTTTCATAGTCAATAGAACACAAGTAAACATTTATTCTGGTATCCTCTTCTTTCAGTCAAGATCCATCTAAAATCACCGTTGATATTCCTTATACATGGCCTCTTCTGAATCTGGCCTGAACCTCAGGGACCTCCTTGTCAATGTGCAGCTGAAAGTGTTGTATTATCTTTAGCAAAAATTAACTTGCTTATGATATCAATGGCATTGTTCTATAATTTGTGCATTATGTTGTGACACCTTTCCTTGAAATTAATACAAATAGGGGTCACTTTCAGTCAGTTGGCCAATTAGCTTTCTTCCAAAAATGTTGGCATAGACAAGGGAGTGTTTCCAGTACATCGTCAGCATGTTGAATCTTTTCCATTGGTATTTTATCAACTCCTGGAGCCTTGTTATTTGGCTACTGTTTTAAATGCAGATTGAACTTCTTCCTTAATTACCATTAAATTTTGTTCATATACTACCTCTTGAAATGTTTGAATGTTGAAATGTTATTTTTGGAAGAGTAGCTTTGTGTATTCTTTCCATATTAATTTGCTGCATCTGCATCATTCAATATTCTCCCATGGAATCTTTTAATATTGCAACTTGAGGCTTGCATTTTTCTTTGAGTTCATTTAGTTGGTGATATGTTCTGCATGTTATTCCTGGTTGGATATGTAGGAGCTTTTAAATATGCTATAGAGGAAGTTAATAGGGAGTAGTCATTTTCGTGGTCATTCCATTGCTTCGTAAGTGAGCCATTTCAGAAGAAGGAAGAGAGAGTCTCTTGACCAGATTGCGTGCAAGATCACCATCTGAAGTAATGGAGGTGGCAGAGATAGAGCCATAGCACTGAGATCTTGAGACAGAGCTGAAAAGCGGTGCTAAAACCAAAAGGTAGAACAGAGGACAGCACTAAGAGTATGAGGCAGAAGGGGCTTCCCTGCCATAGAACATGGCCACAGCACCAGATTTTTGCCCTTGATTATGGCTGAGAGGGTGCTTTGCAGACAAAAGAATGGTTTCATTAATGTTTTGTCACTTCTACATTTCCTATTAAACTTCACAATTGTATTATCTGTGAGATCTTTGTGGCCATGGCACCAAATTACTGAAACTAGCAGAGAAGCAGAGTGCCGTGGGAGGTATGGTTGATGTCAGGATATAGTAATGACGGAGACAGCGTGGAGACGTGCTTGACCATTGCTTGTGACTGTTGGCCTTAGGTTGGTGGGGAGTTGTGGAGTCTCACCTCTGTGTATCCAGATGAAGTCAAAGGAGGACGCTGTGCCATTTATTTCAAACTATGAAAACCCATGACTCCATGTATAAAAATCAGTGTAAAGGAATATAGAAAGTATGGTCCTTAGCTTTCTAGTCTAGCAGTACTGTGAATGAGAACTGTGGAGAGAAAATATTTGTAAAATGAGACTGGTTGCAGAATCCATTGCAAATAATCATATTAGAGAGTGGATGAATAACTTATGATATTGTCAGACACTTGAATAATATGTAGTAGAAACAAACAATACTTCTGCCCATCAAAATATATGAATCCTAGATATATAATAATAAGGGGGGAAGCAAATGTGAATAATTTTAACAATATGATTCCATTTTTTAACCTGGAAAACATCCTTTTCAAGACTATATGTGCACACACTAGAAGTACCAAGAAATCTAATAAAATAAAAGATTCCATAGGGGCATCCCTCTGTGGGTAGAGAAGTATGGAATCTGGAATGGGATCACCAAAATTTAGGCAGTGCTCTGCTTTTTTCTAAGTTCAATCAAACGATTGATTGTGAAGATGGCGCAGGAGCAGACAGCGATCCGTCTGCTGTTCCTCGGATCGTCACAAGTCACACAGGACTCGTCAGTGCCTAACAACAACAGCTGCGGTCCGGAGAGTGGTTGTTTTTCTTTATACTTGAATAAAATAGTTTAACTATTCATTTGAAGACGTTCCCTTTTTCATAGAACACTTGCGAAAAGGAAAGTAACAGAAAAAGTGCATGACAATCAAAATGATTTTGCTAATGCCTTGGCGAGGGGGAAACTCAAAGAAAGCTCTTCATCCAGTAAGTGGGAGAGGATGAAGCACTGACGCCGGGTGGAGGAGAAGTCTCTCAGCACGTTTCTCAGCAAGTGGAAGCAGAAAAAAAATATGGTAAAAAGAAAGGTAAAGGGCAAGGAAACCAGTCACTTTAGTATCGGGTGGGAGGCAACTCAAAATGTGAACTTAGTTCAAAAATAGTCAAAGAAGGTCTAAGTTTGTATTGTTTTATTTCATTTCGGTTTTCTTTTGTGTTCAATAAGCACTGGGAAATTGACAACTATTTACTTGAAAGTCCACCTGGTGGCCTGTGCCAGAGGAGAACCAGAAAAGTGGTGGCCTTGAAATCATCTGATCCCGATTTGACTTGATGGAAATACGAAGTAGAGCACGGAAAACTCTCTAGGAACTACTGGGAGGCTGGAACTGCAAGTAGGGTTTTCAAGGATCTGTAGTTGGACTTTCTAGAAAATTCAAGTCTGCAATTTGATTCAAGGCAGCCACTCACTATATGGCTAGAGGCGTTTTCTTTGCATTCCCACAGGCTGCAGTTCAAAATGTTTACTGTGGTGCACAAACATTGTTGGGTTCTCTCCTCAGAAAGCAAAGGAAAAATCGCTAATATAAATATGTGAAATAAGAGTCAACATAGGAAGGTGACACAGGCAACCATTGAAAGGCAAACACAGTGGGCTGGGAAGCAGAAAACCTAATTGAAAGAGACTGGCTGACTTCATGCAAAGCACTTAACCTTTCTTGCCTTCAGCTTCCTCATCTGTACTAAGAGCAGTGTAGATAGATGACCTCAAATCCTTCTAGACACATAAATGAATGCTATGATTATATTACATGGTATGATTATATTATGAAGGTTATGAAGTCATTCTAGGAGTGCTTTCTTTCTGTTGAAGATACTAGATAAAGTGATAAGGTAATAACTATACTGTGACATTATATAAATGTGAACATAAACTTCAAATTTAGTTTTAGAGTTTCATTTTTCTTCACGGATTTATTTTGGATGTAGAAAAACAATTGAGAAGGTTAATGACAATGTCCCTCACCCCTGACAATGGCTTTGTAGGAATTCAATGACCTCCTCAGGACTACCCATCATCACATGCTCTTTTTCAGACCAGAATTCAAATGCACTTTTCCCTTTGCCCTTTAAAAGAAATGTTCTTAATGACTCACACACGACTTTAAATTCTGTAAATATGTTCATGTTTAAGGTGTCCAATTCCTAGATTCACATTAAGTATGTGGAATAGTTATTTTTTTAAAAACAACAGAGCAATGGAAGGTTTTATTATTTTAAAAAGTAAATCAGACTAAATATTATTAATAAAATGGTAATGAGTAGAATTACTATTATAGGTATCACAATCATAAAGGTTAGTGTAAAAAGAAAGTTATACATGCACAAGTTGTTTACAATTAAGGTAATTTTGCTCCTTCATTTGCGTTCTAAAGAAGAAGAAAAGGTTGCGTGGTATGCTTTGTTTATATATTTAATATGCCCTTGCTGTAACTGTCTTCTTTTGCACTAGTGTTTTGGTAATATAATTGAATAGCTGAATCTTAATTGTCAATAAAGTAAAATTAGTAATGTAATGCAAAATAACTAATTATTAGAGGCATATTGGTATTATAATATTTGCTGAGAATCTCAAGTCTTTTATTGTGATAAATCCTCACTCAAATTCTCATTTTTGTGAAGACATTCTAAATTTTCATGCCTCATTTTGAAATATTCCCCAGAAGATTCTCACATACACTATGCCTTCTGAGAATAAAAGGTATCATCGCACATGTAGAGAAGCTGTATCAATTAGAATCAATCAGTCACAACAAGATGATGCCTCACTTGAGTGCTTTGAACAATATTCTTGTGTATTCCATACAGAACAAAGACCAAGGTAAGATTTGTATGGTGGACTTAGGAGTTTGAAACATCCAACCAAGGCTTTTCCTAATTTCCATCTTCCTACCATCAAGAGTTGCTGATAATTTTCTTTATTGAACCAGATGGCTCTTTATGCCAAAGAATATATTCACAAGTAACATCCCAGGAAATCTTTGCCGTGGGCTTTCCTTGTTGTATTCTGAATTGAGACCGTTTGCATAAACACCCCAAGGAGCCCTGGTGGCACAGAGGGGTAGTGACAGGCTGCTAACATTAAGTCAGAGATTCATCCCAACCAGGATGTCTGCTGCCACAAGATGTATTGTCTCAGACACCCAATGAGCACTTTTCCACTCTCCTGCAGGGGCGCCCATTGCTTGTTCCAGAATCAATAAGATGGCAGTGGGTTGGTTTATTGTTTTTAAAGCATTCCACAAGACTCTTTCTTGGGCCAGAATGTATTGCCCTAACTGTTTGTCCTACTGCCAATGACCATTGTTTGTATAAATAGTGTCGAGTCACTTCAAAGTTTAATCTGTACAAATCAGTGATTCATGTATCACAATTTGGGGCCAGCCTATGCTTAAATAATCTCCTTTTCTCAACCATGTTTAAAATTCCATACCATTGACTTCATGCATGACCATATTAATAGAATTACCTTATACCCAGAGTAATGATTGTGAGTGTTCTGTAGTATAAAATGACAATGATGCCTCTGATGTAAACCAGAGATGTATATGAACCTAGATATGTGAGTGGATTTGGGGCTCACACTAAATTCTAGCTCCAATCTATGAACAATTAGTTCTGATAACATGGCTCATCCTGATACTTACCCTAATGAAGAATGAAGAAATCACGAAAAATATGAGTAATGCAGCAAAGCGTGGTAAGGAAACTATACGGTCCCCCGCTATCAGAATGAATTGCATCTGGGGTCTTAAAGGCTTGTCTTCAAACAAACAGCCATCTAAGGGAGACATCAACTAAATCCACATAAAAGAAGAACACGGTGAGCCAAGGATTGTAAATAATAAAATCCAAATCAGAAGGAAGGAATGGTATCAGAGAATAAATCGTGGACAGCCAGTTTGCAGAAGGCTATGATCGACAGTGAAACCTCAAATGCATTTCCAGGGTCAACACCTGGATTAAGTCCCTGGTGATTTTCTTCTGACCATAGTCTAGGGATGGGAATAACCTTGTTATTAGACAGAACCTGACAGCAGTGCATTGTAGAGACAATTATAGTAGATACAATCATGGTAAAATTTAATACTCTATTTGATCCACTGAAAAGTTGTTTCCATTAAAAATATATAGGGAAAGGGAAATCCATGTGGATTAAACCTCCAGTGAATCCCTTCTGAGTTCCGACCAGGGATGTCAATAGCCTGGCTATCATGCATAGGGCAATGGAAAGTGGGTAATGGCAGATGTAATTAGGCTAATCAGTCTGTTTTGAAAGAAATATTGCCAGAGAGCTCCTCGGAAGCAAGGATGATAAGACTTCATCTTAGATCTTAGGGCATATTGTCAGGAGAGATCAGTCATCAGTCACTGGAGAAGGGACATCATGCTTGGTAAAGTTGAGGAGACGCCAAACAGGGGGTCCTCAATGAAACGGATTGACACGGTAGCTGCGAACATGAGCTCAGGCACAGGAACAATTGCAAGGGTGGCGTAGGGCCATGCAATGTTGCATTCTGTTGAGCAAAGGGTTGCTATGGGATTGTCCACTTGATGGCCTCTAATAACAACAGTTAGACTAAAATTCCACATCTCATCACTTGATCTCCCTTTTGACTCACTTTAAAGTTCAATCTTTAAAGATTTTCTGCTTTCTTTTTGAGTGTTTTTTCTATCTGACTTTCTTATTATTGTTAGCTTTTTTATGTTTGATTCTTGTTTGTTTTGCATGTTTTTCAGTATATGAAGTGCATAGAGCCAGTAATTGGATTAATTGTGTCCTGGAAGTATGGCAGGGGAGGTTGGGGGAAATTAATAACAAAGAGTACAAGAAAGCAGAAAATATTTTAAAATGATTGTGGCAATGAGTATACAATTCTTCTTGAGTTACTGAGCTATTTAATTGTATGATATGTATAAATTATGTCCCAATAAAACTGTTTAAAATAAACAAATAAATAAATAAATAGAAAAAATGAGAGAGACAATTGAATCTTCCTGTTTAACAAAGACCCATGCAACTTATCATTTGGGGCTGGACACATTGCAACCTAACACCTTAGGGTATCTCTTACATTAAAGAACAGAAAAGTTGATTAGAAACAAATGACTTAAATTTCAGTAATTTATTATTGAATTTGTTCAAGCTGAAGCTGCTTTAGGCACCAACACTAATTTCTCACACAAGAACGTGGGATGAAATCCACAAAATCCTGTGGCCTGGATGAAGGAATGACTTCTAATAGGAACATATCCCAGGTTATGTGTCAGTAAGGAAAGAAAAGGCAAATATTCCCCACCCTCCAATTATTCCCCAATGAAGGTATTGGGGATTTGTTGACATAAATCCCAAGTTTTTGCTATAATGAATAGATCCCAGGCCCCCAAATTCTTTTTTTCTAATATTTATCAGTTAAGTGATAAACA
>NW_022111373.1:21906810-21908122 GCF_000313985.2 Echinops telfairi
TTTTTTTTTTTTACATAATGGGAATTGGCCTTTCCACATTTTGAAAAAGAAGAGAAGGAGATTTTATTTTCCTTTTATCATTCTATTAGCCCATCCCCCATTTGACTTTGTGGTCTAAGGATTTGGGAATAAGTTCCTTGGCTTTTGCTTGTTTGTTTTTTGTGTTTCCCTTGATGCTGTTCCAGTTGGCTTTTGCAGAATTAGCTCTGTGTAGTAAGAGGAGTTAAAATTCGCAACCCACATTCAAGGCAAAGTCAGTGTCGCTTTGAATCCATTGAAATATAATCTGCCATATTCCCACTGGGTAAGGTAGTAAAAGGAGAGGAATTTATTGTTTCATCTTGCCTATTATTTTAAAATGTCCAAGTAGCTGAGGGGTCTTGAAAATATAAAGTCTCTAGAGCCACAGCCATACATCAGTAATTTTAGCTAATACAATATCACACAGTAGCAATCACTGATTTGATCCACCTGAATTCCTGCTGATTAAGACCCCAGGAGGCCCTAATGTTGACACAGCATATACTTCCTACAGTCCACACTTGTCGGGCATTGCTGCCCACATTGAGCAGGACAATGGCGATAACAGCTCCCCTCCTCAGAATTTGCTGTTGGTGCCCCTAGCCTCTGAGAAGTTAATAAGCACAGTGAAGTTAAAAATACCAAGGTCCAGGGGCTGATTTTTATACTAAATCCAATATCTCCAGTCCCTGCTGAATTTTGTTACAAAGATTTTATAAAATTTATTGAAGTCCTATGTCTTAAGTCGCTTTATTTCTCATTCGTTTTTTTTCCCTTTCACTTTCCATGACTTTGGATCTTATCACAAGAGAGAAACAATTTGAATGACATACACTTTACTATAATTGAAAGACTCTTTTTTATCAGAGACCCATATGCATTAATTATTAAAAATAGTATGACTTTACTACAGGTATTCTCAGTCCCTTGAATAGATTTTTTAAAATGTTCTAACTAAACTGTTAATTTTCCAGAAAGAAAGAAATGTTGGATAAAGTGTTAGACCGGATTCACTGGAGAAACAAATCCAGGACACGCATATGTGTAAGAGAGAGCTTTATTTCAAGAAGTAATCAGATATCAAGCAAATATCCCAGCCCGGGCCAGATCAAGTCCCTAAGTCAAATACTACTCCATAAATCCAATACTCCCCGATAAATCCCTCTTCAGACTCAAGCAGCCACATGTAATGATGCAGAATGCAGGAAGATCACAGGCCCGTGGGTACAAGTCTTGTAGATTCAATGGTGGATGTATCTCCAGGTCTATGGCTGCCATCAGCGTGGCCTGA
>NW_022111373.1:21909039-21909890 GCF_000313985.2 Echinops telfairi
AACTTTCTCCCATGTGGGTTAGTGCACTGCTTGGAAGATTTTAAGACCATGTCCTATTTACATAGTTTTAAAATGTTAAAAATGAGCAACAAAATAAATATGAAGTTGGTAGATAGGACAAGAAAAACAATCTTAAAACTTGGACAGTTTGAAGGCAGTTACTAAATGAAAAGAAAATATGGTGCATGCTGGGAATAAATGCAGGCGTTCATATGAAATCTGAGCCAGAGGTCTGGGGTGGAATGGCAGAAACATCCCACAAGTAACTCCTTTCTCACTCCCATAAACTTCTTTACACATTTTTTCAGAACAAATTACTACTACTCATGATCTGATGCCTCAAATCCTGCTTTCTGTTCTAGTTAAATAAGATAAATGAGCTTTATGAACTCAAGGATAATGACTAAATACTAGTAATAAGTGTTACTCCCAAGGTTACAGTTAGTAGTACATGCATGGGATTTTCCAAACATAACATGTTTTATTTAGCATGTCACTGTGATCAGTGCATGACTACTGAGAAGCATTCTCAGTGAAGCACTTGTCATTTTCCCATGTAGCGGTTCTCAACCTTCCTCATGCCGCGACCTTTTAATATAGTTCCTCATGTGTGGTGATGCCCCAAATCATAAAATTATTTTCATTGCTACTTCATAATTGTAATTTTGCTACTGTAATGAATTGGGCAACCCCTCTGAAAGGGTCGTTCAACCCCCAAAGGGGTCAAGACCCACAGGTTGAGAACAGCTGCATTGAGGTGTCTTCATACACACAAAAACAAACATGCCATGGAAAAATTGATTTTGAAGTCAGGGCTAAAAGAACATTTTTAATAAAACTCCACTAGATAT
>NW_022111373.1:21912105-21912859 GCF_000313985.2 Echinops telfairi
GTGATGACCTTTTTAATATAAATAGTAAATAGATATTGTCCCACCACATTGCACACACACACATGCATAAATGCCAGTTGGCTTTTTTTAAAGTTCTCTGTATAATGGAATGAAAGAGAAGGGAATTATTCCATAAACATTTATAGTTCACTTATCTAATACTGTGTCCTTATATTGTTGTAGGATAATATTCCAGTTCATAAATTGAATTTTAGCTCAAACTCTCTTAAAACAAGCCAGACATACAATCCTGTTGAAGAAATGGTGCAGAGACCTGGTTGACCTCCTCTGGCTACACCAAGGAGCAGAAGCCAATGCCAAGTTTGCACAAGATGCTTTCTGTGAATCCAAAGTCAGAAATGCTTCCACTCTCCACTTTCTTTCTCGTGTTCGGACAGCAGCTGTCCTTCTTAAGACATTGCACTTCTCTTCTTTCATAATCTATTGCAAGGACCACACAGAACTCAAAGCTACTAATCATGATTTGAGGGTGTCTTCGGAAAGCTAACAGAGCCCAACATGTTAAGGAAACACTTCTTTGTCCACAGCAGTGTCTTTTCTCAAACACGCTGGCAGGAGTTTTTCATTCTGGTCCTTTGGCTCTCAGCCACGTGGTCTCTGAGCCTCTGCCCTGCCTCTTTTAGCGAAGATAAATGCTCAAAGGGCATCCCACTCTGCAAGCGAGTCTTCTGCCCCAAAGCACTCAGCTTTCCTCATTCCTTGGGCCAGGAATCCCACCCACCTTTCTGTTGCC
>NW_022111373.1:21914829-21916404 GCF_000313985.2 Echinops telfairi
TACTCCTGTGTGGACTAATGAGTTGTTATATACCTTAGTGCGGTATATATGTATCTATTGAAGGTATTTATATATATATATATTTAAAATATATATTTAAATATATATATTTAAAATCATATGTGTCCTGGTTTTGTTTCTCTAGAGAACCCTGTCTAACAAAGTGTAAAAGTCAGAGTGAAAATATGAATCAAGCTGACTTCTTGAGAGCCCTTTGGACTCTGACAAATTTTGAAATCCTAACCTGAGATTCAGTGTTTCAACCCCACCAGATTTTCAGTAGTGAAAATTCCTTGGGGGGAATGAGGCTATCGGTTCCCAAAGAGATATACCATATATAATCATGTATAAGCCAAGTTTTTCAGCACATTTTTAATGCAGTTTTTGTGGTAAAATTAAGTGCTGGGCTGATATCTGTGTAGGCTTATCCTTGAGTACATAGTAGTCTCAAAAACTGTATATATGGCTATGTGGGTCAAAATCAATTTGATGGCCATGGGTTTTTTATTTTGTTTTGTCGTACAGTTCCCTTACACATTGAGCTGTTAACCATAGATCAGCAGATTGAAACTATTAGTCACTTGGTGGAAGGAAGATGAGACTTTCTGCTCAAAGATTTACTGTCTCAGAAAGTGGCCGAGGGACTTCTACTGACTTATGGGGTCTACTTTGATTGGGAATCTACTTGATGGCAGTGAGTTTGATCTTTGGTTTTCTTTTGGAGTTTCTGGGTCTTTCAGACAGTTGCTGTGTTCTGCTGCATGGCGGTGTGACAGATTGCAAGTCTGAGACTGTTCAGGTGTGCTGTTGTTAGGTGCCAAGTTGGTTATGACTCACAGTCACCCCCATTTACAAGAGAAAGAAATACCATAGCTGCCTGCTCCTGCATCACCCGCACAGTTACACCTCAGCCCATTTTTTAGTTACTGTTTCAATCCATCTCTTTGAAATCCTTCCTCTTTTTTGTTTACTTTTTTGGGGGTTGAGTGGGTGGAGGGTGGTTCTCACCATCTACTGTAGCAAATATGATGTCCTTTTCCCAGGACTGGTCTCTGATAGTATGTGCAAAACATGTATGTGCCAAAGTCCTGCCCTCATTTCTTTCTCCGTACTTTTTCCCAGGGAGGTTTGTTGTTCAGTGTTATGTACTTTCAATACTTGTCACCAACATTTGCCATTGAGGTTCACAGAAATATATCTCTAAAGAAAAGGCTGGCAATATACTTTAGAAAAATCAACCATGAAAAACCTTATGGAGCACAGTTCCAATTTGGCTCACATGGGCTCTCCATGACTCAAAATCAGCTTGATGGCAACTGACAGTAATTGATAAGAAAGGCAGTCCTGGATGTGTCTTCAGTCGGCTGAGCCACTGAGTTAAGGAACCTGAAGTCACTGGATCTTTACCTAATTACCTCTTGGAGCAAAGTACACTGACAAGAAAGGATCTTCCTAATACCATCATGAGTGTGAAAGAAGTTTTTTGCACAAGTTGAGTAAAGAGATGCTGTACTAACACTTGGCTCACAGCCTGATGTCCACCAAGAGCAAATCTTAGTCTTGGGAGGCATAGCT
>NW_022111373.1:21917751-21922004 GCF_000313985.2 Echinops telfairi
TGAAAACAAAAGGCAGAAACATCTAGAAATAAGTACTCATCTCCTAATCAATGAGACTTTAGAGAGAGAGATGCATGAAGACAAGAATTTAGGATAGGAACAGCACAGCAACTATAGCATAGATTAATGAATTATTATAATCAGTACAGGCACTCGGTTGTTGTCAGTCACCCAATGAGGTAGAGACCCCATGTGTCACCGCAACAACTACTCGTCTCCTCTTCTATAAGATCACACTATTATCATGACTCGTTCTATTGTTATTAAATCCTTCATAACGTTCAGTACCAATTTTAGTTATAGAATATATGTGGTCAACAAATTGCTTAAATATAATATTTTTTACATTATGGGAATACCAACTAACAACAAAATTGTTTTTGTAAAATCTCCCTCTTTTGAATTACATTATTGGTAAAGGAGCAGAAACCTTTAAATTATTTTCTTCTTTTCCTTCAACTACTACTTAATTCTAAAAAAAACAATTGGCATATGTTTACAAATATTACTTACCAAAATAGTGTAGCTAAAACATCAGACCATTTGATAGACTCGGCCCTTGTAAGACACCACCAGCAGCAGTGAAAACAACAGCCAGCTTATTGTGCTTGCAAAAGATCCCTTGTGCTTCAAAGCACCGTTGAAATTGGGAAATAATGACAGCTCTGACCAGAGCTCCTTTGAAGGTTCAAAAAATAAATTAGCATAGAGTTTTATCCATCTGAATACTCCTGTAGTAGTGCCACTGAGTATATTGCATTTCACACTGCAGATAAATTAATCTCCATGAATTAACCTCTGATATTGAATCAGGTAAAGGCACAAGCTTCTTTAAGTTTCACAAAATTAGTGTGTGATAAAGCCGGGAACACACCACAGCTCTAACTGCTTCCCAAATCCCTCCTGCCTCCCAGGCGATTCAGAATCCAGTTCTGTATATAATTAGAAGCCATGAGCTCAGCTAGGAACAACATCCAAAAATATTTTTTCCAGATCTATGCTTTCAAAAGGAACCATATTATTTTACCAAGAAATCACAAACCCCAAAGGCTGTTACCTTTTAAAGGAATAATTAACTTAGTAAATTGAAAATAACACGAACATTTGCCTGAGGGTCATTGTGACTCCATTAACAGTACTTGCACACTAGCAGGAGAAAATTCTGGTATTATTTGATGGGATAAGAAATGAGTCATTTATTGATTTGGAGTGAGAAGACAAAGATGATTTCATTAGTTTGATGCCCTAATGTGCATTGTGTAAAAAAAAATAAAATAGAAGTATGGATTGGGAGGAGGAGCATAATAATACTAGAGTCTGATTTTATTATTTTAAATTTTGTCTTGAAAATATGTAAAGAAAAATATGCCAGATGAGCTATTTCTTCATGTTCAATTACATGGTATTGATTGCATTCTTTGAGTTGTACAACTATTCTACCATCCATTTCTGAGTCATTCCTCCCACATGGACACCAGTACATACCCCGCCCCCTGGTTAGGTCCCCATTTGGTTTCTCAAGTTGCTGTTGTCTGTTTGATCCCATATGTGTAGTCATGGGATATCTTAAAAGAGAATAATGTTCAAGGCATACTGGTTTTTTTGTTGTTGTTGTGTTGTTTTTGTTTTTACTATTTAAGTTAAACTATTGTTTGGTTTTAAGAATGACTTAGGGGGTGCTTTTAGTTTAAACTTTAAAGATTATCTCCATTGTTTCAGAGACTCATCTAACCATCCTGGCTCCAGGAAGTATGGAGAGCAATGAGCAGTGTTATTGCTGTTTGTAGCCTTACTGTTCAGGAGATAGCTGGACTCCGTGATGCTTGATACTCGCTTAAAGAAGTTGAGCGTATTAGAATGGAGGATGGGTAGAAAGACTAAATGGGAGAACAAAATGCAAGACAAAAGGAAAGACTTCTGGTGAGCTCTGCAGGAAATGAATTCTTGAACGTGAGTGGCTCTCCTCCCCAGTCTCTGTAACTCTCACCAAATGGCCTTTTCCTGCAAGGGTCTGGATACAAAGATGCAGGGCATACCTGCCAGATTTCACCTGTGAGTAACTGTTATCAAGAGTCATTGCATTTCCATCCTGCGGGGTATAATTGGCCTCCTGGTGCTCTAGTAGATTAAACCTTCAGCTGCTAACCAAGAGTCAGCAGAACCCAAAAGATACGCCATGAGGAAAAGACTACGCTTTCTATGCCCGCAAATGCTTAGGGTCTTGGAAGCCAACAGGAGCAATTCCACTCTGCCCTTGAAGGTCAGAATTAATTTGATGGCAGTGAATTTGACTTTGAGTCTTGGAATAAAATGAGACCCCTGCAAGGCAGGGGGGAGGAATCTTACTATTAGTACTAGCAAGAGCCACACATGGAATGAACCTTCTGGCCCCCAAGATCACCGCACAGAGAAACACCTGGATTCAGAAGACAGCTGTGACATCAAAGGAGGGGCTGAGGAGCAGCTGCAGCGGAGTGGTGCACTTCTCCTCCCACAGAGCAAGTGAAGCTGAGTGCCTTTAGGCAGGATGATGGCTTTGGATTGGGGTGCCTCTGTCATTTAATCAGAGGTGATGGGTTTGCTAACTCACAGCGCTGGAGCTGAGTGCCTTTGAGTTGAGGCTTACATCAGAGCACCCTGTCCTTTGGGCAATTACTAGCAACCCTGAAAACACTTTATAACCTGTCCTGACTAAACAGCTCTACCCTGTCCATCACCCAACTGTCTTGTAGTCCATTAACCTCCTTAATAAAACCTACAATCAAGAGTATGGTGAGTTCTGTGTGATTGTTGCAATGAATTCCAGAACCTAGAGGGAAACAAAGTGCAGGAAAAGGAGATTTGACTGTGCAATTGAACACTGCTGTGCTCTTCAAAAATGAGAGGGTCTGAGGAGGGGGTTAGAAAACTGTCACAGGCCATGGGGCATTGCCTTTATCATTGCCTTAGTCGTGCTTTCTGTGTGCCTGACTGACAGTAACTCACAGCACAGAGTAGAACGGCCACTCGTGGTTTCCAGGCTCTAACCTTTACCAAATCAGAAGGCCCGTGTCTTTTCCACAGAGCAGCTGTGGGGATCAAACCACAGAAATTGTGGTTGGCACCCAACGGCTTAGCTGCTGTACAAACAAAAAGGCTCTCATTTTCATAAAAGCAGGCTCATTCATCTTTCTCACAGAGAGGAGTTACTAGGTTCCCCCTGTCAACCGTTCAGCGAGCACTGAGCACTGGGAGGGTTAACCACTGCACCACCCATTTCCTTCTCTCTCCTACAGGTCATCAAACATGAAGTGAATATTTTGGTAATATTTACTTTATCCACTTTTCTGTAATACCACATTTCCCTATCACACTCATTTATAGGACATACCTCATTAAATAGTATGCTGGACAAAGCAGAGCCTAATGTCCTGTATTGATATATTTAAATGTAATAATTTTATAAGGAAAAATGTATACATTTGTACTTTAACTTGAATATGCATTGTATAGAGTCCTCAGGTGGCACACTTGCATGAGCACCTGCCTACTAACAGAAAGATGAGCATTCCCAGTCCGTCCCGAGGGCCTGATAAAGAAGGCCTGGCGATCTCCTACCAGATAATCGGTCACAGAAAACCTTAAGGAGCACTTCTCCTTTGACACTCACGGTGGTGAGGTGCTGCGAGTCCATTCTGACCCATCACAATTTGATGTATAGCAGCAAGCATCGCCCCCAGCCTGTTCTCATGCTCACAATTGTTCCTACGCTCACGGGGTCACGAGAAATCAAAATGAAGTCCACAGTAACTATTGTGGTTTAGATCGTATACAATGTATGTCTATGTTTTCCTATGAAAAAAATGGATAGATTTAATAATCAAAGCACATAATGAGTCAAATTAATGAACTAGTAAGTGCCTCATTTTTATTCAATGTACTCCTCACCTGGCATTTCAGTCAGGGATTAGTTCAACTTCGCTGATGAAATCATTGGAAAAGGCTTTTTTTGCAGTGTTTATTAAAACACTATTTCATGAGGAATATTATAATCTCCCATTGTCATATTTTTGTTATGTGGTTTATTGTCTCCATTTTGCACAATTTCATTTATACAGACAAGATGCTCTCTGAAGTCTTTTTAGATAATATTATATACTTAAGATTCTTAATAGATGATCTTATTATTGTGGATTTTTATTGTTATTATCTTAATTATACACTAAACCAATGTTACATATTTTCCATTAATGAGTATCACTTGACTAGAAAAA
>NW_022111373.1:21922749-21924284 GCF_000313985.2 Echinops telfairi
CACACACACACACACTCACCCTTCAGATGCTGTTTCACAGAAGCCGGGGATGTCACCGTTAGTAGACAGTTAGTAGTAACCATTAGTCTCTTCCAACTAAATAGTCACCTTGTGACACATTTTGTCTGTGGATGTTTACTTATTTATTCTACTAGGGATTGTTTTAGGGTCTCTTTGAGTTCCCATTGTGGTGCCCACTGACAAGTACTCAATCATTAGAAGGAAGTTTGGTGATTCAATCCCGCCTACTGGACAGGGAGGGGGCTGTTGATCTGCTTTTGAAAGGCCCCAGCCTTGAAACGCCCATGGAGCAGTTGGCCTCTGCTCTCACTGGGTGTCCCTGCGTTGAAATCACTCCGGAGCAGCTAACAACAGCAGGCTCTCTTGGAATTACTCCCATTCCTTGCAACTTACCACTAATTATGCAATACAGGGGCCATGGGAGAGGCCATGGAAAAATGGAATTCAAAGGTCATGGAATTTTCTCACACACTTTTTGAAGGCCCCTCATGTTTCGACCTGTCACCCAATGACAATTTTCAAAGGATATGCCTCCATACTTCATGATTTTCTCTAAAGGAATAGTTAAGACTGCCTCAAACCCGGATAGAACAGTGATCCCTGGAGGTGACATTTTTACCCCTGTTTTCATTTTTCTCCCCACTGACTGTGCTAATCAGTCCATTTTCACCAAACATGTTAACTATTAAAATAAAAGGAAATGCTTCAACAACTTGATACACAAGCTAGAAACATGTTGCTGTATCTTTGAGTATCAAATAGCCTAGTGGCACAATGATTAAGCACTTGGCTATCAACTGAAAGGTCAGTCATTAGAACCCAGTAATTGTTCTTTAGGAGAAAGGACTTGTAAGACTGTTCCCATGCAAAGCAGTACACTCTAGGCAATCCTGGAAGGAGTCCCGGTGGTGGTGTTGGATAAGTAAGTGCTGGGATGCAAACAGGGAGTTTGGTGGTTTAAAGCTATCATCTACTCCATGAGAGAAAGATGAGATTATTTGTGTCCATAAAAATTAATTTTGGGAACCCTATGAAGGGTTGCTATGAATTGTAATGAACTCTTTGGCAGTGAATTTGCTTAGGATTAGAAAATCCTATGGGCAGTTTGCTCTGTACTATAGTATCATCATTAGTTGTGATTGACTTGACAATATACAGAACTATCAAGGTGCATTAGAATATGTTACAGTCACCCAAAAGTCAACATATGGCTATTATAGCCACATTTTCCTCCCCCCACTTATGCTATATCATGATATATGTTGCTCAATACCTTTATTCCCTCTTCTGGTGTTAATGTTAATAAAAGTAATGTCTTGTTTCTGTGCATGTTAGTATATCCGCAGGTCTGTCTAAATAAGATAAGCTGGATGAAGAATCTGGAGGAGAAAACAACGGGACCGACAGTTCTGGGGGGACATGGGAGAGGGGGAGGTGGGGGGAAAGGAAGTGATGTTAACAAACCCAGGGACAAGGGAACAACAAGTGATCCAAATGGATGGTGAGGAGGGTGT
>NW_022111373.1:21925914-21929674 GCF_000313985.2 Echinops telfairi
GACTAACTGGGTGGTAACACCTGGAGGAGTCCTGCCTACACTAAGTATGAAAGTGGGTTCCTAAATAAAGGAGCAAATGCCTGTCCACCCAAAGTGGCTGTGTCTATAGAGTTTTCCTTTGCTTTATCCCTCTGCCCTTTCCAAGTCATAAGTGCTGTATTACACTGAGCAACCATGCAAGGGGATAGACAAATATCAGAGTTGGAAAATACTTTTTAACAAATCAGGTTACTTTAGACTCCCAGATATTCACTGGACATATTGTGGTGATATCATTTTTATTTTTAACTGACTCCTCTAGAAAGGTAGAGTCAGTGCAAGATTGGAGGCAAAAAAAAAAAGCTTATTAACAATATATCCAGTCAATACTTTTTAGTACCTACCTGTTACAGGATGATAATAAATCACTTAGAATACTTTTGAGAAATAGGTAATATATGAATGCATCCATTACAGCGACTAAATTCCTGCCATTAGTAGACAAGCAGAAAATACATAATGCAGTAAATGCAGATGTGGGGTATTATTAATAAAAGCTACATGGAAAGACAACCTTTGGAAGGACAAAGCATACATAACTCTAGATAGCTTTCTGGAGCCCCTGGAGCACAGTGAGACCGAGAGAGAAAAACAAGACGGTCCAGGCCGTGGCTGTTTAATGCGGTCATCCAAGGAACTGCTATGGAGGCAGGAGGATCTGAGTATGCGTGCCATGATTTAATGACTATACAGCATAAGCTCATATGTTTTCATTGTAGCAAACATGTTTTTGTAAGCAGACATTTAAATTATGGCAAATATTAAGTAAGTTTATGTGTGTGCCCATGCGTGCTTGGGGCGAGATAGAAAACAGTTGGCAACATAAAAGTACTCAATAAATTGCCTTTAGACCTATAAAATTATGGTTATGCATTAAAGGGAGTAATCATTGATGTATATCTTGATTTAAAATGTTCACATTAACCAAAACCCAACCTTTGAACTGTTTCTGATGGATAGTGAGTTATAGTCATTAATCTTAATATGACCCTTCCAAACCTAATTCCTTATGTAATATATTATAACTCTGAAGTCTATACTTCAGTGGCTTTAGGACCATTATGCAGGGAATTCTCTACTATACTAATAGGTAGGATTTTGGTGAAATTCAGACCAGACTTTAGTAGAGGGGGGTGAACCAAGCCACACCCTTTGTCTACTTGGGGCCATTTTTGGCTCTTCCTTAGTAGAATGATATTTAAGACATCATTCTTGTATTCCCTTGGATAGGATAATGCCCTATCCAGGATAGTATTCATACCCTATCCAGTTCTAACACCCATTGCCTCCCTGGGTAGCTATATTTCTATTTTCTGATGAAACTTTGCCAGAAGCAATAAGAACTACATTTTTGGCTTCTGGCGCTGGACCGTGCATTTGACTCATCTCTGCCTGACCTACATATTGGGAACTGAACAGCACCCACCACGACATGAAACATTTCCTCAAAGTTTTCTAGGTTTCCATGGGATGTTGCAGTAAACTGCAGAACCCAGGATGTGAGGGAATTTACTGAGTGAATATGAGAGCGAAAATGGAGCAAACAGCACCTTGGAAGAGTCAGACATTTAGGATCGCTTTAACCTCCAGCGCCTTGAGACTAGCCTGACAGTAATTCTTCTAAAAGAAATCATGACAACAAAACTCATTTATAGTAGGAACTAGTAGTTGTTACATGTTGAAATTTCCAAATGCAGACACAGAAGCAGAGTTTGGGATACAATACATTCAAAGGGAATCAAAATCGATGAGAACAAGGAAGGAATAATCATTGTAGGACAAAAAGAGGAGTCAAACTATGGGGCAAGCCTTTCCTTCATCCCTAGCCATGACCCTACCAAGCCATGACCCTGTTCAGTGTATCTCACTGCCATTGAGACTATGGTAACACATAGCTACCATATAGGACAAAGCAGAACTGACCCTGCTGGTCTCCGAGACTGTTATTTTTTACGAAGTAGAAAACTCTGTCTTTATTCCACTGAGTGGCTGTGACGTCAAACTGCTGACTTCTGTGATCAGAGCCAAACAAGAGACCATTACTCCACCAGGGCTCCATTCAGGGCATAGTGCTTCTCAAAGTTGTGTCTTATCTCAGAAATGGCTGGGCCTTTAAATACCCACCTCATCCATAAGTATTCTGCCTCAGGGTAACCATGAGCTCAAATAAGGCAGCTCTCTGCAGCTTAGAATCTGAAGGGGTTTGGGCCTTACCCAATGCCTTTTGATGCAATAGCAAGTTCTTCCTTAAAGAGGAATCTGGGTGGTACATCCCTGCATGTGCCAAATTAGTGGCCTCTTCTCCTACTGGGACAATGAAAAGCATCTCTTCTAAGACCCTGTATACAGGCATGTGATTCTTTTAGATAATGAAAATCCAAACGATTACTTTTCTGTTTCTCTGTTCCCATTCCATGCTCAGCCAAGGGTCTCAATGTTCTGGAGGAAACCTCCACAGGGAAGCGGGGCCACCATCAGTCTACATCACAGTGTGGTTGTCCAAACAGTGGGAGTGAGATGCAACTTTGTTGTGCTGACCCATTGCTATTTTTTGCTAGTGAATGGTCAGTACACTACATGATTTTGAAGTGTTCGACCTTTATCCTCAATGAAATGTTAAATTGGTTTAGGCTCTTAAGGCAAGTAAATATTGAGAAGATTCAAGTGGCTTTAAGATTATTTGGTTTCAAGAGGCAAAACTCTGTACAGCATGTAAGTCTGAAGACTGGTAACTAATCAGTTGCTGTTTAGTGGCACAAATAAAATGAAAAAGAGACGTTGGAGTGAAGAAAACCCAACTGAAAGCTACAGTTAATGGTTAACTACATTTTAAATGACAGATTAGATACAGGGTGGAATATGTAGTTTGGCCTACTGTTGATGTGCAGTTGTCAATAAAAATAAAGAAACACATCCAAATGGCTCTGCTGGGACTAATAATAACAGACAGTATTGACTAAATACTTATGTGTACCAGCTACTTAGCTAGTCACTTTCCAAGCATTGCCATTTAATAGTCAAAACAAAATTAAGTAGCTATTATCATGAAACCCATGTTAATTCTTGACCAGAGGCAATAATATCAACAAGCTAACCCACTATCATATGACAACAATTATCACAAAAGAGATTCAAATTCTGCCTCTTCAACACCAGCATTTCCTTAATAACCACTGTACTATTGCAACCGTATGGAAGCCTTAAGTAATACATTACATGTTGAATGTGTTCTTAGTCCCGTCTCTTCCTCAAGTGAATGGAACTTCTCTAGTTGAATTATGTTCAGTTCAATGCACTCAGTCTCTGGGGACTAGAGTTAGTTTCTCTCCTCCCACCTGCTCTCCTCTTCCAGTTATACAGTATTCCTTACTTCTCAGAATTTGGCATTGCTTCCTGGTGTTTATCACTGTAGAGACTTAGGAGTATCTATTTGTGTTTCATTATCTTCTTTCAAGTAAGATCCATAGACATTTTAATTTTTCCAAAAACGATTCTTTATAAGGCCCCTAGGTCTGATGCATACAGTGCTCAAAGAGAAAAAGAAAGACATGGTGGCAGAATTAATGTCAGAGAAATAATTCATTCTTTGTTTAGCCAAACAAATTGAAAGGCCATTCCGATTGTGAACTTGAGGGTGAGGGGTAGTTTCAGGGCATGTAGTGAAATCAGGAGAATGGAAGTGCTCTTAATGAAGACATTAGAAGAATTTGAAAACCTGTAT
>NW_022111373.1:21930693-21932512 GCF_000313985.2 Echinops telfairi
AAAAGCTATAAATAAATCCAATTCCTGTAGCCTCTTAGCAATCAATCTTTCCAATCTTAAATGTTATAGGAAGGTGGAAAATACTAAACATGTGTTTATATGCAAGTATGCCAAATGTGAAGAAAAAAACAAATGAAAGAATCACATTGCTATCATTCTTCAACCTAATACTTAAAAATATCACAGCAATGAACACTTCCTCGGATACAATATTTGACCTGGTTTAGATTTGCGAACCAGCAGTATCAAAGGCAGGTTCTCCCCTACACATCTTCCATTAGTTTCTGGATGCCTGACAAATGGTCAGTAAAAGGGAACCTTGTGCTTATGAGTAAAAGGATGCTGTTATTGAATAATATCTCAAAATTCACTATTGATCCCTTCTTCTTTGCTGGACAAAAACCCTTCACATTTGTTTAGGAATTAGTTTATTGTGCATCTTAATCAGACTTCCTTATTTAGAGATATAAATTTAGATTCGTTTGAGCTAATCATGACTACCACTCATCCGCCCATTTTCCATACCGTAGTGATTTTCATGTTGCTGTGATAATGAAAACTATGCCACTAGTAATTCTATATCAGCAGAGTAATTCAGGGTGAATAGTTTTCAATAGAGTTTTCAGAGTAAGGACAGAGTAGAAAGTAGAATGAACTTCTAGGGATTAGCCAGGATAAAAGTGTCTGCACAGCATAGGAACATCATCTGATTCTAGAGCCAGAGGATGAGCATCTCAGGGTGAGAGGCGCTCAAGGTAGGATAGGGAAAGAGCAAGCTCCTCCACACAGGACTGACCTTACTGATGTGGATGGAGCAAAGCTTTCAAGACCCTCCTTTGATAAAGGGAAATGATTCAAAGTTAGAAGAAATTACTTCAAACACCCATCAATATTTGGAATGTGGACAGTGTTAAATGTAAATCTAGGGAAATTAGAAGTTGTCAAAATGAAATGAAACACATAAAGAATAATATCCAAGGGATTACTAATATGAAATGAACTGAAACTGTTTTCAATCGGATAATCCTATTGTTAACTATGTCAAGAATGACAAGTTCAAGAGAAATGGCATCACAATGTATATTCAAAAAGTTACTTTTCAAGGTCCTTCTTAAAGTACAGTGCTGTTTCCAATCAGATCAATATGCCTACAAGCAAAACAACTTAGGACCATTTATTTCAAATTTACACACCAACCACTTGCAATGCTGTCAATCTGACCAACTAGCCATAATCCTCTGTTGGCATAATATATAGTTCTTGACTCTGTATCTGTGACCACAATCCCATTTAGGGGAGGAATTCTCTCCTATGGTAATAGATAGGATTAAAAGTGAGGTTAAGTTTCCAATTCCATATAAGGTGGGTGTAGTAATACAATTTTTAGAAGAATCACCAGAGTTGTCCCAAGAAAGTAGAAATTAGGTAGTAGTCTGCTCCATCTCCCGCCTTTTCTTACCACGAGTATACTCTCCTCACATTCCTGCATTCTTTGATTCACTGAAAATACCACACAAACACATGAAACATTGAGAAAATATCTCACGGGTGTTCAGTCCAAAGTCCAAAGGTCTGGAAGAGATGAGCCGAAGTCAGGGTCCAGAGTCAAGCTAAAAAAGTTCAAAATGTATAGTAAAGTCTTCTGCACAATGTGTTAGAACTGCTGATGGTACCATGATGGGATGATCATATAAAATCAAAACACCAAACTCACTCCCATAGAGTCAATGCTGACTCATAGTGACCCTAAAGGACAGGGTAGAACTGCTTCTGTGAAGTGCCAAGACTATTATTCTTTTGGGGAGTAGAAACCCCAGGG
>NW_022111373.1:21934151-21940736 GCF_000313985.2 Echinops telfairi
CCAGACCAACACAGTATAATTGCCATTCTCTTTATGGAAGTGGAATGCCTCATTTTCCTCTCACAGAGCAGCTGGTGGTTTTGAACTTTTAACCTTATGATGTTTAAAGTCACACCGTCTACGAAAGTATAAAATGTTCCAAGGAAACAAAATGTGTGGCTTTGTTCACACTTTCTATTACAGTCATGTCATGTCTTCATCCCACCCTGGTCCTGTTAATTAGTAAATAATGCCTTCCAAAATGTAACTATAGCAACAGGCATATAAAGAAAGAATTATATTATGTCACATAAGGGTTTATGGCTAGAAGGTCCATATTAATTGAATGTAACTCAGTGTGAACCAAGTCAAACCCTTGTTTCCTTGGGACATCATTTAATCTACCTTCATAAAGGGTGTGACTTAAGATACCAGGTGACCTGGCAGCATAATTGCTATAAGCTCAGCTAAGAACCACAAGTTCCCTAGTTCAAAAACCGCCAGCTCCTTCAAGGGAGAAAGACATGATTTTCTACTCCTGTAAATAGATGTAGTCTCTCTAGTTGGCATGGACTCAATGGTAGTGAATTTGGCTTTTTTTTTTTAATTTTGTAAGGGTACCATTGTAAAGTTCTGAAAGATGAAAACCACACTTCAAAGTTGTGAACACTCTGTGTTCAAGAGCCATTCAAGATACAGAGAAAAATGCTGTTTAGACATGAGGATGGTGACACACTGTCTCGTGTACTTTGGATTAGTTATTAGTAGAGACCAGCCCCTGGAAAAGTACATTATTCCTAGTAAAGTAGAGGGTTAGTGAAAGAGTGGGAGACCTCACTGAGAGAGAGTGATACAACAAGCAATCTCAACAAGAGACTCAAGCCCAGCTGCTGGGGGCTGCCACAGCACTATTCAACTTTTGTTCCCTTGTACGTGCAGGGTAGTTATGAATAAGAGGCCACTGGATACCCCTAACAATTGTATCAAGTATATTTGTACATATGTTGCCATCATCATTTCCAAAGCATATTTTACTTGAGTCCTTGATATAAGCACCTCTTTTTCCCCTCCCTACCCCACCCTTCCACCTTCGTGAATCCTTGGTCAATTATATATTGTTATTATTATTTTGTATCTTATACTGTCCATTGTCTACCTTCACCTACATTTCTGTTATTTGTCCCTTTTGGCAGCAGGGGTGAGGAGGGGGGTGGGGGAGGGGAACAGGGGGCTATATACCAATCTTGTGAGGAGTTCCCCCTTTCTCACCCTTCCCCCTCTCTGACCATCCCCTACCCTCATGATATTGCTACTCCCACCACTGTTCCTGAGGGGTTAATCTTTCCTGAATTCCATGTGTTGAGTGAGATGATGGCAACATATGTACACATATACTTGATACAATTGATTTATGGAACATTATAAGAGCTGTAAAAACCCCCAATAAACTAACTTAAAAATAAATAAATAAATTAGACTATCATTATTAATAATAATAAATCTCATGAGGGGCTGGGAATAAATATTTTACAACTAATACAACCAAATCATTCATGATGGCTTACTGCATATATACAAACTATACTATGCAGTGCTTGTCTCATATTTAGACTTTTGCATAAACAATGTCATCTAATTGCTTTATGACATTGTATGATTTTAGGGAATATTTTGTTTAAAATGTCATGTATAATGATGTATAATGAGATATGTTGGATTATTTAACAAATAGCGAAACTTTACTTGCTGGTGACATCAACAACATTGTTCTATAATTTGAGCATTCTCTTGGGTCATGTCTCTTTGGAATTTATACAATTATGGACCTCTTCCTGTCAGTTGGTCAAGTAGTTGTCTTCCGAACTTCCTGGCATAGACCAGAAAACATAGTTGTGGGTCTTAGGCTATCTCTTGGAATATTTGAATGTGGACTCACTCTTTGGTACAGTCATTGTGTATTATTTCTATCTTTTTTTGATATTCCCCGCATCATTCAACATATTGGCCATAGAAACGTTCAATACTACATTTGAAGAGGCTTCAATTTTTTTTAACTCTTTAAGTTTAAGGTATGTTGAGTCAGTTTTCCTTTTTTGATTTTTTAACTCAGTCTTTGCACATTTTGTTATAGTATTTTACCTTGTCCTCTTGAGCTGCCCTTTGCAACTTTCTGCTTAGCTCTTTAACTTTACCATTTCTTCCAATTGCCCTAGATACTCTATGATGAAGAGCAAGTTTCAGAGTCCCTGCATTTTATATATTTTCTTTCTTTCTAGTCTTTTTAATGACATTTTACTTTCTTGATGAATTATGTTCTTGATATCATCCCGCAGCTCATAAGGATTTTGGGATTTTTTGGGGGGGTCATTCGTGATCGATGTGTCAAATCTGCTCTTGAGATGTTCTCAAAATTGAGGTGGGATATGCTTAAGATTGTATTTTGGGTGTCATAAACTTGTTTTAATTTTCTTCAGCTTCAACCTTATCTTACATATGAATAGTTAATTAACTGTTTACAATCTAAACCTGGCTTCCTTTTAACTGATGCTATCGAACTTCACCTCTTCCTACAGATGTAGTCGATTTGACTTTGGAGCATTCCATCTGATGAAATCCATATGTATGGTCACCCTTCCTTTTGTTGATAAAAGGTATTTACTGTGAACCACTTGGTCTTGCAAAATTCTTTTATGTGATTTACAGCTTCATTTCTAAGACCACATTTTCTATCTACTATTACTTCCACTTTGTTTCCAAATTTTGAATTCCAATCACCAATAAATATCTTGACTTCATGTGTGTCTATTGCAGACTGAAGACATTTATAGAAAGTCTTCAATTTCAATAACATTAGCTTTAGTGATTGGTGTATAAATCTGAATAATAGTTGTATTGATTGGAATTTTCTTGAATGTAGATGAACATTATTCTATCTCAGAAAGAATTGCTCTATTTATATCTTGAAATGTCCTTCTAGACAAAGAATGCAACCCCATGCCTCTTGATTGAGTCATTCCAGGGATAATGAACCATATGATTTTCTGATTCGAAATTACCAATGCCAGTCCATTTCTGCTCACTGCCCCCAAGGATATATTTCTTCATATGTTCTACTACATCTTTCAGTGATTCAAAATTGCCCTAAAGTCATACTGGGCACATTCCAAGTTCTGATTATTAATTAACGTTTGCATCTCTTTCTTCATATTTTGAATCCTGTCCCACCAGAAAATGAATGTCCAGATGGCGTTACTCCTGCAGGCTTTGCTTCATCGGGGTCATTAGGGTTGACTCTGGTCTAAGAGGGCATATCTTCCTCAGTCAAATTTGAAGTGCCTTTGGGCATGAGGGGCTCAACTTATGGGACTGTATCTGACAACATTCTGATGCTGATCATTAGGTTTTCAGTGACTGACAATGGTTCCATGCTATCTCTAGGGTTTTCAGTGGTTAATCCCTCAGAAGTGGAAAGCCTGTTCTTTTTTCCTATTCGATTCTTAGTTTGGAAGCTCTGTTGCTACGTGTTCACTTTGGGTGACTCTGCTGGTATTTGAAATATCTCTAACATAGCTTTCAGCATCCTAGAAAATCACCACAATAGAACAAACTGATAGGTGGTGAAATTTCACTCATTTACTATTTATTTCTTTTTTTTAAAGAGTTTATAGATTATTTATTTAAGACATTATTTTCTAATACAAATATTTTTATATTATAAGTTTCTTCTTAAAAACTACTTTTATTACAACCAACAAATTTTGTTATGTTACATTTTCATGTGTTACAACTCACAATAGTTTTAAATTATTCTTGTGATTTCAGTGTCTGTCAAGCCTGTGAGACCTTGTCCTACTTTATTAGCCAATTGCGATAAGGTGGATGCTTCATGCAAGGAAAAGAAAATTATTGTCTGCACAGACAAGGTTCAACCCAAAGTCTCACGACAAAATTACCACTTGTTTCCCAGAATTTGAAGTCATCTTGGTCTCTTATCCCTTCAGATGGTCAGGGTTCTTGTTTATCCCTGGCCCTACACATCCTTTTACCTACTTATGTCCATAAATAGAGGTCCTACTATTGAACCGTGTTCTGCAGACCCTCTTGTCTACCTAGACCACTGGCTTGAAAACTAGGTTCCAGAAGAATAATGGGTCAGATAATGTGTTCCCTTGTGGTGATTCTTGGGTTGTGGCTGCATTGGATGACGTTGATGGAAATGATACACACGTGCATTTACCTGATTGAAACTGGTAGAATCCTGGAGTCATTCTTCACAGAAAGGGCTGGAAATAGAATACTGATGGACAAGATTTTCAAAATGGGAAAATTTAATAATGAAGATTGGATCCAGGAGTACCAGCAGGGAGTAGGAGAAAGGAGATATTCGTGTAAGGATTTCAGTTTCTTTCTGATTCATGGATTATTCAGATGTGTCATTTCTAAATATTTTTGAATGTCCAGTTGTTTTTCTATGGGCCTATAATATAATTCTGTCATATAATTTATTGGATAGGGTTTTAATAATTCTGAAGTTATTAGGAGGTTTTTAAATGCATCTGCGCAAAGAAAACTCCCTCCTCATCTTCAGCCTATCTTTTATGAAATTATTTTTCTCACTACCACCTGAATGAAACTTTAAGGAAGTTCATCATGTGGGAGTTCAATTACCAAAGATAATTTGAGGCATGATTTGCAGAAATGCCTATCAAACTATCTTTGGAATTGGCAGCAAACTTTTATATAAACAAAAGCACCAAATCGACCATAAAAATTAATAAAACACATTAAAAATTAATAAACACCACTCTATTTGATGTGGTTGACTACAGGAATTCTTAAAAGCAAGGGAGCATACATTATAGGTAGATGCTGCTAGGTAATCTGCTGAAAAAAGATATTCTAAATATCGTAGTTTAATGATAAAGTAAAGTTATATGCTTGTACTTCAATGATGAAGAACTAAGGGTGCTTTATGCAGCTTAAATTAAGAATAACTGGTGATTTCAGCGATACCCGCTACCACCACCACCAGCACACACAACACACACACACACACACACACACACACACACTGCATAAATAACTCATTCAACAGAGACTACTTTTAGAACTGACCAGGAAACTGGAACATTTTTACTCAACACCTCCTAAGAACAGTGATGGGAAATTAGCTAGACATTTCTAGGTAATATGGTGAATAGCTGGATTAGCATTGAGTGTGCAAAGCATCGTGCTTTCAGAACCTAGGTGTGCCTGCCAACTCTGGGAGTTTGTGTATTTCAGAGTGAGGGAAACTACTTATGAGTCATTACCGCCATGCCATATGCCCCCATTCAGTTTCTAACGGAGATGCAAAGCGTCCTCCTGGACAGCTGTGGACATATTTGTTCTATTAGGCATTCATTGACTTATTTTGCTTAATGTACCAACTATTAAATTTTCTGTGTGTTCTATCAAAATATTTTGTATTCCCTTATTGTTGAGTAACATATAGTATAAATGCCCATTATCTCATACTGGTTGATAATGTGTTCAGTTTTTTTTTAATACTTCCTATTTTTCTGTAGAAATTCCATCTATAGTTGTGGATTGTCTGGTTTTATTTACAGATTGTTAAAGTTTTTGCTTCATATGATCTTATACATCTACTATTAGATTTGTTGTTTCTTTAGTTAATACCTTTATCATATGAATTGTCCTCCTTACCTCTGTCAAAGTTCCTTGTCTGTGGGTTTTCTAATATCTTTTATATCTAAGTTTATTGTTTATCTGCATACATAAAAACTATCTGTAACTTAACATTTAAGATACAATTCTTCTAGGCAACAGACAGTTGGGTTTGTTTTTAATCCAATATAATTTTATTTTCCCTTTATTTGGAACATTTAGGAAATTATGATTAATGTAACTGTTGATCTGGTTGTTTGTAAGTAAGAATTTGGCTATTTATTTTCAATTAGTGTCATTTCTTTTTTGTTCTTTCTCCTATATTATTTTTTATTATTTCATTTTAATTAATTCACTTATCATCACTTCTGAGTTTCTGGCTATTACCCCACTTCATTTAGCCGATGTAAAGTGAAACTTTAGTTTATTATGTTTTATCTTCAAGTAATCGTATTCCACTTCATCTACAATGAAAAAATATAGACAAGAGCTTACTTCTATTTTTCTGTCGTCTTCATGTACAGTTGTCATAGTAGAGCTTTTAAATGCATATATTATAAATTCTAAAATAAATTGTTAGTTTTGTGTTTTAAAGAGAACATTATATTTTAGGGAGTTAAAAATGAGTAAGAATATTTGATATACTTTAGGAGTTATTCATTTCAGTGTTCTTTATAACAAGAGAATTTTGGTGTGATAATCTTTCAGCCTGAGTTAACTTAGTGTAGATCGTCAGATGCTAAATTTTCTCAGTATCTTCATATTATAAAATTGTCTTTACTTGACCTTCATTTCTGTAGGATACTGCTGATGGATATAGAATTCTATGCTCACAGAATTTTTAGCATTTTAAAGATACTATTCTGTTTTGTTCTTGCTCACACTGTTTGTGATTGGAAATCAGTTGTTGTGTTATTTTTCTTTCCATGAATATAATGT
>NW_022111373.1:21941062-21942407 GCF_000313985.2 Echinops telfairi
ATAGCAATACACTTCCAGTTTATAGAAATTTGCTTTGCTTTCTTCAATGCATTTTCTGTTTCTTTATGAGGAAATACTACAGGAGTCAAGTCTACCCATATCTGGTGTCGCTCAGGGAAAGGAGAAACCAGCTCAAATCTGCCCAAGGATAATTACTGTGAGGCACAAGTCAGACATGCCGCTATGCTACAATATTCCCCAGTTTATTCTGCCACCACTGTCCCTACCACAGAACTCAACTTCTCTGCAGGGATTGGCAGTATATTGCAATGGCCACACAAAACTGGAATGATACTCGAGATTATGGAGTTTATTAGGGAGTGTAAGAGGTTATAAGTTAGGGTCAGAAAGGTTAAGGGTAACATTTCTTATATCTTCACGCCTCTTCTTAGTCTGGGCTGCCGATATGTCTCTGTCGGGTCCTCAGCCACAAACACTCTTGGTTTTCGCCCGACTCAGACAACAGCTATAAAGCTCATTTAATTCAAATAAATGCTCAAAGGACACCCCATTGTGCAAGCCAGCCTCTGGTCCAAAGGTGCTCAGCTTTGTTCCTTCCACTGAGCTCTTATTTTCACACGGTGTCTGCTGCCTCTGCTGATTCTTCATGCTTGCACCTAGAACATGCTCTGCTCCAGACTCTCCTTTAATGGCTGTGCTATCAGGTAATTTTTGAGCATCTAACCACAAAGTCAGATGTTCAAACCCAGTAACTGCTCCATGGGACAAAGATGAGACTGTGTGCTCCAGTAAAAATGGACAGTCTCAGAAATCCAAAGAGGAGCTCTCCTCTGACGAGCAGGTCACTATGAGGTGGAATTGACTCAATGGCAGAGAGTGTAGCCTTAGGGCTAGGATGACCTTACAAGACGGATGCCATGAACCCCGTATCCTGTATCTGTCATCTCCCTATTGCTCGAGTTTTGAGATGATGAGATGTCCTAAAACTAAAGGCATATACCTGTGAATATACTATACCTTTGAATTTTACACCATAAAGTTATGTATTTTATGTAAAATATATTTCAATAAGACTTTAAAATTATGTTCCAGATATGAACTTATTGGGTTTACAGTTATGGAAACTACAGCTCTAAAAAGTAGGACATTTCAAATATTCACTCAGAAAGAATTTTAGACAGGTTAGTCCAAGAGTTGACTGCCAGTAAAAATAGTAACAGTCAGAGTAACAGAGAAGCAATGCTTAGAAAAGAGTAAACTAACTTTGGGGGAGGAAAGGGCGATTTTGAGGCTAAAAATCCATACCTAAAGAACAGCCTTGCTATCTAACTCTAGTTCATTTTTGTGAACTTATAAAAATTATGCAACTAAAATTTTTAAATAT
>NW_022111373.1:21942538-21944414 GCF_000313985.2 Echinops telfairi
AAGCAACACATATTTGAAGAGATGATGTCAAGAAATTATATTAATTTGCTGACAGAATAATCCAAATAAGAAATTGTCAGTGAGAAAGTTGTAAATATTTTTATTAATATATTTTATAAATATTCATATACCATATTATATGTTTAAGAATCTAAAATTTTAAATAAACTTATTTCCCAAACTTTATAATTGCCAATCATGCAACTGTATTTTAACAGCCATTCCATCTCCCTTTTCTCTGTCAGTTGAGCTTATCCGTCAGTTGACTACTAGTAAACATATTTAATCCTAATTCCAAAAAATGCATTTTCATGAGAGAAACGGCTGTCTATAAACTAAAACTGATGTTTGCCTTAAACTGTGCTATGAGCCCTATTCTCCATTAGTCAAAGGACAGTGAGAAATACAGCAAGCCCATCGGGGGCCTCTGAAAATTGATGACTCAGTGAACTGATCCAAATAGAGGTGCCGCACATTCCAGTGACTCGTCATTACTGTGAGCAAACTGGGTCGTAACCTATGAGTGCTCTTTGAAGAAACTGGTTATTGATCATAAACAAAAGTCATAGAATTTGATGCAAATGTAATGAAATGAGAAGCAGGGAAGTATCCTTCATGTCAATGACAGTTGACACTACCATATACTTCTTTTGAAGTAATTCAAATCTACTTTAATGGGATTTTTCTCCAAGAAAAAAAGAACACATTTGTAAACCCCTGAAATGTACTACATTTGATTCCTCTGATATGTGACAGAATTTATTTTCTGGAGGAATGGCATAATGCTCATAGACCTTTCCTTAATTTGGGATGTAGAACCTCCTTGTTCTCATCTCTTTCTTAGCTTATGATTAAATGGAATAGCACATGTAAACCTCCACCAGTCCTCATTAATTTCATGTAGGCATTTTTCTTATACAGAAACCTAAAGTAATTTACAGATATGTAGTTGTACATGTATCAACCACTTACCTTTAAAAATCACTCAGGAAAATGTGCTCTTTGTCATAGCTTTAAAATTTGGATGTCAAGGAGTTCATGTAGAAAAAGAAAGTTTGGAAACTGTGGTAGCAATTGTACAATTCTGCTTGACATTATTAAACTACGAAATGATCTGCTATATTTTTAATTAATTAATTAGAAGGAAGCAAATACAAATAAAATTTTCATTTTACCTTTTTTATATATTAGATGACTTATTGTTAGTTTTTTTAAGTAAAAATAAATGTTTTCATGTTGAAACAAGTAGTTAGAAGACAACATTTAAAAATAACTATACTTTGCTTGCAAAGGAGAAACTGTATGTAATTTAGCTTAAATGTCAATCTTTTCTCCTTTTAAAAATAAAAGTTATCTATTAACCAAAGTATAGTGAAAAAATAGAGCAAGCCCGTTAGAAATAGATACATATTAACCTAATATTTATTGGGCATCTAGTTCATGTCAGCCAATATTCCAAATATTTGCATGTTTTCCTCAACAAATCCAAATGAGAAGCATGGAAGTATTCTTCATGTTAATAGCATTTGACATGTGGAAGTTACATAATCTGTCAACTTGTGACTGTCAATCAGGTCACAGCTTGATGACCCTATTTGGGGGTGCAAGAGAGGTAAATAGCTCACTGGAGGCTGGACACACTCACTCTCTGATAGTCTCCCTGCTAGACATCCCTGTTGACAAGCCACATGGAGATATGCTCATGGAACCAGAGAGCTGGAGGTGGAGAAGCCACGTGGAAACCCACACCAGCTACTGGACACACAAGACTTTCTACCCACTCACCAGTGACCTTCCTGTTTTTGGCATCATTGCATGTGTTGCATGAGTCTTAAGGGTAATTTCTTGTCAGACAGTTGGGCTAATAGCAGACTTA
>NW_022111373.1:21945173-21947110 GCF_000313985.2 Echinops telfairi
GAAAATGTCAACTCGCAGTGCATTGGGAGTTTGTTCCACCAGGTCAGATTGTTAATCAAGCTTTCTATTTAGAGATTCCGAAAAGATTGTGCAATAGTGTGCGACAAAAAACTCCTGATTTGTGGAACACAGAGATCTGGATTTTCCACTACAGTGCACCTGCTCATGCAGCCTTCTCAGTGTGCCAGTTTTTGGCAGAAAACAGTATGTCTCTTTACCCCATGCATCTTATTCAGCGGTCCTTGTTTAGTGAGATTTCTATTTGTTTCCACAAATGAAGAGAGATGTGAAAGGACAGCTATTTGAGGACATAGTAGAGGTGAGGTAAAATACAAGGGAGGTGCTGTCAGCCATCCAAGCAGATGAGTTTGAAAAATGTTTCCAAGCATGGAATCACAGATTTTTTTGTTTCCAGGGGAGAGCACAAACACAGTCCCCCACTACCAGAAATTATGTGGTCGAGTTTCCCACATTTGGGGAAATCGCAGGGGCCAGTGCATCCGGAGTGCAATGGATAAGGCTCGTCCCGGGAAAACCACCTTCATGATCATGGTATCTCCCCTGCCAGGTAAGTATAGGAATCACAGATTTGACAACTGTATTGAGTGCAATGGAAAGTACTTTGAAGGTGATAAGGTTGTTTTATAAAAACAAAATGAAATACCTAGCTTTGAAAAAAAATTCTGGGTTTTTTTGGGAGGGTACCCCCTCATACATTAATGTTCACTTAAGAATTTCTCAACACTACCTAGAATGAGAAAAAAATATGCTGCTCTAGTTTAATACTTTGCAGGAGAAAGATTAGGGCTTCTACTCCCATAAACACGTAGTCTCAGCAACCCACAACGGGTCGCTTTGAAATAGCATTGACTCAATGGCAGTGAGTTTGATTTTGGGGCATTTTAATTTTTCAGCCTTTAATAGAACACCTGGGTTTATAATCTTTGGTTTATATATAATAGAACACCTGGGTTTATATACTTGGTAATTAAAATATGTGTAATGTATTCAATGTTTCCTTTCTTCTTTGAAAGCTTTAACTACGGAACGATTAAAACCTTTATTGTTATCTGTTAATGATAGCTATTAGGCAAACAAGAAACATACTTCCAACTTTAAATACAGACACTTGGGAACGTCTAAGATGACGCCAGCTATGTTCTCAAAAACGTGACTGCCGTTAGCTAGAACTCAAGGTTTCACTGGCAGGACTCAAAAGGAAACAACTATGATTCTGATTTGGAGTGGAGTCTTTCCTGTCAGAAGGCTCCAGATAGGCTGCAAAGCAACACTGCAGTGACAGCATTCCAAAGACAAAAAGCAAACACACAGATATGCAGTCCTCAAGAAACTAAGCAATAGAAAACTAAATTATTTGGAAAGAACAAGAACTTGTTCATATTTTCATGCCCAAACACGGCACTTTGGAACTATCTAGGGTGATGAGGCTGGATACACATTGTTTTAGAGAAGAGCCAAATGGATACGTTGGCTACAAGCATAGTTCATGGTGGATTGATCTGTAACATCCTGCATTTAACAAGGGACTTAATGTTCACTCTATAAAATCCAGACTGATGGCCAGCCAAATCGCTGACCTTAACATTGTCTTGGATTAATATTTTCTATAAGTGATTTAATATCACTTTGCTATTTAATTAAATAGAAAACAACTAAACAATTTAGTGCATTTAATTTTAATTCTGTCTATGTTTGCTTTGTTTGGAGCAACGGCATACATGTACACAGCTCCTGTTTTATCAGACTAGTTATAAAACTTCCTATATGTGCTACCACATCAATTATTTCCTTCACGACCCTAAGTTTTGAGCCTGACACCCAATACTCTTACCTTTAAGACTAATTTTACTTTTTCCACATAGTCCAGATCAGCCAGGAACATAAGCCCTGCAAAGGGGATATTATTACCTCAGAAC
>NW_022111373.1:21947234-21949917 GCF_000313985.2 Echinops telfairi
GGGGGGGGCACTTTATTTGTTTATTTATTTATTTTTAATGCTTAATAATTTTATTGGGAGCTTTTGCAGATACCATAGCATTCCATAGTTGAATCACATCAAGCAGTATTGTACAATTGCTACCACAATCAGTTTCAAAACTTTTTTTTTCTTTTTGAACTCCTTGATATCAACTCCCTTTATAGCCTTTCCCTCCCCCACCCCCCCACCCCCAGGAACTGTTATTATTATTATATCTTTTTATTGTATCACAGTTTGTTTGTTGTTTGCCATATCTTATACGATCCAATACATACATTCACATTCGATTCTGTGGTTTGAGCTCTTTGAGTGGAGTTAGGCAGTCCTCAAAGCTATCAGCTCCCTACCCCCACCAACTTCCCTTCTTGTACCCCCGGGAACGATTACTCCTATTGCTGTTTTTGAAGGGTTATCTACCTTGACTTCATGTATTGAACTGTCTTAAGTATACAAATGAATGTATGCAAATCTATTATTAATGAGGTGAAACAAATAAAAACCATAATAGTAAGGGGAGGAAATAGAAAAGAATTAAAGGATGGTTATGTGGTTCATCAGTGCTACACCACACCTTGGATTTTTCATCCTTTCTAGGAGGACCTTCTGAGAGGACTGTCTAATTATCTTACAAGGGGGTATTGGTCTTCCCTACATCCACACCCTTTCACATCAATTTGGTTGCTTGTTTTTGAACTTCTGATACATTTTTCTGTGGATACCTCATGATCACACAGGCTGGTGTGCTTCTTCGATGTAGGCTTTTTTGCTTCCCTGCTAGATGGCCCCTTGTTTAACTACAAACCTTTAAGACCCCAGACACTATATCTTTTAACATCCAGGCACCATCAGCTTTCTTCACCAAGTTTGCAACGCACCCATTTTGTCTGGTGTGATTGTGTCGGGAAGGTGAGTACAAACCATTCTTAAACTGAGGTGAGATTTAAGTAGAGACCCAAAGTCCATCTGCTTCCTTTGTTGCATTTGTATGTGTGTGTATAAACAAATTCACATGTATATGTTTTTCATTCCTCTTTTCTTTTTCCTTTCTTTCTACCCCACTATTATTCTTTCACCCATCATTCAACTCTCAGTAATTCCCCTCAAATACAATTAAATTGATTAAACTGGACCAGAAAAGCTACATCCTCTTCGCCATCAATTTTAGAGCACTTCCTGTTCACTGTACCATAATTTTTAACTCCCTGCTCACTCACCCTGCCTGTCCATGGCCCCCAAGAACCATTGGGCCAGTCGCTGTCTCCCTAAGATTGCTTATCCTATTTTGTATAGATAAACAATAAATAGAGAAAATAAGTAAATAAACACATTAATTAATTAACATACATATAGCCACAGGATGAACAGGGATCCTGACATAGAGCAGTTAAATATCTCTCTGTTACATAGAGAGAAGGACATGTTTTAAACCCTCTGTCCAGTTCCCCTTTCTTCCAGAGCTGCATAGCCTGGCCCCCGCTTACCTAAGAACATATATGCCCATTTTGTCTTCAGCGTTCATGTCTGATAGGCAACTATCCTAAATGTCCCTATGCTTTTCCTGCAGGCAGGGATGGAGTGGTCTAGTGTCCCCCCTCCCCATCCCGGTTACCCCTTTAGACATGGACTGTGTGCCCCCTTGTGGGTAATCTCCAACCAGTTCAGATGGGGTACCAAGTGCTCCTGGCCGAAGCAGAGTCTATCATTGGGATACTTGGCAGACTTCATGACTATACTCCCATCGCTGGATTGCTGCGCTCCCCTCTTGATTAATGTGTTTTGTTTTGTTTTGAGAACAAACACAGAAATCATTTTAAAGAATGCAACTTTTGTTTTTATTGTTAAATGCCATTGATTCAGTTCTAATTATAGTCCTCATAAACACATCCTCCCTCCAAACAAATCTTGCGCTGGCTGTGCTTTCGAAAGGAGACACTAGTGGTGATGGTCCTTGTGCGAAGAACTGGTGACGAGGGAGATATTAGGTGCGGTAGAGCTTTGGTGATGCTGTCAATTAAACAATGGACAGCTAACCCCAAGGTCTGCCTTCTAATCCACCAGCTACCTGGAGGGATAAAGATGAAGTTATCTGCCGCTCTAAAGATTTACAACCTCCTAAATCCTATAAAAGTTCACTTTTGGCTGGAGTCTCCTTGGTGAAAGTGGGTTTGTTTTGAGTTTTAGGTCTAATAAATAGAAACCTGTTGCTCCTTCACCATCCTCACAATAATTGCAATGTTTGAGCTCATTGTAGTGCCATTATATCGATGCATTTCTTTGAGAGCCTCTTCTTTCACTGAAACTCTACTTTGAAAGCATGTTGACATCATAAACATATATTAGATCCAAATACACTTTGTGCTGTCCGTGCTTTGGGGAGGGGAGACTAATAGTCCTGTTCATTTTGAGAGAGATGATAAAGAGGTGGGCGCAAAGCCCAGTGGAGGACGCATAAGGAGCTCAGTGAATTAGGCCAGGGGAGCAGCTGAGAAGGGGGAGATATAGAAGCTGGACTGAACTGGTTTGTCTTATAGTGTGAGAAATGTGGGCTAGAATGAGGTGGCGACAACAGTGAATTTATTTAGGGAAGAGAAAAAAAAACCCAGAAACTTAGAGCTGTGGAAATTCTAAAGCAGAAAAAAAAAAAGAAAGAGAGAGAGAAAGA
>NW_022111373.1:21952406-21973451 GCF_000313985.2 Echinops telfairi
CCAGCATGAAAATAAAAATATTGCTTGGGCTTTGTTCTGAGAATTAAAACCCAAAGTATTAACACTGAAACCTGAAATTCAGCATGCGATCTATAGTAACACAACTTTATTCCATTTCAAAGACATAATAAATACCAAATTATTTTACTACCAAAATAAATAAATAAATAAAGAGTTTTTGAGGAAATTCCTTCTGGCTTCTGTCAGAAATGTATATCTATGAATTCTTAGCAAGTATTCCCAGCAAGTAAGACTGATTGACAGTCACCACTCTCTGTTTGTAGAGGCTGTGTGGTACCATGACGATGAACAGAATTTAGCAGAGCTTTGAGGCTCATTCAAAGGGGGCAAAGAGGCCTGGAGGTCGACTTCTGAAAAAATGTGCCAGCGAACATTCTATGGATGCCCCAGGGCAATTACTTCATGCATGGTGTCACTGTGAATTGGGGGCCCACTCAGAAGTTGCAAACACTAACCAAATTTTTGTTTTGCCTTTTCTGATTTGAAAGACCTTCAATCTGTAAGAGCTTCCTCACCACAAAGAGATTCTGTCTCAAATATTACGTAAAAGTGATATATTTTTCTTCTCTGTTTTGGTTTAAGCTTTTCTTTTCAATGAAACTGCACTATAATAGACAATAAAGCATTTGAGTGTGAAGTCTACATATATACTCGTAGAAAATAAATTTCCAAATTCTAAGGGAGAACCATTTCAATTTCATTGTCTCTCAGTCTATTCTCTAACGTCTCTTGCATTGATGAAAAAAATATAGAAATTAATGTTTATTTTGCTTCAGAGATGGATGGATTTTTATTTTGTTTGTAATATTTTGTCTAAGAACATTAGATAGTTGTATTTTCCTAACAATATGATCCACCACTTGGTCCTTTCAGGTTGTCTTCTGTGTAGCTGTGATGCTGGAAGCTATGCCAAATGCCAGCAGGGTCACTCAAAGCGAACAGGTTTGGGGAGAACTTCTAGACTTAGAAGAGAGTATAAAGAAGAAATTGGCATTTACTCCAGAGAAATTGGTGGCTGAAAACCTCAAACATAACATCAACACATTGTCAAATACTGCAGGCATATGGATAGAAGCAGAATATAGTCAGGGATAATGCTAGAAGATAAGTCTCTCAGGCCAAAAGGCACTTAAAATATGACTAAGAAAGACTGTCTCAAAGTAACGCCAACCATTGCAGGGACAGGGAATCATTATCTCCTACCAAACGACCTTTCCATTCATGGGTCTAGCAAAAAGGTGGGAGAAAGTACTGATGCAATCCACCTGTGAATAATTGGGAGCAGGATTACTCAGAGGGCCAATGTTCTGTGCATAAAAAGAGCCCTCTGAGAGGGAGGAGGCGAGAACTCATGACCTACAGAAATCAGGAGTGGAGTTCATTCTCTGGACCTGAGGTCCCCGCTCAGGGAAACTCTTGGTTCTAGATGCCAGCTACACCATCAGGGAAGCATACCCAGGTGGCAGAGCATGGGAGAGAGGGGTGGACTTCCCAACACACAGCGAGTTACGCTGAGTGCTGCTTTGTAGGAGGCTGGCTTCCTGGAGTGAAGTACTTCTGGGTTCTTAATTCAGAATATGAAACAACATTAATTAAGACATCACAACCATAGTGACATGAATGTAGTAAAGCCTGAGGGAGGAAAGCCTTCAGGATCATCATTTGCTGAGGGGGCAGGACTCAAAATGAGAAGAATCGGCTGCAAAAATAATTACCAATAAGTGAAACGTGGAACATACCAAATATGAATCTACGAAACACGGAAACTGGCAAAAATTAAATGGGACACATGATACCTAGGTGAGTGAGCAGAGACTGGTATTCACCATTTTGATTCAGAAAATCATGAATTTGTTATGCTACCAATGACACAATCAGAAGGAACTACTTTAAATTCATTGTCAAAAAGAACAATATCTAGTGCAGTGGTTCTTAACCTGTGGGTCGCGACCCCTTTGGGGGTCAAATGACTTTTTCACAGGGGTTTCCCAATTCAAAACAGTAGCAAAATTACAGTTATGAAGTAGCAACGAAAATAATTTTATGGTTGGGGGGGTCACTACAACACAAGGAACTGTATTAAAGGCTTGCAGCATTAGGAAGGTTGAGAACCACTAATCTAACTTGAAGTACAATGCTGTCTGTGATAGGATTAAATGTATCCTCTTTAAGGACATTCAATTAATACAGTTATAATTCAATATTCTACACCTACCACTAAAACTCCAAATTTCTGCCATTGGGTCAATGCCAACTTGTAGCAACCTTACAGGACAGTGTAGAACTGCCTCTGTGAGCTTCTGAGACTGTGACTATTTGTAGGAGTAGAAAGCCCCATCTTTCTTCTGAAGAGAGGATGGTGGTTTTAAACTGCAGACCTTTCAGTTACCAGCCCAATTCACCACTACGCCACAAGGCTCCCATAACACTGAAGGAAATGATGATGAAATTTAAGAAATCAATGAATGTCTTCAGTCTCAAATTAATCAAACATGAAATAAAGATGCATTTGATAATTATTGACAATTGAAACACAACAGTTGGAAACAAAGAGGAAGGAACCATAGGTATAAAATATGTTGTAGTGATAGAGAAAAAAGCTGATTGTCACATGATAGAATTTTGCATGAGCAACAATTTGTTCATTGCAAATACTTTTTTAAACAACAAAATGTGATACATGTGAACTTCCCCAGATGGAATACACAAAACCGAATTGACTACATCTGTGCTAAGAAATGATGGAGACGTTCAATATCAGCAGTTAACACTAGGCCAAGAGCTGACTGTGGAACTGATAATAAACTGCTCATATGTAAGTTCAGGTTTAAGTTGAAGAAAATGAAAACAAGTTCATGAGAACCAAAATGCAATGTTGAGTCTATCCCACCTGAAGTTCAAGGACATCCCAAGAACAGATTTTGATGCAATGAACACTAATAGGTTAGTATTTTAATACCATCAGACCCTCTGAGGGAGAAAGACAAGGATCTACACCCATAGAAAATTACAGTCTGGGAAACTCACAGGGGCAGTTCTACCCTGTCCTATGAGTCTCTATGAGGCAAATATACAGAGAGAGGTGAAGAGATATTATGTTACCTCCGTGGTCAGTTTTACTTGTTTTACAGTAATGGCTGCGAACATTAGTGATACAGACTTCTAAAGAAAGCAATTTTGTGACTGAAACACAGTCATCATAAATGATCACAGGGGAACCTACTCTTATATTTTCTACTATATATATTTGAACAACTGTTTTCTTAAAAACATAATTTCATTCCAAATTAAGAGTATTTTAATAGTTTCGTTAAAAAGAAGACAAAATTGACGGAAATCACACAGCAAGTACCATTTAACAAATATATGGCTTTTAAACCACACCACATAATTAAGGGGTGGGCTTTGCTTTTTGAAATATAGTTATCTCCTTATACTTCCTAGACTAATGTCTATATCTGTACATCTGGAAAATCATAATTACTCTACCAAATGGAACTTCTCTTGTGAAATCTATTATCTCACCAAAGTATGGTTTACCCCCTTCTTAGCTTCATTTAGCTGACTAGAGGCTCCTAAAATGATAAAGAGACTTTTTGAATGTCATTTCACTGTGACCAAATGATAGTAACACTAACAGTAAGTGTAGAGAAAAACATTTCTAAGTCCTGGAACACTGTGCATCCATAGCAAAAACTATGATATCATTTTATCTTCTAGGGAAATTCCTGTGCACTATACTAGGATACACATACAGATTTTCCCTACAGTATTGAATGTAATAACAAAAAAATAACCTAAGTATCCAATTTAGATATGATTAAGTAAACTATGATAGAACCATGTGATGAACTGATACCATTTGTTTCCATTCTGACTCATAGAATCTTATGGTACACGGACCAAATATTTAGAATAAAGCAAATGCCCTTTGACCCACCGCTTGCTTCACTGGAGAAAGATAGAATTTTCTCCTCTTGTCAACCTGTACATTCTTGGAAACCAACAAGCTAGTTGTACTCTGACCTGTAGTGTTCCTATGAGTTGAAATTGACTCAATGTCAGGGAGGGACATGGTTAAGTAAATTAGGGTATGAAGAAATGTTTACCTAGTATGTAACCCAGTACACTATCAAAGCTCTTAGTCATTGGCAAGTGATGATAAATGGGGAATTTTTCTTAAATATATATTTAAATAAAATGACATATTTTAAATATATATTTAAGTAAATATATATTTAAATAAAATGACACATTTTTTAGTAGAATGAATACATTCACGTTACAGAAGGTGCATGAAGTGCAATACAAATACAAGCTCAAATTTTCCCTTGGTATTTATAGCCGATGAAAAGCAAACGTGGTTTCTCCAGAGCGGGAGGGGCTAAAGACCCTTCAATCTCATAACGACGCTATGTGGCGGGGCAGAACTCCTCCTGAGGGTCTTTCAGACTGCAATCTCTACAGGAGACGAAGGTTTCTCCCATCTCCCACGTAACCAACTACATCAGTTAAGCTACTAGAAATGGTAAGTGCTAAGTGATGGTAAATGAGGAATTTTCTTATATGTATGCTTCTTTCAAAAATAAAGAAATACATTTTAAAAATGAAGTAAAACCTTAGAGTAACATAAAAATGTACATAATCCTCCGTCCATGTTTAAACTCCTTCGCGTTGCTTCTGAGTACCGCAAGTCAAAATGTTGGAGTGTTTCTTTGTATTAAGATAAGTACTAAATGTTACTCGCTTTTGACATCTCATTTTCATGTTGCATAAAATTTACTCTATATTTTATTTCCATATATAAAACATAAAAAGTATTCAGGATAAAATTTATATCGTTTAACAAATTAAAAATTAATCCTGAACATTAATAAGTAAATAAATATTTTTAACTATTTTCATATTTATTCAAATTTATTTTATAGCATCACTAGAGAAAGTTGAACTTGAAAACCATACATTTTTATGCTATAGAAAGCTAATTTTGATCAAAGTGATTGGTTAAATCTATCATTCATGATCTAGTTGATTCTATGCTTAAAAAGACTACAATGTCTTAAAAATTATGGATTTCACTCTGATGTATCATACTGTATGGAATAACGTTTGCTAAATCTTGAATATTTAAATTATATTTAGCTGATATATTTTCATATGAAACTGACACTAGACCAAAGAAGTTTCTGAATATGGTTAGATAAATTCATGTATTTGAGGGTCTACATTTTCTCTGGAAACTGATAAATATCTTCACTTGTGTGTTCTCTTTTTAACTTTGTGTGTAAATTGATTTTTCATCAAAACTTCAGGAAAGACAGGGTCTTGTTCCCACACCCATGAACATGGGTTTTAGTTATGTGCAAACCAAAAAATGTTAGGGAGATATTCATTTATGAACCCAACATACAATGTAAGTACATGCTGAATATAAAGAACACTGGCGGTGCTGTGGCTTAGACCTCGGGATGCTAACTGCAAGGCTGTTGGTTCAAACCTACCAGTCACTCTGCAGGAAAAATATGAGGCTGTTTGCCCAATCCAGATTCACTGTCTATGCAAACCCTGGCAGAGTCCTGGGAGTTGGAGTTGACTTATGGCAATGGGTTTGCCTTTCCCTTTTTCGGGTGAATAAAAAGATGTCAGATAATTTATATAAACCTATTTTCAGGAAAAGAATGATGCCATTCATAAATCTTATTGATCTCCAACTAAATATGCACTTGGGTTAATTTTGAAGCAATTATATTTACAATGCATCAGAGTATTAGAATAACTAGGTGTAAAATTCCTTTGAGTAAAAATTCCCTTTGAAAAGCTTTTTTCATCTGAAAATATGCCAATGAAAACATTCTCATTCAGGGCATTTTGACTCATAGTGCTCAATGTTTTACAAAATAGAACAATCCCACTGGATTTTCATGGCTTTAAAAAATATCTGGTGGGTTTCACTTTGTTAAAATATGAACAGAGATTTAACTACCCTCCACCCACGTTCACCTACACACGTGTTTATTAGTGCACCATAAAGAAAACACACACACACACAACTCTTAAGGAAATCATAGCTAGCTCATTTTCTGTAGTGTAACTGGATAGCTGTGAACCATCAACGTTTGTGGTTGACAGCAAACTGTTCACAGCACTCAGGGACCCATAAAATGCAGAGCACCTTCCCAAACCAGTCAGGTGGTATGATGATATGTTCACAACAGTAGATACAGTGTTTTCCTTCTCGTTACAGGACTCGGAGCAAACACCAGGACTTTTGAAAGGGACAGACTTAAATGAAGTGTACACATAAGCTTGCAGACAAGATATGACCACTGTACTTTTCATGTAGAATTAGTAAAAATATACTGCTTTTTATTGGAAAGTAGAAGTCGGGTTATACTTCATAAAGGCACTGGCTTATTTCTGTTAAAACTTGCTTAAAAATGCCTTTCTGGTCAATGGCTGTCCAGAGACAAGGTATTTCAGTCATCTACTTGTAATAGTCTCATTAGAAAGCCTTCATAAAAAAAAAAAGATATATCTTTGCCATGGGTAAAGCATTAAATAGATTTAAGGTCAAAGCTGATAGTAAAATTTAACAAAACTCAGACAGACAAACTGGAGGCATTCTGCTTCACATAAAACAACCGATTTTAGTGGGATCAAGCATTTTAAGGAAGAGTGAGAAAATTTTAACAATGAATTCAAAGGCAGAGAAATCAGGTCAGAAGTTCATGGTGACAGGATTTTGTTTTTAGACTCCGAAAGACTAATATTAATCATCACAGGATGAACATCAGGCTTATTAAACAAGGAAGACGGTTTAAGAAAATTGAAGATTGCATTAATGACCAAAAGCCAGGGCAGTTGTGCCAAAGGAACTTTCCATCCACCTGAATGATGCACCTGTTCATTCTTCTGCATTTATAAGGGTAGTCCTAGAAGGGCACCCTCCAGTCTTGAGCTTGTCCTATCTGATTTCTTTTTTCCCCCAAACTCAAAGAACATTTAAAACAACTTGATTTATGTTCCTCAAGGAAGCTCAAACTACTATATTAGGTTGCTGTGAAGTGTAGAGTGCAGACTTTGGGGGGAAGAATTAGAGATACAAAAACATAACCTCAGAAGTGTGTAGCTCTAGATGAAGACTATGACAAAAACCAATAACTCTCCTTTAAGTATGTTTAACAAAGATTTATATGCTTTTGTTGCATTATGTCTTCCTTTTATTCATATAGGTTGAAATGTTTATTCACAAATAATTTCATTTCTGAAATCTTTCCTAATCATCCCAGGTCATAGAGAATTAATGCTTAATTTTTAAAGTCCTCTCACTCTTAGATAGTTGTATACACTTTTGCCCATTTCCCCAGCCTCTTTACTGTTAGTATCCCAAATGAAATCAATATGGCTTTATGCACAGCCAAAGGACTATATTTCCTAAGGTTTTGTGGCCAGATTGCACAATGGTAAATATTATGTAGTAATTACTGATAAGTTTCCCTAAAAGCTGGGCAGTAAGTTCTTTCTTCATTCTGTCACCTAAAACATCAACATATTTCTGCATTTCTAGCAACTCTTTCAGACCATGAGACCCAAGGCCACAGTCTAAGGACGTCAGACAAGAGAGTTAGAAGGATCCTAGACCCTGAGGAATTTATTGAAGTTGCCATGTCAAAAATCAGTGATCATTTACTTATCATTTGGGTTTTTGTTTTCATTTTCTGTCACATTGGCAAATTTAGTTCAATATCTATTGGTTTCATCATATGTTCTATGTTCTGTAAGTTGTCTACTTATTGTTGCTCCATTTTTATAAATTTACAAATTTACACTGAATGTAATTTTCTTAACAAGAGTTTTATCGTCAATGAATACATATACTCCATTGTTTTTCTATTTTAGTTGGAGTTTTGTTGACATTGATATTCATTTGATACACTTTCCTTATGGTTTATACTCAGATATATTTAAACGCATGCTTTTATTGTACAAGGTTCTCTTGTTTTGTTTGGGGAGTGCAACTAAACACTCAGTGGAGGTGTGTACGAGCGGAGGGGATGGAACTTACTTTTAGTGTTTATATGGTCACAGGGCTAAACCAGCCTACATTTCTCATGCCAAACAGACTTACAATTAATTAATTGAATCATTTATATAATAAGAAATAATTACTAAAGATAATTTTAAAACAATGTAATTAAATGTTACATTCTGTTTTCCATGGGGTCACTATGGGTGGGAACCGACTTGATTGTACCTAAAAGCAACAATTAATAATTATTTTATATGCTTACTATTTTTATTTTCCCTGGCTGTTTATAGTCTGTCTTCATCTGAGCTATCGATTATGTAAGGTCTGAATTGTGTCTTACCAATTTTCTCTCTTCTACTCTCTTTACTCTTTCCTTTTTCACTCCAATTTGCCTTTTGGCTGCCCTTCCAAGCCCCAGTGTTCTCTTCCCTTGCCGCTGCACACACAACATTGTACCCTACATCCTTAGTTGTGGCCCATGGATCTCAGCAGCAATTTGACTTCTCCCACAAGGTTAGACCTAATACATGGTGTCTTTATAGAACTTTTTAAATCTAGTGCCTGGGGCAGGACAGAGCAGGGTTCCCATATATTGACAAAGGCTGCCAGGGGTCGCCGACTCCATGGCACCTATTAACACCACCACCAATATCATTTGGAAAAGTTAGGGCATTTTGATAATGATTATAATTATATGCTTGATCTTTAATATATTTTTCTCCTACTGATTGTAGATTCATGAAAAGAAGTGTCTGTGTGTGTGCATGTGTGTGTGTGTGTTTGTATGTGTGTTTAATTCATTGTTTTTGTTGCTGGTGCTCAGTTTATGCTCCTCAACAGGCAGTCAATAAACAAGGATCATTATCTTGCACTTGCTAATTGTTTGAATTGAGAGCCACAAGGAGAGTTATCATGTTAATTCTAGGAGTTATTTATATATGTCATTTATGTGTGTGTATATAATTATAATGTTAATTCTATGGAGAGTTAGAATGTCAATGAAAATACCTTCACTTCATTGCATAATCAAGAACTAAGAATAACTATGCTGGCATTTGCAATGTGAAGACTATAGTCATTCTACTTGTTATGGTTAGTTGGCGTAGACAATTCCAACTCATCAGGATCCCATGTCTGCCTGTAGGGAAGGCTTCCATTGAGTCTTCACGGGTGTGGCCTTTCCAAAGCTGATTCAAGCCTGTCTTCTGAGGGACCAGCTCATGAATCTGAACTGTCAACTCATGGGCTAGGCATTGAGCGCTCAACTCCTAAGTAAGATTACTCAAATGTCTCAAATTCTTAACTGGAGCTTAGAAACCCAGCTCTACTATTTAATAGAGTTTGTACAGTTAATATAAATAATGAAATTAGCAAAAGAGAAGTTTAATATTTGAAGAAGCTGAAAGAAAAAACACTGGCAGGCAAAAAATAACTTGGAATGTAAATTTAATTATAGCTTAATAGAAAAAGTGGCTTAATCCAAGGACAAGCAATCAGCTCTGTGGGTGTTCATGAATGAGCCGGCCTACTGGCAGCGAGACCCACTCCTAGTCTCACTGGAACTCACTGAAGAGTAGATCTGATTGGTCACATTGACAAAATCTCTGATGTGTGCTCATAGTTTATGTCAGATATAGTGCTACTTATTATTAAGTACATTCAAAAATGAAGAACCAAATTTTGTATCATTTATTCTGCTTACATTGCATTTTTTGATAACTGAGAATAAGTTGACGTTCCTATTCATGTTTTCAAAAATACAGATCCTGCAGAAATCAGCTCAGATTTTGAAAGACTGTGAATGAGTCCAGGCAGTCTTAGTTAAATAAATAAGATAGCACAGGAACGGGCAACTTTATTCCTAATTGGATTATTTTCATGGACAGCATTTTAATTTTCAGTGGTTCAACTCATGCATGACAAACTTATTTTCTTTCTTATGGTACAGGATACTTTAAGTAGCAAAAGAGATTGCAGAGAGTTAATCAATTTAAGTGATAGAATAATATAATAAAAATTTGTTTCATATCATAGTTTGGGAAATGTATAATGACTTATTCATTCACACATGAAAATAGTTGCCCAAACATTTACTTTTGGAAGTAGCAAAGATCATAAATGCTAACTTTGGTTTATGAGCCTCAAGAAGGGATTTATACTTGTCTCATTCACTCACTGCCACCAGGTTGGTTCAGATTCATAGTAACCTTAGGAGGCGACTGTGCTAAACTGCTGACCTTGCGGCTGGCAGCCCAACTTGTGACCATTAAGTGACCAGACCTCCTATTCAACAATCCCTTGCTGAGTCAGAGCTGAATAAACTATACTTTACCCCAAATTCATTCATTTTTATTTGTAAGGATGAAAGTTCTCAATTGACGGATGTGTGTGAGTGATGTCCCATTAAATATGATTTATGGCCTGATTTTTTTTCTTACTTTTCCATATTGTTTTGGAGCAGATACTCAAGAAGAAAAGTTAGAGAAAATCTTTACTTAAATAATATCCAAATATCTGTTTCCAGCAATGTCCCATATATAAAAACTAACTCCTGGTTATTAATACAGTTATAATAAACTAATCCTTGGGCAGAATGCTATGATAAAAATATAAACTATTTTTCTTTATAATTTAGCAAGTATAAAGCATAATTTTATACTGAAAATATTTGAAAGTTCAATATTCCATTAGTTCTGAATTATTGTGACAAAGCTATTTCAGTCATTCAAAGAAACTAATCTTCTATGCACTGAAATCAAAATCAAATGAGCAACTGCAAATAATACAAACAACACATTTATTTAGAAAAATAAACTGAAAATGCTGTTTGTTTAGCTGTTACATTTTCCCATGAAGCATAGATAAATGGCTATAAAAATCGTTTTATGTCAAATACACATTACAAATGACTTTTTTTAATTAAGTAGGAAAAGAAATAGATGTTTAACATAAATTCTTAGTGTACAATTCATTGTTTTTGACTTCTTGGCTATTAATGATAGAAAATGATCTTCCTTAAAAAACATTTTGACCCCTTTTTCATTTATTCTTTTTCATCCTTATATAATTATTCTGTGGGTTTTTTGAGACAAGTCTGTTTTTTTATTAGATAACAGATTTACATAGAAGAAAGATAAATCATTATCTTGAGAATTATGAAGTATTTTCTTTTTAGAGTTCTGCAAGAAACATCTTGTTGTGGTCTCAAAGCTCATGGGACCTTCTGTGCAAATAATGGCACGCATCATTACCCTGAAAGGAAGTGACAGTGCAAATATTTGAGGTGCATTGAGACTTAATCAGTAATAACTGACATCCCACCCCACCCCCCGACCCCCACTCCTTTGCAACCAATGTTGGGTAAAGGATCCAACATAGAAACGTTTTTCCAGCAATTGGTGACCATGTTGCTTCTCCACTATGGCTTTAAGAGTATACATGGGATGGCAAACCTACTCTGTCTTTGCAAATAGTAACAGTCTGTCTCCAATAGTTCATTGCTAAAATGCCCTCTATTCAGTTTTCTTTCTGTCTAGGTATTTTGAAATTCTGAGTACTTCTGGCTAGAGATATTTCCTATCTGTATATTTTCACCTTCTCTAATACATTGTTAGAAATTTCTGCTTTAAATGCTGGATTTTAATTTTCTTGGGTGCATATCTGGGCATATTTGTTAACATGACGAAATAAGGTGTATGTTTGGTTTCTGCTTTTTGTTGCCTTGATTGATGAGTCCATTTCATCTGTGAATTTTATCTTCTTGGTAATCTGTGTGGATAGTTTTAAGGCTGTGGCTCTTTTGCACCCTTGCAAGCCTCTGCTCATGGGAGTCAGACTCCAGGCAGTTGATTTTATACAGATCATACAAATGATTAGTTGTGCTCCAAATTTGAGGGGTTTGTTTCTCTGAGATGTTCAGGTTGCTGGATACTTTAAAATTAGATCTGGCCTCCAGAAGTCGTGATGAATCTTAAGTGAGAAAAGTGAATTGACGTGTCTCCAAAGAAGAATATTCTTTCCAACCAGAAGAGCTGTCAGAGAATTAAAATAAAAGACAAATGATTAAAGAGTAAGAATAGCTTTAAAACACACATTGAAAGCATCAAATACAAAGCAATCATTTGTTAAAATTATTCTCTGTCAACAATTAAAAGAATTAACAATCATTCTGTGATAAATGCCTGAACATAATTGAGCATATATTTCATTAAACTTATAAATAGAAATAATGTTTGATAATTTGGTGATCAAATTTAATTTATATCTTAAATGAAGTATCTTCTACAATTTTGGCAGTATAATAAACCTCATAAATTTGGCCATTTGTAAATTCAACAATTTCTCAGATTGTTATTTAAATGATGAAACTATAAATTGTAGATGGTTATAGACCATTCACAAAAACAAGATCAATATCCCTGTTTCATTATGCTAGAGTCTTAATTTAAAACCATTTATAGATTGAACTATGGAATGATATGATGTGATATGTATCAATTCTCAGTTAATAATAAATTTAAACAAACAAAAAAATAGATCCAGGAATGGTTTGGGGGCTCACACTAAATCCTAGCTCCAATTTAAAAACAACTAGCTCTTACTCCAGGGCCCTGCTCTCTACTCTCCCTCAGGAAGGGACCACAGAAGATGTGGGTACTACAGTAAGATGTGGTGAAGAAATTAGATGGTACCCGGCTATCAGATAAAATAATGCCTGGGCTCTTACAGGCTCATCTCTAAACAAGCAGCCATCTAAGTGAGATGTCAATTAAGTCCACATGGGAGAAATACACCATCATCTGTCACCAAAGGATTGTAAAGCGAACCAAATTCAAAGGTGGGATTAGCGTCAGAGCCTTAATTGTGAGAACCTGGTTTGCAGAAGGCTGAGGATGACAGCAGGATCCCAAGATTCACTGGTGGGGATGGTGTAAGAAATAAGTCTCCGGGGGAACTCCTTTATCCACAAGTGAGGGATAGGATGAAAGCGGTTAACATACAGAGTGAATTGGAGAGATGAATATAGAAGATCAAAGGCACATATCTGACTTGAACAGTTAACATTTTGTCAGTTGATTCCCCCTCTAATGTACACTGGATCTGATCTTGTTTTCAACATGTTCTGTATTTGTGTTTATTTGTTCATATTTGGGTGTATCTCAGAAGAGTTATGTCATTGGAGGTCACCCTCTGAAGTTGGGTTATATGTTTTTGTGCTTTTCCATGTATGAAACCAGGATTGGGGAACCTACAGGGACAAAGCAGAATAAGCGTTTCGCGTGGGGGTTGGGGTGGGGGTCAGGATGCAGTAGTGGTGGGAGGGGACAAGGGAGACGATACCAAGGAGTCCAGGAAGAAATAGAATGTTTTGAAACTGACTACCGTAGCAATTGTACAATTCTGCTTGACATGATTGAACTATGGAAAGATATCATATATATCTTAATTCCCAATGTAAAAACAGCTAAAAGTAAAAAAAAATAAAAATAAAAATATGTGCATATATATAAAAACTACAAACAAATATATGGTTTTATATTAATTTGTTGTATGTGTACACTGAAACATAAAACATGTTATTTGATGTAAGCTTTCACTGTTGTCTATTTAGATAAATTAGATTATGTATTTCTAATCAGGATGTACTTGAGACAGCAGTGCTCCCAAAGAGCTAGAGCATCCCTTTTCTACTTATAGACCTAAAATAAATTCAAGCTAGCACTTTAAGAGAATATATATCCTTAATTGTAAATAATAGATAATAGTAGAAAACAAACATAATTGAAACTTTAACTCAGTCCTAATTGTTACTCTGCTTACTCAACATCAAATAAGCATATGGTGTATATAGTCTTTTCCCTAAGTTATAATTTAAAAGAGCAGATTTCTGCACTGTCTGCCACTAGGGTCTTAAACACAGAAGAATGACAGTTACACATATGGAGAATTTTTTCAGTTCTGTTATTGATCTGTATACTTTAATGCACTGAGGGTGTGTGGTTAGGAACCAGTGGCAAGAGTAAAGTTTTCTCATTCTTAGAACTCAGTGTCATCCCATCTCTGTTACAAAGGTGTGTGTGTCGTGTAATGCTGGAACCTCTGCCACTGCTATTTCAAATACCAATGTGTCAGCACTGGCACACAAGTTTCAGCAGTGTTTCTAGAATAAGACAGACTAGTGGAAATGAACAGTGGGTCACTTCTAAATACTAAATCACTGAAAAATCTTATGACTATCAGTGAACCATTCCTGATACAGAATATGACTGGGGGATGACTGGGGATACAGAATATGATCAGAATATGACTGGGGGATGACTGGGGATACAGAATATGATCAGAATATGACTGGGGGATGACTGGGGGTACAGAATATGATCAGAATATGACTGGGGAAGAGGAGGAATAACTCCTCAAAGCAGAGTTGACCTCAATGACGTGATGGGAGCTAAGCTTTCAGAACCTGTAGCTGCTGATGTGACGCAATTCAAAATAAAAAGAAACAGCTGAAAACATCCAATAGTAATTGAAACATGGAATGTGAGCTGAATGGTTCTAGGATGATAGAATATTAAAAAAATAGTAATTAAAAGGTAAAATGATAGACAACCTAAGTATCAGTGAGCTTAAATGCGTTGATACTGGCCACTTCGTATCAAACTATCAAATGGTTTAAAATGTTGCAAATGACAAATTACAGAGAAATAGTATTTAATTTAGCATAAACAGATAAAAAATAAAACAAACTTTAAAAATTCAAATTCAAATTTGAAATAAAATGCTATCAGTGATAGGATAATGTCCATGTGCTTAAGAATTTGATACAAGAGATATTCACGTTGAAACACCAACCATTAAAGCTAATACTGAAGAAACTGAAGATTTCTATAAGCACCTGAAGTCTAACATTTGTCAAGCATGAAATCCAAATGCAGAATTTCTGGTTATTGGAATTTGGTAGTTTTAAACAAAGTGGAAGGATCATAGTTTAGAATCTAGAGTTGGTGAAATATGTGACAATGGAAATTGTGTTATAAAATTTGGAAGACCAACTTTTTAATTGCAAACACTGATTTTCAACAGGGTGCCCTGATGGCATATTGTGTTACTCCTTAGGCTGCTAATCAGAAGGCTGGTAGTTCAAACCACCAGCAGCTCTAAGTACAAAATCAGGGCTGTTCCTAGGAGGAGGCGTTTTACTACATAAAGAACTGCATCCTTGGACATCCACAGGGGCAGTCCACCATGTCCCAGAGGATGAGTCTCCTTGAGTCAGAATCCGCTCAAGGACAGTGAGTTTGAAAGTGAGTAGTGTTTGGGGACAAATGTTGGACTGCTAGCTGAATAGTTGGTGATTAAAACCCTATTAGCCAATCGACTGGATAGCATAAGGCTATTTGCCACCATAAAGATTTTAAATCTTGGAAAGCCTACATAAGGTCAGTATGAGTTGAAATTGGGTTGATTAGAATGGATTTCTTTAAACTTCATAGTCTTCATTTTGTGTACTGTGTTCATTATATGTAATGAAGATTAACTTAATTTTTATTATAACTTCCTATTAGCATATGCACTGTGAGAAGGCTCCTAGAAGCAAGTATGGCAAGACTTTTTCCCCATTGGCTTTGGACACGTGAAAAGGAGAGACCAGTCCCTGGAAAAGCACATTATGCCTGGTGACAAAGGAGGGCAGTGCAGAAGAGGAAGACCCTTGATGAGGTACATTAACACAGTAGGATTAACAATGGGCCCAAACATAAGGAGTTTGAGGATGGGAAGGACTAGGTGATATTCGCTCTGTTGCACACAGGGGTGCTGGGAACTGGAAATAACTCAGCAGCATTAAAACAAGGCAGATTAGAAAATTCCCTTGTTGATGGTGTTTATGTATTCTGAAGAAAATTGTTATTGTTACTTTTGCTGCCTCATCATTTTCATCTGCCACTTGGATTATGTCTGGCTTTTTTGTTCCTTAAATTTTGCCCTGATAAGCCTAAATCCTACCTACTTAATTAGTATGTTATATGTTTAAGGGGTCAAATAAAGACATTTCAGACAAATTTTGTCCACTAGTCTAATTAAATTCAGTTACCTCTCCTGTGGAAAGCTATCATTTTGTTAAATGTTGCTTTATAATCTAATTCTTTTCCTTTTTCTCTCTCTCAGATATTTACCTAAGTCTTCAGTGAATTCCACATGTTACAAAATGAAAAAAGCAGTTGCTATAAGTCAATTGTTGTACACGGTGATCTGAAGTATATTCAACTAGAACTACGCTCTGTAGAATTTACTGATATGGCTGATGTCTTTGGATGTACATTGCCAGGCCTTTCTTCTGAGACAATTCAGGGAGACCCAAATGCCTCATCTTTCCTTTACCAGTGGAACAAATGAACTGTATACACCACTCAGGAACTCCCAATTCCAGGAAGCTGTTGTTAGGCCTCATGAAGTTGATTCTCATTCTTAGCAACCCTCTGAACCTGGCCCTATACCATCCTCACAGTTGTTGCTAGTGACCCCACTATTACAGATACTTAATATAGTTATTGAGCCCATTATTTCAGTCCTGGTGTCAATCTATTCTGTCAAGGAGCTTCTGCGCTTTTGTTGTCCTACTTTTCCAAACATGGTATCCTTTTCCTGGTCCTTGTCTCTCCTGAGATCATCTTCAAAGTGCAGGAGACCACATCCCTGCTTCCAAGGAGCTTACTGGCTGTACTTCTTTCAAGACAGAGCTGCTTGTTCTTTTGACAATCCATGCTACTGTTCAGTATGCTTCACCAGCCCCATAAATCAAATGCATCAATTCTTCTTTGATCTTCCTGACTAAATGTCTAACTTTAACATGCGTGGAGGTGATTGAAAATACTATGGCTGGGTTCAGGTTCACCTTCATCCTCAAAGTGACGCACCTGTTATTCACGATTTTAAAGAACTGTTTTGCAGCAGATATACCCAGTGCACGCAGCCTTTCTCTCTTGATGGTGGCTTCCATGAGACTGACTTTGGAGCAGTCGCACAGGCAGCTGTCCTCTCGATTGCTTGGCACAGAGCCATGAATGCTTCCAGTGCGCCATCAGCTTGCAGGAACATGTCAGCTGGTATTCTCTCAATACCTGGAGCTTAGCTTTTGACTATTAGTTTCATTAAATATATTATATGATTTTGCATATTCAGTGATGGATGACAAAAATACTTAAAATGTCAAATTTCGTTGTTTAGAAATGATATTTTCTACTTAAAAATTTTTTGACTCTGAAATAACCAGCCACGTACATAATGAAGGAGTAAAATATATAACAACTTCATTTCTCTTTATATATGAATAATACTTATTGAAATAGCTTTCTATTTGTCTATTTTTTGCTGTGAAACATTGGATTTTTCCACTTTTTAGTTATTGTGAATAATCCTGATGTCAGTATTATTTGAATTAATTATGAGTCAAAATTGATCAAATGACAGCGGAATTCCAAAAAATAAGATAGAAGATAATTTTGAATGGATGTCACTACTGTTAGGTGGCATCGAATCTGGCCAGACTCACAGTGATCTTGGGTGAAGCAGAAAACAGTCATGCCAGGTCTTGTGCCACCCTCACAGACCTTGCTACATTTGAGAACACTGTTTAGTCCCTGGGTCATCCCACCTCAGTGAGGGTCTATTTATTTTTACTGACCCTGTACTTCATCAAGTATAATGTCCTTTGTCCAGAGCTAGTCTCTCGAGAACATGTCCAAAGTAAGTGAGTCGAGGTCTTGCCAACCCAATTCTAAGAAGCATTCTAGCTATTCTCCCACGAATGCAGACATGCTTTTTCCTTGAGCGGTCCATGTTACATTCAATATTCTATACTAACAATAATTCAAAATCACCAATTTGTTGACGTTCCTGGTTTTGATCACAGTTAAGTAAATATCATGACATGGGGTAGGCCAACTTAGTCTTCAAGGAGATGCCTTTTTTTCTTTTTTAATATTTTAAAGTCATCTTTTGGAGGTGATTTGCCCAATACAATATGTCATTTTATATCTTCATTCCTGTTTCCATGAGTCAGAGGTCTGATGGTTTAGTGAGTTATGTGTGGGGCTGCTAACCACATGGTAGCCAGTTCAAATGTAGCAGAATGTGGGAATTTCTAATCTCCTAATCAGCCCAGCTTGGAATACTCCCAGGGGCATTTCTCCCATTCCTATAGGTCTCTTTGAGTTGTAATCACTTCAATGATTGTGAGTTTGATTTTGATTTGTTTTCTTTCCATAAGGGTTGATTGTGGGTTTAAGGAGTTATTGTTGTTAGGTGCAATTGTTAGCTGGCTCGGATGCACACACAGCGATCCTATGCACAACAGAACAAAGCACTGGATGGTCCTGTGCTTTGTTCCTCACAGTTGTTCCTAAGCCCATTGATGCAGCCACTGTGTCAAATCATCTTGTCGTGGCCTTCCTCTTTTTAGCTGCCCCTCTATTTTACCAAATATGATGCCCTTCTCCAAGGACAGGTCTGTCCTGCCACTATGTCCAAAGTATATAAGATGAATTGTTGCCTTCCTTGCCTCTCACGAGCACTGTTGCCTTACATCGTATATAGATCAGTTTATTATTTTAGCAGCCTATATTACTTCCAACATTCTTCTTCAGCACCACAATTCAAATACTTACATTCTCCTGCTGTCTTCCTTCTTCAATGACCAACTTTCAGGTGCGTATGAGGCAATAGAGAATATTGTGCTTTCAGTACTTTAAAGAGGTCTCATGCAGCAGATCTACCTGATGCTATAGATTCATATTTTGATCTTTTGATTGCTGTTTCTGTGAGCATTGATTGTGTATCCATGTAAGACAAAATTCTTGAAAACATCCACCTTTTTCTCCATTTATCACAATTGTTCTAGTTGCAAAGATTTTTGTCTGCTTTACAATGAGTTGTAATCCATACGGAAGGCTACATATCTTAATCTTCATCAGCAAGTGTTTCAAGTTCTCCTCCCTTTCCACAAGCAAGGTTGTGCCATCTGAATACTATAGGATGTTAATGAGTCTTCCTCAATTCTGATACCTCACACTTCTTCATATGATACAGCTTTTCTGATGACTTGCTCAGCATATAGATTGACCAAACATAGGCAGAGAACACAATCCTGATGTGCACCTTTCCTGATTTTACACCAAACAATATTTCCTTGTTCTGTCCACATAACTGTCTCTTGATCCAAATGAGCACAATGAAGTCTACCGGAATTCCCATTATTCTCAAGGTTACTCAGAGTTTATTATGGTCTACCACGTTCTAATATCTTTGTATAATTAAAGAAACACAAGGAGACATCTTTCTGATACTCTATGCTTTGAGCCAAGTTCCATTTGATATCAGCAATGATATCCTTTGTTTCATGTTCTCTTCTGAATCCTGCCTGAACTTCTAGCATTTCCCTGTCAATTTACTGCTGCAAACATTGTTGGTTGATCTTTAGCAATTTTGTGCACTATCAGTGATATCATTCTACAGTTTGAGAATTATTGGGGTCACCTTTCTTTGAAATGGGCACAAATATGGATCTCTTCTAGTCAGTTGGACAGGTAGCTGTCTTCCAAATTTCATGGTATAGATGAGTGAGTGCTTCCAGTGCTTCATCTTTCTACAACATTTCAGGGGGTATCCTGTTGATTTCTAGAGCCTTGTTTTAGGATAAAGCTTTCAGTGCAACTTGAACCTTTTACTTCAGCACCATTGTAATTTGTTTGTATGCAACCACTGGAAATGGTGGACTGGAGACTAGTTCTTCTTGGTACACTGCCTCGGTATTCTGTCCATCTTCTCTTGATGCTTCCTGCATCATTCTATAATTTTCCTATAGAATCTTTCAAAATTTTGAATCTAGGCTTGAAATTTTTCTTGAGTTCATTCTGTTTCAGATATTCTAAGCTTGTTCTTCCATTTTGTTGTTTCTGATTCTAGGTCCTCGTACATTTCATTATCATCTTTGGCTTTGTCTTCTCAAGCTGCTTTTTGAAATTTTCTATTCAGCTTCTCTCTTCCATTTGCTTCAGCTAGTTTACGATTAAGAGCAAGTGTCAGAGTCTCTTCTGACCGTCACTTTCATCTTTTCCTTCTCTCCTGTCTTTGTAATGACCTTTTTTTTTTTTTAATAAATGAGAACTAGGTGTCCTCCCACAGCTTATCAGATCTTCTCTCATTAGTGTTCAGTTTGTCACATCTGTTCTTGAGATGTTCTTGAAATTCAGGTGGGATAGAGTCAAGGTCACATTTAAATTTCTGTGGACTTTCCAATTGTCTTCAACTATTGATGATCTGTACCACAGCTGGCTCCTGGTCTGGTTAGGGCTGGGTACATTGAGCTTCTCCACATGTCTTCCCATGGATATAGTCCGTTTGATTTTTGTGTGGTCCATCTGGAATGTCCGTGTGTGAGTCGCATTTTTTGTTGTTTAAAAGAAGTATTTGCCAGGAACAATCTTTTGACTTTGCAAATCTCTGTCATGTGTTCTCCAGCTTCATTTCTATCCACCTTCAAGCAAATCTAATCAGTACATTTATTATGCAGTTTATACACTAACCACAAATGCTATTGATCAAAAAATTGAAGAATTGTACCAATGACTTCAGTTGGAAATTGAGAAAATACGCAGTCAAGATCTGTGGAAACTCTGATGGTTGAAACTCAGAAAAGGCCAAATAAGCCCTGGTTGCCTTGTTTGGTGATTATTGACTACTAGACACCCCGTTGGTAGTTCTAACCCAACTTCTTTTCAGGAAAAAGTTGAGGCTGTATGCTTTCCTGAGGGTTTACAACCTCAGAAACTCTGATACTATGTGTGAGAATCAACTAAACAGCAGTGGATAACTAAATTGTCTTAGTAAGCAAGTAATTTAAAAATCTGGACTTTTGAAAGGGGATGTCCAATTTCCCACAGATGGGCCCTGGGTTCCCACTCTGCACTCCCCCTCATTCACAATGCTATGATTTTTTT
>NW_022111373.1:21975243-21981556 GCF_000313985.2 Echinops telfairi
TTGCTGAGAAGGAAGATCAAACATTAAAGGCTTCAGTATGGATTACACACAAATGTAAAGTAAACAAAAATCTTCACAATTGTCTTAGTAGACAATATTATGATAAATTCAGGAGAGATTGAAGCTGCGGAGCATTTCATTTACTTGTATTCAGAATCAATGTTCATGGAAGCAGCAGTGAGAGCTCAAACGACGCACTGCATTGGAAAAAGCTACAGCAAAATTATCTTTAAAGTTTTCAGTTGAAAATGTGTCACTTTGAATACTGAGGTGCGCCTGCCCCAAGTCGTTTTCAATAACTTCGTACATATAGGAAGGCAGCCTGGAGACTGAATGGGTTATGTTTGGGCAGATAACCCCAAGGTCAATGGTTTTAACTCACTACCATCTCCATGAAAGAAGGGGGAGACTTTCTGTTCTGTAAAGATTACAGCCTTAGAAACCCGAAGGCAGATTCAGAAACCCAAAGAGGCAATTCTATTCTGAGCTTTAGGATTGCTATCAGTTAAAATTCACTCATCTGCAGTGAGTTTTGTTTTTTCGGATTTTCTTTTCCATTTTTAAATATGCATGTAAAAGTTTGACGATGAATAATAGACACCTGAGAATAAATGATGCTTGAGTTATGGTGCTTGTGGTTCTCTATACCCTTGAGTGCAAGATGAATGGAAAAACCCGAGTTCGAAGATTTATGAGGTAATGGTTAGAAGTGAGGATGTATAGACTTCGTATCAAGTGCTGTGATCATGTTACATGGGGAGACGAGTACCTGCAGAGGACAGCAGGTTTGGGCAAGCAGAGGGTCGGTGAAAAAGGAGTAGACCTTCCACAAGATGGGATGAAATAGTGGGTTTGACAATGGGTTCAAATGCAGCACCCATGGTGAGGAAAGCAGGATGACGCAGATCCGGCTCATGTTTCAGTCTGTTGTACGTGGTGGCTGTCAGCTAGACCTGACTGGACGGAACCGAAACGTAGCAATAGCTTATTAGAAGGGTGTTGGGTACACAGTGGGTAAGCAGGCTGTTGGAGTCCACCAATGGCTACATAAAAGAAATACAAGGCAGTCTTTTAATGGGACCTTTTGATTCTGTCCTGTAAAAACAGAGTTTCCTGTACCCAATGGGAGTCCTCAATGACAATGCAGTTGGTTCCACTTTGGGTGCTGCTTATTACATAACTTGAAGAAGGTAGCAGTTTGTAACCCCTGGGTCCTGCCAGTGATGTTATGGTCATGGTCATGAACTGCCTAAACAAGGCATTCTGATAAGAGAGAGAACGTTTGCTAAAAGATACTCAATATCACTCTCTTGGAAGGATTGATAAAATTTTATAAATACTGTTTTACAAAGGAAAGAAGCCAATTTCAGGAGATCTGAGGGGGAAAGCTGCAAAAAAAAAGACACTTTCAATCATAAAAAAAATTAATCTGGTTCTTAAAATATATATGCAAGGAAAGTTTCACTAGTTCAAGGAAAGCTGTGGATGAGGCATGCCACAAGAGAAATGGGAAGATGTAGGTTCACTTCTTAAAACAGTGTGTGTCATTTACTTTGACCCATTTTGTATATTATTTTCATGTATTGGCTACAAGTTCTATAAGCCTAATTGTTTTGGTGGTTGTGTGGATACATATTGCATTTAACACATATTATTAAACTAAGAGAAAATCAGTTATGAATGAATAAACATAATTTTAATATTTGGATTTTAACAAATTTCTAGCTAATTTCATTTCATGCTTCACAAATTGTGAATATTGAGAAGCTCCCCTGGAAATTGATTAGTTCTGTGTGAGGATAAAGGATACTGCTAATTCTTGCATCATAGCTGCTGTTAGGAGTTGACACAAATAATCTCTCTTCATAAATTATCTATTATATTTTCTCAAAACTAATTGTGAATCTCTGATGGCTGTTCCTAAATTCCTAGCCCAACAGATGCACAGATACTCCCTACATAATCTGTGCCTCCTGACGCCACACATGGTGAATACACTTGAAGCTTGTGCTTGGCATATTGAGGATGCCAAGTTAGTGTGTGTACCTAACAGAGGAAGTCTCTAACTCGATGGTATTTAAGTTTTAAGGCTAGATGGTACTTTCCTAAAACTAAGAGATGATTCCTGAAATATCACACACCTCATAGCTGCCTTCCTTATCTAAGTTGGACCATCAGAAAGTCACCTTCAATATGATTGTATCTAGGTTTTGTTGGTTGGCTCTGACTCATAGAAACCCTGTGTACAACAGAAGGGAACAAAGTAGTACTATACTCGGTACAAAATTGTGTTTGTGCTGTGCTATTGTGGTAGCCATTGCTTCAGCCCAGCTCCTGGAGGGTGTTCCTCCTTTGCACTGGCTCTTTACCAAATATGATGTCCTTCTCCAGGAATTGCTCCTTTTGGATAGCATGCCCAAGATACTTGCTATGAAATCTTGCTATCCTCTCTTCTGCCAGTTCACTGACTTGACTCATTCAACACAGAGTTGTTTGCTTTTTGGCAAGTCATGGTTTCTTCAATATTCTTTGACAACACCTTATTCAAATGTGCAACACTTCCTCTCTGGTCTTTTTACTCACTGTCAGTTTCATACACATGCATGTGTAGCAGTTGAAAATATCATTGCTTGAGCCATATGCACTTTAGTCTTCAGAGTGACATTTATGTTTTTAATAGTTCCATATTACCAGGCCAGCTGCCAAATACATGAGTTCAGGTACATAATGAAACAGAGAAACACTTGTTCATAAAGTCTAGAATAGAGCTTGTCCCATGTTCCTCAGTTTCTCCTTTCTTCTAAAATGTCACAGGTATTAGATTCTGGAGCACAATTCTACTCTGCACACATAGGGTCATGATAAGTTACAAGAACCAATTAACTAAAGCAGTAATGACAATTCTGTAATCCTTCAAGCACAAGGGTACTTTAAGGAGAAGTTCCAATTCTCACAAGCCCTGTAATTTATAAGTGGCTGGCATTACAGCCCTCAATGAGCAAAAAGTTAGCAGTGATCTCTGGTGAGAGGAGCCAACATCAGGCATCAAAAAAGCATCCTATGTCCAATGGAAAGTGGGGCTATGCCTGAAATAAGGCTCCATGCTGCCAAACTTCCAGAACATGATTCATTGTTGCATGGACTTTATTTACAAAATGAAAAATCAAAGATAAACTTAATAACGATTTAAAGAGAGAAACTGAATGAAAGCCACTGATACAGGAATGGCTCGATTTATAGTTCATCTTTAGGACAGAGTAGATTTGCTCTTGAGGGTTTCCAACACTAGAAACTTTCCCGAAGCAGGCAGCCTTATCTATCTAACATGAAATGGGTTTGGGTTTGAACCTCCTAACGTTTGTTTAGCAACCCAATAACTAAACTCAAAGCACCACCAAGGATAGCACCACTAAACACCAACTCTAGCATTTAGACTTAAGAGAAGGTTTGGGAGGTTTGTTAGGTAGAGGCTCTGAGCTTGTCTTAAGTCCTCAAAAACAACCCTGGGAATCTGTCTCCAGATAGACGATTTCATCAGCCACATTTCAAAACCCAAATCCTCGCAACTGGACCAATGAGTAAAATCATGATAAATGGAGAAGCATTGAAGTGCTATGGATCAATTATTTTGTCTTGCTTGGATCCAGTCTCTGCTCATGGAAGCGGCAGTCAAGGGATAAAAGACATGCTTCTTTAGATAAATCTGCTGAACAGGACCTCTTTAGAGCATTGCAAAAAAAGGATGCTGCTTTGAAGATTAGAGGCACTAAGCCATGGTATTTTAAATTCTTCATATGCATGTGAAAGCTGATTAAATAAGGAAGACTGAAAAAGAATCAATGCATTTGAATCGTGGTGCTGGAGAATAATATTGAAAATAGCATGGACTGCTAAAAGGACAAACCGATCTGTCTTGGAAGAAGTAAAGCCAGAGTGCTCCTTAGAGGCCAGGAGGGCAAGACTTCATTTTACATACTTTGGACATACTGTCAGTACTTTGGACATATTGTCAGGGAGACCAGACCTTGAAGAAGAACATCATGCTTGGTAAAGCTGAGAGGCACTGCAAGAGAAGACCCTGGACAAGATGGAATGGCACAGTGGCTGCAGCAATGCGTTCAAGCATAGGAGCAGTTATGAGAATGGTGCAGGCGGGGGAGTGTTTAATGCTGCTGTGCATAGAGCTGCTATGGGTCAGAAACAACTTGAGGGCACCAATCAACAACTTCAATTTTACAAACTGAAATATAAATATAAAATAACACCAACCGCAAGTTCAACATCACCTAATATTATGTTTCTCTGACTTTATCTTTGAACTTTAATTCAATATTAAGCAGAGAAGAGCACTACACTTAATGTGAAAATTAAGGAATAAGATAACCATCTTTAAAATATGAGGGGGTTTCCAAACATATATAGAAAGATGGAATTGAAAGAAAATGAAATTTTCAGCAAACCTTTCATTTTATTTATGAAACAATCTCAATATCAACAAAATGCAAGTATTTGAATTTTAAAAATTATTTGAATTAAATTAATTTTAATAATAAGTTATGATTATTCAAATGCTTGCATTTTTGCAATAAAAAATAAACAAGGCCCTGCAAACTGAACCTTCTAAAATAAGATGGTCATAGAGAAAACTGGATTTGCTGTTATAATTAAAGCAAAGAGTTGTATTTAGGAATTAAAAATAAAACCCCCAAAACCCACGTGCACATTGGGAAACGCAGAGTTGAAGACACTGCCAAGACAGTCTTCCAATGTCTCTAGCTAGTTATCGGTTTTACACATAGGAAAGTGACAGGCTTTAGTTTTAGCTTCAAATAAAAAAGTTTTATTTTGAAATACAGATAAACTCACAGGAAAGTGCAAACAAATGTCCAGAGATGTTTCTGGATATCCTTAACCTCATCTTTTCCCATGTTACCATCTTGTCTCCTACAATGCAAACCTGTTCCTTGGAGCCAATGAAGTCTCTCCAAGACAGAGAAAGAAATGGGTTTTATTTAAACGGTGTACTAGCAGGGAAATCACAGCATAACACATGGCGAATATACATGTCTTGTCTTTGGAATTTATACTTTGAGGAGTCCCATATGGGTGATTTACCTTAACCCAGTTTTCTGGTTAACTATGAGAAACAACCTTTGAACCTGAGCAAGCAAACAGAACAAGATAGTTAACTTTAAGTCTTGGGCCAAGGAGTCCTGGTGGTGCAGTGATTAGGCATTGGGCTGTGTTCCGCAAGGTCAGCAGTTTGAAATCACCTGAAACTTCACAGGAGGAAAAAGGAAAGATAAAGCTTTCAACTCCTATCAATAGTTCCATCTCAGAAACGCACAGGGGCAGTCTACCCTACCCTGCAGGGTCACTATGAGCCAGCATTGACTCAATGGCAGAGAGTTTGAGTTTGAAATCGTAGGCTTGTCTCAGATGGTCTTTGTTGATTATCGACATAGGAGGCCCTAACTTTTAAACCTCATAGTCAAGAAAATAAGCAAAGACTCTCAGCACGATGTGGCCCTTCTTTGTGATACCCACATCCAACTTGTCTGCTTTTGAGCAATGTGGCAATTTATAAAAATTCCATAGAAACTGATTTTTGTAAAGTATTCGGCTAGCTGTAGTTTGCAAAGGGGATTTTTTCCTCTAAATATAACGAGTAAAAGAACTTGCATTGCACTCTCACTTAACTATAGTCTAATATCACACTAAAAAATTGCTAACTAAAAGGCCAGCGGTTCAAAATCCAGCTACTCTACTGGAGAAAAGAGAACGTCTATTTCATGACAATGGACAGACAGCCTTGGAAACCCTGTGGCCGTTCCCGTTGCCATTCTAGGGTTCATGAGGCAGCAGGAATATATGGCAAAGGTTTTGGTCTTCTCTCTCTTTCTTCCTTCCTTCCATCTTTCTTTCTTTCTTTTCTCTGTTATCTTATTTGTGTTGACGACAGGTTGTCATTTTAAAGCAGAACCTATACTAAAATTAATAATGGAGTCTGGCTTAGACAAGAATATAGTCCTATCAAAGAGTTCAAAAGAACTTTGTGCTTGGCCTAAGCAGAGGTTTCTGATTAAAATGAAGGGTAAACTTCGTGTTGGTTGGTTTTTTTGGTTTGTGTGTGATATAGTTTATTGTGCCAGCCTGGCCGATGAATACAGGTAGGATTAACTGAAGGGCGGAGAGATGATGGCTCAGTGAGCCTCACCTTTCTTGTCTCTTGCTCTTTGATCATCGGACCAGTGTGCGGCTGCCTTGCTCGTTCTTTGCCTCAATTTATAGGCTACACTACCTGTGGGACGCC
>NW_022111373.1:21981948-21988089 GCF_000313985.2 Echinops telfairi
TGACTCAAAATTCGGTTAGCCAGTATTCCTCAGGAAGCCAAGAACACGGAAAACCCAATTAGCCCCCTCCTTCCCCCTTCTTCTCACACCATGCTCCCAGGAAATGCATTCTTTCAGGCTGGCCCTCAAAAATATTCATGGAATAAATTATTAAAGGGAAAGCATTTTATAATTAGAAAAACAATGTTTAAGGAGTTTTATCATTGTTATATGTATGGTCCAACATGGTTATGCAAATTCCCACCAATTATACTCTTCTCCTTTAGTCCCTGGGTCTTCTTTATTCAAGCTCTGTGAAGTTTTCATTATCTGCAGAAATTGTTATATTAATTTAATTTTAACAGGAGCTTAAGTTTGCTCTTTGACAGAGCTTTCCTATTAAACACCTCAACTATTATTTTAATACTATTCCTTGGGTTATACTCTAAAAGGCCCATCAAGGATATATAAAGGGGAAAAGGGGAAAAGGAGGTGGATATTGACAAACCCAGGGAGAGGAGAACAACAAGGGATCTAAAATTGATGGCAAGGAGGGCGTAGGATGCCTAGTAGGGCTTGAATAAAGGCAATGCAACTGAGAAGAATTACTGAAACCCGAATGAAGGCCGAACATGATACTGGAACAAGAGAAAAGTAAAACAAAATAAAGGAAAGAACTAGAAGGCAAAGGGCATTTATAGAGGTTTAAATACAGGCAAGTGCATATGTAAATAAATTTATATATAATGATAGGGAAATAGATCTATGTACATATATTTATATATTAAGTATCAAAGTAGCAAATGGGCATTGTGCCTCTACTCAAGTACACCCTCAATGCAATAACACTTTGATCTAATAACTTGGCATTCTGTGACGCTCACCTTCCCTGACAAAATGGGTGCATAGCAAATGTGGTGAAGAAAGCTGATAGTACCCAGCTATCAAAAGATATAGCATCTGGGGTCTTCTTAAAGCCTTGAAAACAAAGAAGCGGTCATCTAGTTGAGAAGAAACAATGTCCACATGGAAGAAGTGCACCAGTCTGTGTGATCATGGGTTGTCAATGGGATCAGGTATCAAACATCACAGACCCAGAACCAAAAAATCATATCAATGTGAATGAGGGGGAGTGCAGAGGGGAGACGCAAAGTCCATCTGTAGACAATTGGATATCCTCTTAGAGAAGGGTCACTAGGAAAAGATGAGCCAATTCGGGTGTAGTATAGCACCTATGAAACATACAACTTTCCTCCGGTTCTTTAATGCTTCCTCTCCCCCACTATCATGATCTCAATTCTACCTTATAAACCTGGATAGACCAGAGCATGGACACAGGTACAGATAAGAGCTGGAAATACAGGGAATCCAGAACAGTTAAACCCCTCAGGACCAACGATCAGAGTAGCAATACCAGGAGGGGAAGGGGAGGGTGGGGGAGAATGGGGAACAGAAGCAATCACAATGATGTTCATATATCCCCCTCCCTGGGGTAGAGACAATAGAAAAATGTGTGAAGGGAGACATTGGTCAGTGTAAGACATGAAAAAATAATAATGCTTTACAAATTTTCAAGTGTTTGGCAGGGAAGGGGAAAAATTAGGCGGTAATATCAAGGGCTCAAGAAAAAAGAAAATGTTTAGAAAATGATGATGGCAACAAATGTACAAATGTTCTTGACACAATGGATACATGTATGCATTGTGATAAGAGCCGTATGAGCCACCAATAAAATTATTTTTTAAAATAATAAAATAAAATTAATAAATAAAAATTTTTAAACTTGAAAAAAATAGGATATAAAAATGCTTTCAAAAACTACTTAGTGAAATTCTCTAAGGAAATAAACTATAGCTAGAAAAATATAGGTATTCAATTAACCAGGAAGCATCTATAGTTATAGAGAAAATAATTCTTTTTGATATTATTTGAAACTATACATAGCTGTCTAGCTATGTAGATATATAGTATTTGTATATATCCACTTATCTGTCAAATTTTCATACTGTGGTGACTTCTGTGTTACTGTAATGCTGAAATCTATGTCACTGGCATTCAAATGCAGTAGGGTCATCCAAAGTGACATCTTTTAGCAGAGCCTCTGGGTTAATGACTACCCACTTCTAAGGAAGTAGCCACTATGAACCTTATGCATTCCTTTGAACCTGTCAGACATTGAAAACCTAATGAATAGAAGCAGAACATGATTGGAGATCATGTTGGTGAACTGGGCCCTCAAGTCAGAAGGCATTTGAAATGTGAATGCAGAGTTGACCATAGTAACAAGAAATGAAGTAAAGACTATAGGAAGGGAGCCTTGAGGATTTTCAATTGTACATATAAGAGTAAGAAGAAACAGTTGCAAAAATTGCTAATGATCAGAACTTGGAATGTGAAAAATATAAATCTAGGAAAATTAGAAGAGGTCATAAATGAAATGGAATACATAAAGATCTTTATCTTATGCATTACAGAGATAAAATGGATTAGTGTTGTTGAATCATAAAATCATGATTTACTATTGTGATAGGTAGGATTATTGTACCAACATGACCAATGAACATATGTGGGATTAATTGAAGGGTAGAGAGATAAATGCCTTGGCCAGCCTTGCCTTTCTTGTCTCTTGCTCTTTGATGATCAAACCTGTGTGTGGCTGCCTTGCTTGTTCTCTGCCTCAATTTAAAAGCTACACTACCTGTAGGACACCTAACCTGTGGACAGTGTCGCTATATGTTACGGTTCCTTCAAGACCTGCTTCACAATGCTATATCACTTGAGCTGGGGACTGTCGGACCTTGTCATCTGGCTGACTGTTGGTGACCTGCGTTGGTGTTTGCTGCCTGTGCCCAGATAGCCTGAATTGCTCTCCAGAGGACTACCTGGCAGCCCTCAAGACTTGAAGGACTGCCAGTATTAGCTGTCTCACAGAAGCAAATTGCACTGAGCCATTTGGACTGCTTTATAGATTAATTGTTTATTTCTTATGTTATATGTTATATATCTATGTATATAAATATGTGTATAATCATTAATGTTCTGATTTTGTTTCTCTAGAGAACCCTGTCTAACATAATTGGTACCAGGAGTGGTTCAAGAGAAATAAAATCATAAATATGGGCTTCTTAAATTGGCTCTCCAGCCTGATTAGGCTTAACAGCACTGATAATGCTATTTTTACACCTAATGGCATGGATAAGTCTGCCCCTCTTATTAATCCAAGCTGTGAAATAGTGAAGCTAATATCTACAGTATCACCACCAATAGATCAAGTGCTGGTTAAAGGAGAGACTTTGGGTGATCATATGTTTGATATTTTCCAGCAGTTTTGTCAGGATGACATGTATAGGGAAGTTTGTTGGCTGGTCCTTCTACAATGGAACGTGTCATCAAGGAGATGGATGGTCTCAGAACCTCAGAAGTGTGCCTCAGGTGCCAACTAACAGACTTAAAAGCTTCTGTCTGTGCTACAAAAGACAGCCTATCTCTCCTCTAGTAATAGATCTGACATTGCTGAGAACCAGGTCCAGAGTCTTATCATGCGAGTGGCTGAATTACAATGTCAGCAGAATTGCAGATCTAGAGCAGTGTCTGATACTAAAGAGAGGGCATTGATAGGAAAAAGTTGGTACCCTGAAATATGGGCTGATGATCCAGAAAAGGATATTGATTGAGCCACCCCAGTCAATAGATCCACCCCTCCCAGCTTAAGGTATTAATCCCTATCAATAAAACAACCCACACCTGAGAAGATTAACCAAAATGTTCAAGTTGAAATGCCAGGTGGGGCTGCGTCTGTAGCATTTCTTGGAGGAGATGCCTTATAAAATATTGCTGCGAGTGCCTGGAAAACACCCTCACCACCCATTATTCCCTCTGGACCTGTAACTAAAATTAAGGCTCAGAAAGCTCCTAAAGGTGAGGTTGAGATGATTATCCAAGAAAAAGAATGCTATACTCACAAATATCAGCTTGGGTTTTCTAACAGATACAAGCAGAAGCCTGGGGAATATCCCTGGGAATGGTTGCTCGGGATGTGGGATACTGATACATGAGAGGTAATATTAGACCAGTCTGAGTTTCTGGATATGGGACCCCTAAGAACAGACTCTTCCTTTAATGTCTCTGCAAGAGAGGCTAGGAAAATATCTAATTCTTTATTTGGTTGGTTCAATGAAGCATGGACTGCCAGATGGCCTAGATTAGACCAACTTGAAGTACTTGATCTACCTTGGTACACTGTAGAGGAAGGCATCCAAAAGCTTAGGGAAATTGGTATGTTGGAATGGATCTATCAGGATATTCTCATAGACCCAAAAAGGGGGTGTCCTGAGGACATACATTTCACCACAACCATAAGGAACAAGTTTGTGAAGTGGGCCCCAGCATCTCTGAAGACTCCTGTGATTGCTATTTTTGTGCATCAGGATTAACACTGAGAACTGCCCTAAGCAAACTCTGACATTTGCTTACAATGGGGCTGATAGGGCCCCAGGGTGGTAGAGAGCTATTGTCAGCACTGAATCAACAGAGACAGGGTGGACATGATTATAATAGACAGCAAGGTTTCCACAGTAATCAGAGCAACCTGTCTCATGGACTTATGGCATTAGCTACTTAGCCATGGTGTCCCAAGGAGTGAAATACACGGGAAGCCTACTAAATATTTTTGTGATCTATACAGGCGGACGGATTCAAAGTCAGGTGAACAGCAGAATAGACAGTCATGATCACTCAATCAATTCTCAGACCTCAGTCAGTTTATAGACCCACAACCCCTTGAATAAGGGGAAGGCCAGGTCCCTTTGAAGGAGGACCCTGCTACATCACCGAAGGTCTATATTGTTAGTCTTTCTTCTAGCCTTCCCCAAGGGGACTTTCAGCCTTTCACAAGAGTGACTATTCATTGGAGGAAAGGAAATAATGAAATTTTCAGGGATTACTGGACACTGGCTCTGAACTGACACTAATTCCAGGAGATCCAAAGTGTTTCAAAGGCCTATCAGTCAGAGTGGGGGTTTATGGGGGTCAAGTTATCAATGGAGTTTTAGTTCAGGTACGCCTCACTGTGGGTCCAGTGGGTCCCCAAACCCATCTTGTGGTTATTTCCCCAGGTCCAGAATGCATCATTGGAATATACATACTTAGTAACTGGCAGAACCCCCATATTGGAGCACTGAAATGTGGAATAAGGGCTCTCATGATAGGAAAGGCCAAGTGGACACCATTAGAACTGCCATTGCCTAGGAAAATAGTAAACCAAAAGCAATACCGCATTCCTGGAGGGATTGCAGAGACCAGTGCCACCATCAAAGACCTGAAAGATGCAGGGGTGGCCATTCCTACCACATCCCCACTTACCTCACCTATTTGGCTTGTAAACAGAACAGATGGATTCTGGAGAATGACAGTGGGTTATCATAAACTTTGCTGTTCCAGATGTGATTTCCTTGCTTGAGCAAACTAATACTTCTCCTGGTACTTTGTATGCAGCTACTGATCTGGCCAATGCCTTCTTCTCAATACCAGTCTCAATGGACCACCAGAAGCAGTTTGCCTTCACCTGGCAGGGGCAACAATATACTTTCATAGCTCTCCCCCAGGGGTACATCGACTCTTTCACCCTGTGCCATAATTTAGTCTGAAGGGACCTTGATCTCTTGTCTATTCCACAAAATGTCACAGTAGTCCATTATATTGATGACATTGTGCTGATTGGACCCACTAAGGAGGATGTATCAAAGACTCTAGATTCATTGTTACAACATCTGCGTAAAAGAGGTTGGGAAATTAACCCAACGAAGATTCAGGCACCCTCAACCTCAATAAAATTTCTAGGGGTCCAGTGGTGTGGGGGCATGTCAAGATATTCCTACTAAAGTGAAGAATAAGCTATTGCATCTGGCCCTCCCCCACCCCCTACAACTAAATAGGAGGTACAATGCTTAGTGGGCCTCGTCAGATTTTGGAGGCAACATATCCCTCACTTTGGTGTTTTGACCTATTTATCGAGTGACATGAAAACCCTCCAATTTTGAGTGGGGCCCAGAACAAGAAAAGGCTCTTCATCAGGTTCAGGCAGCCGTGCAAGCTGCTTTGCCACTGGAGCTATATGATCCAGCTGACCCGATAGTGCTAGAGGTGTCAGTTGTAGATAAAGAC
>NW_022111373.1:21989760-22003354 GCF_000313985.2 Echinops telfairi
AGCTGAGAATGCCCCCTGGCCACTTTGGGCTTCTCATGCCTTTGGATCAACAGGTCAGGAAGGGTGTCACAGTACTGAGTGGTGTGATTGATCCTGATTACTAAGGAGAAATTGGACTGGTGCTACATAATGGAGGTAACAAAGAACATGTCTGGAATCCAGGAGATCCCATAGGCCGACTCTTAGTGTTATCATGCCCTGTGATTAAAGTAAATGTAAATTACAGCATCCCAATCCTGACAGGACATATAATGATCCAGACCTCTCAGGAATGAAGGTCTGGGTCACCCCACAAGGCAAAAAAAACCCACAGCCAGCTGAGTTGCTTGCTGAGGGCAAAGGTAATACAGAATGGGTAGTAGAAAAAGGTAGTTCTACCTATCAGTTATGACCAGGTGATAAATTGCTAAAGCGAGGTTTGTGATTGTAAGTTTATTTTTTTATATGTGCTTATTGAATATCTTTCCTTTGTTCATGTATGATATATCAGACACAATTGGACTCAGTGTGTTTTCCCTTATATGTATGATAGATGTTTTATGTTAAGTATAAGTGTGATTTCATTAATGTGTGGAAATTACATATGGCTAAAGAATTGTATACAGGTGCCAAGTTGGCAAGGGGTGGATTGTGATCGGTAGGTTTATTGTGCCAAAATGGCCAATAAACTCATGTGGGATTAATTGAAGGGCATAGAGATAAATAGCTTGGTGAGTCTTGCCTTTCTTGTCATTTGCTCTTTGATGATCAGACCAGTGTCCGGCTACCTTAGCTTGTTCTGTGCTTCAATTTTTAAGCTACACTAACCCGTGGACTGTGTTGCTGTATGTTAAGGTTCCCTGAAGACCTGCTTTGCCATGCTACTGGAGTATACATCACTTGAGCTGGGGACTGTTGGACCCTGTCATCTAGCTGGCTGTTGGTGACAATGCCTTGCTGTTCACTGCCTGTGACTGGATAGCCTAAATTGCTCTCAAGAGGACTACCTGGCAGCCCTCAAGACTTGAAGGATTGTCAGTCTATTAGCTGTCTCATGGAAGTGAGTAGCACTGAGCCATTTGGACTGTTTTATAGATTAATTAACTATTTATTTCTTATGTTATATATTCATATTTCTATATAAAATCATTAGCATACTGGTTTTGTTTCTCTAGAGAACCCTGTATAACATAACTATGCTAGGAGTAGCACAATTTAGAGGAATGGCATGGCACTCGTTGTCAAAAGAGGTATTGCAAAAGCAGTCTTGAAGTACCACACTGTCTGTCATAGGATTATGTCTCTATGTATTCCGGGAAATCAAAGCAATCATTATTAAATGTATGCACCAAGAGGAAAATCTAGTGAAGAAATTGAATAATTTTACTAATTGCTTCAGTATGAAATTGATCAAACACACAGTCAAGATGCATTGACAATTATTGGTGATTAGATTATAAAAGTCAGAAAGAAAGGCAGGAAAAGGAGTTGGGAAATATGGCCCTGGTGATAGAAAGGAAGCTATAGATCACATGATAGGATTTTTCAAGATCAACTACTTGTTCATTCAGAGAACATGCATTTTTCAGCAACACAAATGGTAAATAAACACACGGACTTCTCCAAAAAATTGACTACATCTGTGTGACGACATGATGAAGACGTTCAATATCAGCTTCTAAAACCATGCCGGGGCTGGCTCTAGAACAGACCATCAACTTCTCATATGTGAGTGCAGGTTAAAGCTGAAAAACAGTTAAAATAAATCCAGCAGAGCTACACAACCTTACGTCTATCCCACCTGAGTTTCAAGCCCATCTCGAACAGATTTGACATATTGAACATTAATGACAAAAGGCCTGACGAGCTGTGGGAGGACTCAAGTACCTGCTTTATGAAGAAAGCAGAACTTCATTAAGAAGACTGAAAATAACAAGTGCATGTCAGAAGAGACCAGAACCCTTCCTCTTAATTACAGAATAGCTAAAGCAAATGGAAGCCGAGATGATCTGAACAGAAAATGTCAAATGGAAACTTAAGAAGAAAAATAGTATAATGTAATGTGCAAAGACCTAGAGTTAGAAAGTTTAAAGAGTACACTCACTATATTTTAAACTAAAATAAAGTTTAAACAAAACAAGCCTCAAGTTACAAGATTCTATTAGCAAAATATTGGATTATTCAGGAAGAATCAAAAGAAGATAAGACTACACAGTCACAGTACCAAAAAGAAGAGGTGGATATTCTACCATTACAGGAGGTATAATATGAGCAAGAAAGAAGTCCAAGGTACACTGAAAAAAATTAGCCAAACAGAAAGCACCAGGAGTTTATGACAAATCAATTGAAATGTTTGAACAAGCTGATGAAACACTGGAATCACTTACTCATCTATGCCAGAAAATTTGGAAAACAGCTTCATGGCCAACTGACAGGAAGAAATCCTTGTGTGAACCCATCTCATATATAGGTCACCCAAAAGAATGCTCAAATAATAATAATAATAATAATTATTATTATTATTATTATATATATATATATCACTGACATCTCATGCAAGTAAAATGTTGATGATCATCCAATAATAGTTTCAGCAGTACATTGACAGGGAGCTGCTAGAGTTTCAGGCAGAACTCAGAAGAGGACATAGGACAAGGGCTATCATTGCTGATGTTGTCAGATGGATTGGGGTTCAAAGAAGAAAATACTAGAAAGAAGTTTACTTGTGTTTTACTGCCTAAGTCAAGGCTTCCACCTGTGTGGATCATAACAAACCATGGATAATCTTCAGAAAATGGGAATTCCAGAACACTTGACTGTGCATATTTGGAACTTGTATATGGGTCAACAGGTAGCTGTGCAAACAGAACAATGGAATACTGTATACTATATGGTTTAAAATCATAAACAATGTGTATCACTGCTGCATCCTCTCACTATACTTATTCACCATAGTGAGCAAATAATCAGAGGAGTTGGAATGCATGAAGAGGAATGTGGCATCAAGATTAGAGGTAGGTTGATTAACAACGTACAATATGCAAATAATACCACCTTGCTTGCTGAAGGTGGGGAAGGCTTGACGCGCTTGCTGGTGAAAATCAAGGACTGCAGCTTTGACTATGGATTAAGACTCAATGGAAACTATGTTTCCTGTTTTTCTCCTCTCAGATTCAAATACTATCTTCTTTTTACAGTGCAGAGTTAATAATTTTAATGGTGTGCAAATGTGTTTTTTTCTTACATGTACTAATACTGAGACTTTTATATGAAGTGACCCATTTTTAATATACAAATTGCATAGACTATAAGTACTGAAGTGCGAATGTGTAAGGAGTCCATTTAGAATCATCCACAGGATACTTCCTGCTTTTTCGGGAACATAGGATAGGCCCTTCAAATGTGAGCAAGTGGGAGGATTTGGCTATCTAAAAGTGGATATTTACTCAGCCTCCTCTTGGTCTTCCCTAGTAGTGTACAGAGAAGAGTTTTAGTTTTGTTTTACTTGTTTCTTGCAAAAACTCTTCTGTCAGAATGTTTTCCTTAACCTAGTTCAAACGGGAATTTTATTCATGCTTATGATTATAAATTGTTCTATCTAAAACCAAAAATGTTTTGAAAACTCTTTCTTCCTAGATCCCTTGTTTCCTGGCTCTATTTTTAATTTCCTTTTTTTATTTTATTTAATTTTTTTTGCTCACCACTGTGCAGTTTAGAGAAACAGTTGCATCCAGGTTGGGAATACTCTGAAATGCATGCCTCTTCTCTTGGCAAGCCTTTCGTATACAACTGCATTAAATGGTGTCTGGTGAAACGTTACCATGTGCATATTCTCCTGAGTTCCTCTGGAACCAAGGCATTCTAGGAGGAAGGATTTTTTTTTTTCATAGTGGGAACAAAAGGGCCTTCAATCACAACATTAAAAGTTAACCAGGCTTCTTTCTCATATAAATATTTCTGTCAAGCCACATCTCTTTTAAGTTATTACGTGAAACAAGTCATAAAAATGCTTTTCCCTCTAATATCCCCTGATACTTTTCAACCATTAAATGCATTAGACAAGTAGTCAATTGCTGGTCCCATTTATTAGTGAAATGACGTTTATTTTTCCTCTGTACAGGATGCCTTCTATGAATCAACAAGTTGGACCATATGGATCTCTTGTTTATTAACCTGGCAGAATCAGGTTAAGCAGTAAGCCCTCAACCCAGCAGGCACAAGGCTAGAAGTCAACGACAGTGGAGCCAGCTACAATGACTCTGATAAACAAAATGCTTACAGTCTGGAAAGGGGTCAGAGTTTCATTTGACTTCCTCAGGTCTCTGCAGCCATCAATTCAGAACTACATCTGGCTGTTTATGCCAGACGCCATGTCTATTCTCTGTGTTGCTTTTAAAACGATGCAAAAGAAAGACGAGGAACAAAGAAATATAATATGTATTTGATTCAAATTGTATTTTCCTTTTCGGAAATGCTTTGCTCTTTTGGTCTGCATGAGAAATTTTATGCTCAAGGATGGAAGGAATATCTTGCATCAAAAAAGCTATAATACTTCTGTATAAGTATTTCTGAAAGATCCTTGTAAAATGCAACATGAATAAATTCTTCAAAAAATCTATTTTACTTGAGGGGAGTAAGATTATACCATACGTCTAGTGGAGAGTAATTAGGGATTTTTATTTTCAATGAAAACGGGTCAATTCCTTAACACCATTTCTTCAAGCTTGCCACCATTATAAACTAAAAAATGGATCTGTATGTATGTGCATGCATTTCTAACAGAGCACTGACTGTCCTTATAAATCAGACAAATAGCCGACGCATGAACAGTCTTTACTGTGATTAAACTTGAAATGTATCAGAGTTCTGGGGTATACTGACTGTATTTTCAGGAATACTTCTCAAATAGAAGTCAATGCCACATTGCTTTAACTCTGAATAAAGTAAAATATATAAACAATGTGCCACTGTCCTATTACATTCAAAATATAAAAAGCCTATCAATGATATCTGAATCAATAATACTATAAATGTTTGAGCCTCAAGGTGTTTTTGTTTTAGGTGAGATTACTGAGCCTTACTTCCCAGACCTCTAAGAATTTTCACACAGCCAAGTTTTCAGAAGTCTGACTCACAGTTCATCTCTGGTCAGCATGGCATCTGTACCCATCCCTTAAACCACACCTCATCTTTAAACAAAGACAATAATAAAGTCATATTTATGCCTAATTTGATACAACTAAATCTGGTATAACTAAAAATGTATTAACCCCATTTACATCTTATATTTTCTGCATACATATGATTACACATAAAAAAGTATAGTTCTAATGCTATAATTGATCACATAGCCATAGCCGCTCTTAGAATTACCTTCTTCCACCACCCATTCTGTATTTCCTTAGCCCCCACCAAACATTTGAGCCGGCCATTGCTCCTTGTTTGGTGGGGCGAACCAACCCTGAATTGCTGAAGGTTTGGGGCCATGAATAGGTCAGAAGGGTTCCTATAGCTTACCTATAATTGACTTTATCACAGGGCATGGCAGTACTAAAAAAGTCCTAAGGAATTTCCTAGATTCCAAACATATTCATCTTGACCTTCAATATGTACTATCACTCCAATGGTTCCCTGGTCATCAGGATTAATCACATTACTCATTACAGTAGCTCCATTTTTGTCTGTTGTTCCAGAGGCAGGGTGACCCAAAGTGACCAGAAGGCATCTGAATGCCCAGGTCATTCAAATGCGTGCTGGGTTTCCAAGTATGAGTATTCTTCATTTGGAACCAAGACCTACAGATGCAGAGAATAGAAGGTGATATGTTCAAGACATACAATTTATGTGAATGGGTCGATTTGAATAATAGTTGTATAATTCCCATGTTCACCCCTTGGTTCCTGGACTTCTACATTCTGGGTATTAGGTAAACATGCTGCTTTACAAAATTTACAGCATTCTAGAGAACAATGCATCAAAACTCCAGCCATCTAGCTGTCACCACAATTGGCTTTAGAATCCCATTCCATTATTGCATCAAACTAGCCACTTCAGGTTTTGGGGGGAACTTGGTAAACTAGTGGATTTCAGAAGCATGACCCCATTGCAACATGCCGTTTGCAGTGAAGGGAGTCCCTTGATCTGAGGCAGCACTATGTGGAGTGACATTCTGCTAAGGCACTCTGTGAGTACACAGATTTCAGTTTTGACAACATCATTGCAAATACTTAGCCAGAGTAAGTGTTCATGCCAGTCAGAACAAAATACTGCTCTTCCCATGTTGAAAATGGTCCTACATAATCAAGCTGCCACCGGGTTGCTGGTGGATCTTCCTGAGGAATGGGTCCACATGGAGGAGTCAGTGTTGTTCTCTGTTGCTGACATGTTGGGCCTTAAACAGTAGCTGTAGCTAAGTTGGGCTTGGTGAGTGGAAGTCCGTGCTGCTGAAGCCGTACATAAACCCAGCCCTGTCACCACATCTACCTTTACCACAAGCATAGTGGGCAACAGTAGGAGAGACTGGGGGGAAAGGATGACTTTCACTCTAGCCACTTGGTTTTAAAATCCTCTTCTGCATGGGTAAGCATTTACATGAGACAAAAATATCCACTTTTTTTTTTGTTTTTGCCCATTCAAGGAGGTTTATCCACAATTCTCCTGCTACCATCAATTTTCTCCTTTGTCATAAAATTTCCAATCCCTCCTCTTCAAATTCCCTGACCACTCAGCCAAACCATTGGACACAGTTCATAAATCAGTGCACAGTGCTTAGTTAACAATTTCGTCTTCCAAGCAAAATGAACAATTAAGTATACTACTTTAATTTCTGCCAACTCAGGGGATTCCCCTGCACCACACACCTTCAGGGAGTTCCCAGAAAGGACTCATAGTACTGCTGCTCTTTGCTTTCCAGTGGTATCTGCCTTTGGTGCAGAATGATAAGTAAACCAAGCATGAGTTTTCTCTTCTTCACTCCACTGATCATAGTGCTCTGTCCACGAGGTCATAAGCAGAGGCAAGAAGAAATGTCATGTGACAGGAGTGGATATCATAGACATTTGGACCATGTCTTCATGCAGTGTACTTTTCCTTTCAGGTCCTGCGGGAGCTTGGTCTCATGGTTACCAGTTCCGTTTTACGATGGAGCACTGCTGGGTATGCACAACTTTAAATGACTGTGGACCAAACAACATCCAGTTCATGATGGGCAGCTCAGGTGGCATGGTAATTTGATAGCCCATGGTGAGGTTATCAGTTTCTGCTAAGATCTGGTAACACTTCAAAAGCTGTTTCTCAAAAAGAAGAGTAGTTATCTAAAAAGAATATCAGGTATTTGCTCTACATCCTGAGTCTGTGCTGTGATTCACCAATAGGGGCCTGTCACAGACTTCAAACTCCCCAGACACCTCAAGCACTCATGGAGTAGCTGGGTGGTTTGCCCCAAATGGTAGAATTGATGGAACAGTTGAGGTCCTTTCATTGTGACACTTAAGCTCTGACTCTGAAAATATGAACTCATCTCTCTCTTTTTTTTTAAATCACTTTTTGTACTGGAAGCAGTGACAACCAACCAGTTTCCAATACCTCTCATCCTGACAAAATTGCTGAATAATGCTAAATACAGGATCACTCGTAGCCTCGTTTCTCACCAATACTTCATGTGTTAGTAGTGATATTTTGAATATTAATATTGCTACCGTGTGCCATTGAAGAAATGATGTGGCTGTGTGAATTTGATAATATCTGGAAATTAAGTTGATCATAACAACCACTGTGGAAGGAGAGACAGTTGCTACTGATAGCTGGTTGGTAGGGGCCAAGGCTGCTGCTTAATCTTTGTGCAACAAAGAATTCTCCAGATCAAAGTATTAGTAGTGCCAAGTTGAGAAAGTCTGCCATGTATTTTAATGAAGAGCTTTCCATAGAGGCTATTAAAATGTAAGGGGTTGTTTTTATGCTTGCAATATAGTGTTTCTAACTTCTATAGGCCTCCTGCGTTTAACTTGGGTCATTTGGCATCTTAAAAAACTTTCTCATGTTATCTTATCATTAGTATATTCTTAGGGCTTATGACCTCTATCTTTCTGCAAGTAGGTGCAATTTAACTACTAAATTCACCATTCACTACTGGTAATAAGAATTGTGCCTTTTTCTGTCAAAAAGTTTTTCAAAATTGATATATATATATAGATTTTACAATCTGAGATTCACTTTTTTTCTACTTTACATATTATGGTATGAGGGACATAACAAAAATAGAGTAAGGTACAAATGTAAATATAAATTGCATATAAATTATGACTCATTAAAACTATCTTCTGCCATCTCTACATTTTGAAATAAATTATCTCCAAAGCTGTTTAAGGTTACATCTCATTGCAACTACACAATGAAAAATCATGTAAATTATTCAACAATTTTTAAATCTTAATTATGTATCCTCTTGATTAGAGTAGTTTAGAAAACTAAACTTCAAGCTCTAATTTTTAGAGTTGATAGGAAACTGAGGAAATGGCATAGAAGCAACATTTTGCCTCTTCTAATTTCAAAAGGGAGAAGGGGAACCCAACACCACAGCACAAGTCCAAGGTCCCCATGATGCAGGTCCTGTGTATTCATCACCAACTTATGGAACCTTATTCTGACCCTAACCATCTCTACTTGGACTCTCTACTTTTCCTCTGGATTCAAGAATCCATTGCAGTGGTCACCACACAGAACTCACATATAATACTCATGATTATGGTGTTTATTAAGGAAGTTAACAGGTTACAAAACATTAAGGTTGCAGTTCATTGTCCACAAATGTACCTAATCCCACCCATGATGGCAAGATAATCTCTTTCTGGTCCTCAGCCTCTCACCCATACAGAACCCTGGCCACTGTCCAGATTTAGCAAGTGTCTAAGTTTGTTTAATTCTGATATATGGTGAAAGGTCACCTTACTCTACAAGCCAATTTCTTTTTCAAGAGCTCTCAGTTTTACATGTTCAGTAGACTGATAAGCCTGTCACTCGTTCTCACTGTCATGGTGCTACTTCTCTCTCTCTCTCTCTCTCTCTCTCCACCTCTGCTACCTCACCATTCAGGGATCTTGGATGTGATTCATTCCAGAGTTTTCACTTTGGATGGTCATGAAATTATTTTTTCCTGATTCTGAGAGGCTTACTTGTTGCTCAGTGGAATGACACATCAACCCTTTTGTGTATACTTTCACCCAGTCATTTGCAAAGACTTTTAAAGACTATAGATAGCTGAGTTACATTAAGTACTTTCATTTTACCACATATTCTTTTCATTTGGTTCCTTACATAATTTTATTGTCTCTCAATCAAGTAGCCTTACCCCCAAAATAAGGGCTGTCCAATGAACATTACTCAATTAATATAGGTTGCTGTTTCAACTAAAGAAGTATTGACTGACGATATTATGTGTTGTGAACGGTGTAAAGTGATGGAAACACAAAGGCGAGGAAGATATTAAATATAAATGTCATATGAATTTTGAACAGAAATAAGAGACTAATGAACTCCACAATGGAAGCTGAAGGAGAAAAAAACAACATGTACACAGAGACTCTTTATGATGAAGAAAATGTCAATGAGCGAAAACCATTCAGGAAAAAGGAAATAATTAGAAAACCACATTCCTACGGATGAGGAGAGGTCAGTGCGGTTACAGCCCTCACCCACCTCATTGAAAGGAACATCAAGGCAGGAGACAAAACTTGAAAGGGTGTCTGCAGACATATTTATAAGATCAAAATTTCCCTGCTATAGTTATGATATAACTGCACAGTTAATAGTGAATCATTTGATATTTTAAAATTTAAAAAGGGACCTAGTCAGATTGGCATTTAGAAAAATGAACCTTCAAGCATGTTCTGAAGAAGCAAATAGATGAGAGAAAATGTAGAATCAGGGTTAACAAGAGTTTACTAACAAGATATTTCGACTAAAGGCAGTTGATATCTTGAGGAAATGCCAGAAGGACGTAGGAAGAAAGAATGCACTGTAGCACTCTTTAGGACGTTGAATGGTCAAAGCATGGTAATAATATATATATATTATATATACACACATACATATATATATACACACACATACATATATACACACACACATATATACACACACACACACACACACACACACATATATATATATACACATACATACATACATACACACACATTAAGGAGAGATTCCTGCAAGATGATGCCCAGGTAAGCAGCTTGCATCGACAGCTCATGGGGAATCAGTAAATTCACTGTGAGGAGACCAAGTCAGGGATTAAGGTAAGTTAACTAACTCCCATAGCAATTCAGAGTATTCCCTAGGCCAAGGCGGTGACCTTCCCCACAAGCTAGCCCCGCTCCAGAGACCCTAAGCTCTGCCTAAAGTTTGCCCCATTTTCCACACACATCACCCCGCTGCCACATCTGGTCGCCTCCCACCACAATCCTATGGTCCCACCAGCTGCAGCTAGACCCTGTCCGCAGGCCACCCAAGGAGAGCCCCAAATGAACAGCCCCTTACACAACATCAGCTGGTGGTGGTACCCTCTGTGGTTGGAACCCACCCCCACCTCTGTCTCCCACACATAACTAAGGCACCTGTGCCTGGGTTTCAATTACCTATCAACTGCATCCCTTGCCACTGCTACCAGAGCCTACCAGCTATCTATGTGGGGCTCCAACAGCCATGAATGGGACACTTCCAGAATTACACAGAGTCCAACCATGACCCTTTAGCCTGTGACTGGATCCCTCTATAGCAAGTGACCTCAGCTCTTAAAGCAACAGTCAGAACGCATCCTCCTTCCTCTGCAGATTGTTTCACAGGGCCAACTTGGATACCACGGCCCTTTGGTGAGTCTTTCCTGGACTTGTGCCTTCTCTGCTGGGCCACCTCAAGATCCGAAGATTTCCAGGAGAGCAGCTGCAGGCCCTCAGCTTCTCCTCTGGGTTGCTTGTGACCCGGGGTCTACATGCAGCAATGCCATGATCAAGCAGTTTTACTGTCAGCCCACGTCCAACACCAGGGCTTTCTCTGCAGCAGCGCTGCAACTCTATGGACTCTCTGCCAGTCAGGCACCAACCCAGGGGATTATGCAAAATATCTCTTTGAACCCATGGCTTCTGGCCCAGATTCACAGTGTCCCAGGCAGCCTACATGACCCTGACCTGGACCATAATCACCCAGATGCACTGGCCATAGGCCATCTTCCAAGTACTCCCACTACTGACAGCCACCAAACTGCTGAAGCATCTCCATTACATAGTAGGCCAATACTCAAACACAGTAGGCTACAGGAAGGCCCCATAATCACTCTTAAAAGCCGAGACAGAAAGGTCAGGGCCCCTGTGTCTTTCAGGAATATGGTGCCAAGTGCCACCAAAAAGTAACCTATATCACCCTAGGTAAGAATTCAAGAGAAACAAAATGCAATGTGAGAGGTAGTCCTAAACTTAATGATACTCATAAAAGAAGCAAAAAATAAAAAATCCTCAGAATGCTTCTTGGACTCATATAGGATATGAGGGAAGAAATACAGAACAAGGATACACCAATTAAGGAGATAAAGTCCATGATTGATGGGATGAAGTCCACACGCCAAAAGGAACTACAAGTGTTATGGGGCTAGGTAATGGAAGCAAAAAACAAAATGACAGACCAACAGACTAAACGAGTCAGAGAATCATGCCAGTTATCTTGAGGACAACGAGCCAGACTTCAACAAATGGGAAAGACAGTCAAACAAGACAGTCAAAGAGGCAGAAGAAACCCTGAGATCAATGACAGATGCTATGAAGAGGAATTCCTATTATTCAAATAATAGGAATACTGGAGCAAGACCCAACAAACAAGTCCACAGCTAAAGTATCAAGGGAATTTCTAGAAGAAAACTTCCTCAACTTGTTGAATGAGACTCAGAAAATCACACAGGAAGCAGAGAGGACACCAATTAGACTAATCCCCAGGAAGAAATCACCAATGCATATCATAGTTACATTATCCAACTTTGAGGAAAAGGAAAAACTTATAAGTGCAGCTAGAGAAAAAAAGACAGTCACATACAATGGTATGCAGGTAAGAATATGCTCAGACCTATCGGCAGTTACCATAAAGAGGAGGAGAAAGTGGAGTAACAGCTTCCAAAAGTTGAAAGAGAACAATGCCAATCCAAGAATCCTCTATCCCGCCAAATAGTCTATCAAGATAGATGGAAAATTAACAGTCTTCCCAGACAAGGACAGACTCGAAGAATACGTTATAAGACACCCAAACTAGCAAAAAATCCCTTCCAACTCACTGTGGTCAGAAGATCAACGTTCATCAAGTACAAATAGAAGACCACAACAACCCCACCTGGAAGTCAATATGCCGAAAACAATCACAAAGTTAACATTGTCTCAAGGGTGACAAGAAGGCTAGAATGGAGCGCCTCTACATATATTCAGCACAATGCTATGTGGGGAGATACCAGACATCAAAGGTATGGGGTGACAACAGTGAATCCACAGTTGAGAGACACATCTTCAGCTCACAGACATAAATAGACTAAGACTAAAAGACTGGTGAAAAATATACTTAAAAAATGGCAAGCAAAATGAAAGCATCCTAATCTCGTACAAAATCGATCTCAAGGTGCAGATCAAAACAAGAGATAAAGGTGGTCACTGTATAACGCTAAAAGGATCAGTAGATCAAGAACCCGTGAGAACAATAAATATATATGTGCATAACAAGAGACCTGTGAAATTTGTCAAGCTAATTCTTCAAAACTGAAAATAGAAATCACAGACTCAACAATTATAGTAGGTGACTTTAATACACCACTATTAGGGAAAGATAGGTCACCAGGAAAGAAACTCAACAAGGAAGTTACAGAGCTAACCACTACAATTAGGCAACTCAACCTGATAGACCTTTATAAAACTCCCCACTCAAATGCAAAATAAATTCATCTTCTTTTCAAGTGTACATGGCTCTTATTCAAAAACAGACCACATGCTTGGGCACAAGTTGAACCTGAGTAAATTCAAGCACAGAGATCATCCAGACTTTCCTCTCAGAGCACCATGTCATAAAGCTTGACATTAACAAAAGGATGATCAAAAAACAAGGACAAATAATTGGAAGATGAATAATGATCTGTGGAATGAGTGGGTACAGGTGCAAATTGGAGAGGATATTAGGAAATGTTTAGAAACTAACGAGAATGAGAAAACAGCATATCCAAACTTTGGTGACACAACCAAAGCAGTTATCAGAGGTTGTGTGATAGCAATTAATGCACATATGAAAAAAGAAGAGAGATTCTTGACTGATACATTACCACAAATATTCAGCAACTAGAACAGTGTCAACAGAACAATCCTTCCAATAGTGAAAGAAAAGAAATAATAAAAATTAGGCTGGAGATAAAGGAGCAGGAAGACAAGAGAAGAGTGCAAAAAATCAATGCAGCAAAAAAAAACTGGTTCTTGCAAACTGGTGCTTGCAAACCTAAGCAAGGATAGGTAGGAGCAAACACCAATAGCCAGGATGAGGCATTTATCAGGGGAAATCAGAACAGACCCTAATGAGATTAAAAGGATAATTACAAACT
>NW_022111373.1:22004834-22005799 GCF_000313985.2 Echinops telfairi
AACTACACAGCGACAATGGTCAAAACAGCAAGATATTGGTATAATGACAGATACTCAGACCAATAGAAAAGAACAGAAAACCCACAAGTAAAACCATCATCATATAGACAACTAATCTTCGATAAGGGCCCCCAAAATATCAAATGGGAAGCAGATGCTCTCTTCAACAAGTGGTGCTGGAAAAAATGGATATTAACATACAGAAAAATGAAGCAAGAACCTTACCTCATCCCACGCACAAGAACAAACTCAAGGTGGATCATAGACCTCAAAGTAAAACCCCAAACTATTAGGGCTATCAGTGAAGGAATACAGACAAACCTGGGAAGTTTGACACAGGAAATACCTGGGCTAACAGAAATTGGGCAGAACACGCACACAGAGAAGAAGCTGAAATTGACAAATGGGATATACTAAGGGTAAAACACCTTTGCGCATAAAAAAACTTCACTAAGAGAGTAATAAGAGAACCCACAGACTGAGACAAGATCTTTAGGAATGACACGTCAGACAAAGGCCTTATTATTAAAATATACAATACCCTAATATCCTGCAACAAGAAAAAAGCAGAGTCCTTTGAGGAAGTGAGCAAAGGACGTGAACAGGAGTTTCAAAGAGAGGAAACCTGTGGTAGTCACCTAATCGGGTGTCAATTTAGGGATTAAGATTTTAGGGGTAGAGTCCAGGCTGTCAATCTGGAGATGGCCAATGAGACTTCTGTGGGCATGGCCTTTTCCTGAGAATTCTGGAAAATCTGGAATTTCCTCCTTGGAGGCAGAAGACACCTCTCTCGCTCTGTTACTCCCTAGGAGACATTGAAGAACACAAGTCACAAGGATACAACCAGACCTCTAAAGCCAAAGAAACCACAGGGAGACACCCGCCAGTGCTGAGATGCTTCCAATGACACTAGATCCAAAGACTTTCTACCCACTGGCCTGTGATCTTCTACATTCAGCATCATT
>NW_022111373.1:22007649-22020686 GCF_000313985.2 Echinops telfairi
TGTACATGTATTTATAAGGTATCAGGCTGACATTGGGCTTCAAGCCTTCCTTGAACACAAGAACACTGTTCGAATAACCTGGCATTCTGTGATGCTCACCTTCCCAACATGATCACTGAAGACAAAAGTGTGCATAAGCAAATGTGGTGAAGAAAGCTGATGGTGCTCAGCTATTATAAGATATAGTGTCTGGGGTCTTAAAGGCTTGAAGTTAAATAAGAAGCAGCCATTTGGCAGGGAAGCAACAAGGAACTGATATGAAGGAAGCACAACAACCCACGTGATCATGAGGTGTATTTGGGATCAGGTATCAGAAGACCCAAAACAAACAACCATTTCAATGTGAACTAGGAGGTGCAGAATGGAGATCTGAAGCCCATCTGTAGACAATTGGACATCCTCTCAGATAAGGGTCACAAGGAAGGTTATGAGCCAGCCAGGGTGCAGTATAGCACCGGCAAAACACACAATGCCTGTCTAGTTCTTTAATGCCCACCCCCCCCACCCGACTATCATGACCCAAGTTGTATCTTACAAATCTGGCTAGACCTGAGCATGCACAGTGGTACAGATGAGAGCTCTAGAAACACAGAATTCAGGACGGATAAGCCCCACAGGACCAATAATGAGAGTCCGTGAAACCATGAGGGTAGAGGGAACTGAGGGGGTTGGGGAGAAAGGGGAGAAAGGGGAGAAAGGGGGAAGCCACTTCAATGATCAACGTATAACCCCCATCCAGTGGAAAGAACAACAGAAATGTGGGTGAAGGGAGACAGCTGACAGTGTAAAATCTGAAAATAATAATATATTATAAATTATCAAAGGTTCACGAGGATGGGAGGGTGGGGAAGGAAGGAAAAAAGGAGCTGATACCAAAGGCTCAAGCAGAAAAAAAAACGTTGATAATGATGAAGGCAGCATATTTACAAATGTGCTTGGTAAAATGTGCTTGATATGGATTGCTATAAGAGCTGTAAGAGCCCCCAATAAAATGATTTACTAAAATTTTAAAAAAGTAAAATTCAATGGAAAAAAATAAAGTAAAAAAAAAAATTTTAAGTAGGGAGATAATGGAAAAATGCCCGTATTGTTTCTAGTGTAGTGATTTAGATGGATAGTACTGTAATTTCTCAAGATATAAAAAAGCAGGTTTCAAATAAATGCCCTGTTATTTATATAAGTTTCATTATTATTTTAAATACTTAATCAATCCATACCATCAAGAAAATTAATTTACTCAACAGTGAATTATAACAATATTGTTTAAAGTGTGTACACTGGCTTTGTAAATCACAAATTTTCCAAAAAGAACTTTACTTGTGAATATTATTTTCATTAATAAAATGGGATTCAATTGGGAATTTTTAAATTATATTTCAGTGACTATCATGTCTTATCAGAATAAGGTAACAGATTGTGCAGGGAAACAATGCTTGAAAACGCTTAGTTCATCTGAGGGCAAGGCATGTTTGGGTCATCCACTGGACTTCATGGAAGTTGCCGATAAATGCAGTGCCTGATTCTTTTCTTATCCTTTGTGGATCAGGGGATTCTTAGAGAAGTAGATGAAGACTATGACTTGCACAATGGCAACTCCCAAAGACATCCTTGCATCAAATATAGCCCCAGAGAGGTATTTCTAAAAATTAAATAGAGATTTAGAGGTAATTCTTTCGTAGTAATGGGGAGTGTTCTCTCTTCCAAATAAAGATGAGGGTGTATTAGAATCAGGGTTAGAGAATTCAACACTATTAATGTTTGGAGCTGACCGAATTAGGCACTGAGAGCTGCTAACCATAGAATTTAGGTGTTTGTGAACCCAACAACTTCTCTTCAGGAGGAAGATAGCACTGTCTGATCCTGTAAATATTTAAAGGTTCAGAAATCCAAAATGCATTTTTACCCTGTCCTACAGAGTCCCTGTGAGTCAGAATCAAATTAATCGCACGGAACTCTTTGTTGGGGGTAGAGTGGGGAGGAGAGAATTCTGCATTACAGAAAAATAACCAACATTTCTGGCTTCTATTAAATACCATCATCTGCTCCCAGTTATAATAAATACAATTATCTCCAGGCCTGGAAATTATCATCTGGAGGACAAAATTGTTCCTATGTTAAAATTAATCCCTTTTAATTTTATATAGTCCCATGTAGAGACAAAAATCTTTGGGGAAAAATACAGTTTTATAGAAACGTTCTTGAGTAGATTCACAAAATTGGTAAGCAACTAAAGTCAGTGTTAGGTCTCTTGTTTCTTAAGATATTTGAGATTTCCTTGAACCCATATACTTGCAGGAGTGAGAAGTTTCCTCTCTCCATAGAAAGCTGAGAGCCACCGTAAAGCAAACAAATCAACAAGCAGACAAAAACTAAAACAACACAATGCTTTCAAATCCATTTTGACTCAGTGGCTCTATAAGATAGAGTAGAACTGGTTCATAAAGGATCTGAGATGAAATCTTTACAGAGACCCTGCATTCTCCTATGGAACAACTGGGGATTTAGACCACTGACAATTAGGTCAGGGCACGAGGCTTAACCCACCATGTCACTAAGACTCCCGGAGAACCACTGCAACGGACTGTATCTGTTCACTTTCCCTTCCTCTAAAATTCAATTTCTCCTTCGAGAAATTAAATACACAAGCATGAGCAATAGAGAAACTGATATTATAACAACAGGAAATACATCAATTCTAAATATACATGTTAGTCACCAACTGATTATGCTACTATTTGATTGGTAAGCAAGGCTGTGCTTTAAAAAAAAAAAGGCAACTTTATCTAGATATCTTCGGGAAATCTGAAAACTAGAATACATTGACATCAGATGTAAAAACCTGCTTATGTCCACATATGTGTGCTAAAAATTCACTAAAAACTTATTTTTAACCTGTTTGCCATGCCTTTGTCATAAATCTCATTCCATAAACCTATAAAATTTTCCTTTCCCTTTTATTTATGACTTATGTTTATTTCTTCCTATTCTGTGTAACAAACTTCTGTGCTTTACTTTCAACATTCATTAAGACATTTTCTGATGTTGTTTTCCACTTTTATTCTAGGGACACTCGCTCACTGACTGTTAGCCAACATTTTTTCAGGTAATCTGACAGAGGTGGTACTTTTACCTAAAAATAAAATAGCTAAAATTTAGCAAAGTCTTTGGCCAGGCAGAACAAATACTACCTTGACAATATGTGTGGCTTTGTAGTAATTTTGGGAAAAGAGAAATGGCAGCTTCAGTTAATTCTTCTTCAAGATAAACGGTCCATAACTTTAACTGCCATTTTTCCTGTGATTGCTGTCTAGCATATGGATTTGAAGGATGGAGTTTGGGCTGATAGATAACACTGGTATGATAAACTTGCCATGCCAGATGGCGTTAGAGATAGCAAAAGGAGAGTTTGAAGGAAGCGCAGCACTTGAGGCTTTGAAGATCTGAACTGCCATGCCAATCCTGATATGTCCCAAGAGTTGCAGAGACGTCATTCTTCATGTGGGCACTCTTGCTGACATATGATGCAGCATGGTGCCAAATGCAACCAAGTACCTCATATGGTTCCCTAGTTCAGCCATTTACTGCTTGCATTGCCCTGTGCAATGTAGCATATTAAATCTACCTCACGACCATTGTTCTGCCAGAAAAAAAGAAAATAAAAATTGGTGAATGAGGTACAAAGACACTGTCATTCTGAAGTTCAAAATATTCGGTATATTTTGGTTTAAAAATTAAAAAAATATTTTAGAACTGTGTATGCTTTCAAGGGATGACACATAACCATCCAAGGCTTATGTGATTAAAACAAATATTTAGGAAATCATGGAAAAGTTTCTCAATCATTGAAAGTTATTGTTAAGAATCTAATGTAAATTTAATGAAGGTTCATATTTGGAGAAGTTCAAGTACCTACTACAGAATGTATTCTGAGAAAACCTAATAATATTCCTGTACATTCTAACCATCTCTTCCAGATGGGCTATTCCTTGCCCAAATGGTTACATCACAATGTCAACTGACATGGAAGGAGAATATATGAACAGGAGAGTACAGATATTAGTGGCTTCTTGTGTATAAGGAAACTTTTAAAAATATTAATAATGCCAGGAATTTTTTTTGTGCAGTAACAGCAAAATTCAATTTCAACCATTAAACAAAGTCCAAATAAAATTAATTAATGGAAGTGCTACTAAAATACGAAGAGTTTGCCATAGCAATATTTCTCAAATAGTTATTACTAATGGCCCAGAGGCTTTTAACAAATATTTCACCATGGATGCTAAGTGTCAGACACTGAAGTATGTTCCATATAGAGCAGTAAGGAGAGGAAATGTGTTTTAAAGGGTTAGACAGAAAAAAAAAATCACTTTAAAGACAAAAATTTTGGAATACTATATGCAAGTAAAATATTTTCCTTATTTAATTTAAAATATGCTGTTTAAGTGTTATAAAGCCGTGGAATATCTTATATGAAATTATGTCCTACATTTATTTTAATGAATGATTATAATGATCTGTCATAAAAAACACTTTGATTACCTTATAGATACTGCTCCAAATCATGAGAAGCCATCTTCTCAGAGGCTTCTTAAAGTGTGGTTATCCATATTCCCAGCACAAACTTGGAAAGATTTAAAAGAGCAGTCTTCAACACACACGTTTCTAACATACTTCAAGGTTTCCTTTAACTGAAAGTTTAAAATCCAAGAGCATAGATAGTCTGAACTTGGGCTATAAGTAAAACTATTATTACCTTTTAATATCATTTTATAATGAGGATACATATCACATGCGCACGCTTTAAGTTCATGTAAAAATATATTATCTTTCAATTCAATTTCCCATTAACTCTTTAAAGTACACTGTGTGTGTATGCGTACACACACACATTGCAATCACTCTTAGAAATATTGTACTAAGTATTTTTCAAGAAATATCAAATATTAGTTGTAAGGCCAAAGTTATTTAATATATTTCAAGAATTCAAAAACTATATATTTAGCATTGTTCTAAAATACAAAAGAAATTAAACCTGCTGATCATTTATCTGTCAGTTTGTCATAATGTGGTGATTTGAGTGTTACTGTGACGTTGAAAGCAAAAGCTACGTCATCAGCATTTCAAATTCCATCAGTGTCAGGAACGCTGGACAGGGTTCAGTGTAATTTACAAATATGACAGACTTGGAAGAAAATCCTAGCGATCCACTTTTAAAATCTGACCAATGAAAACGTATGGATAACAGCAAGACATTGTCTGATATAGTCCAGGAGGCACTCAAAATATGACCAGGGAGGAGCTGTTTCCTAAAAGCAGAATTGACTTTCGCACAAAGGCAGGAGTAAAGCTCCTGGGACCTTCATTTGTTACTGTGGCTGCACTCACAGTCACAATAAATAACCATGGGCATCCACTGCTCACTGGAATGCGAGACGTACTGAGCATGAGTGTAGGAAACTTAGAAAACTTCAAAATGAAATGGATATTAAAGATTGATATCCGAATCATTGATGTGAAAAAATGAGCTGGCATTGGTCATTTGAAATTGGAAAATCAGGTAGTTTACTCTTTTGAGAATGACAAATTGAGGAGGAATGGTGTTGCTTCAAAAAGAACATTTCAAGACCTATCCTAAAGTAAATAAAAAGTAAAGTGACAAGATAATATTTATATGTCTACAAGGAAGAAGAGTTAATATGACTACTACTTAATTTTACATAACAATCACTTTACAAAGTTGTTTGTGAAGTGTTTATGAAGCCCAAGATGAAGAAATAGGAGATTTTTAGCAACATTTGCAATCTGAAATATATCAACCATGAAAACAAGATGCCTTGATAATTATAGGTACATGGAATTTGAAAAGAGGAACAAGGAAGCATGATCAAGACTGAAAATATTGTGTTGGTGAGAGAATTGACACTGAGCCTCACATAATAGAGTTTTGCAAGCCTGCTGAATTATTATTATAAGTGTGCTATTTCAATAACATAAGCAGTGACTATCAACTTTGGCTTCATGGATGAAATACATAGAAATGAGTCCATTACATCTGTGGAACAAGATGATCTCAAACTAACTGCTATCAAGTTGATTCCAATTCACACTAACCTTATAGGGCAGGGAAGAACTACCCTTGTGGATTTCTGAGACTAATTATTTAAGGGAATGAGTTTTATCTTTCTCCCATGGAGTGGCTAGTGGTTTTGAACTATGAATTTGAATTATAAGCCAGACATGTAACCCACTACATGCTCAGGGAACCTGCACCTCTGTGGAAAGAGAAGGTAGAGAAGTTTAATGCCATCAGCCAGAACAGAATCAAGGGCCAAGTATGAAATAAAGCATCTATTGCTAATACGCAAATTAAAGATAATGCTGGGAAAAAAAGCCAAAGTATAACCTTGTGCATATGCCACATACATTTAAAGACTATCTCAAGGATCTATGTGACGCATTGTACATTAACACCAAGGACCAGCCAAGTTATCAAATGATATCCAGCGTACCATGCTTAAAGAAGGAAAAGTACCATGAAAAAGACAGGAAAGGAGAAAAGACCAAAATAGTGACACTTTCCAAACTGCTTTAGAACTGAAACAATTAGAAGAAAAGATTGACTTTGAAAAGCTGAAGAAAAGATTCCAAAGGTGGCCGGAGAGGATGATGTAAGGTTTGTAATGAGTGTGCGACACCTGGAGATGGAAATCCAAAAGAGAAAACCATGTTCAGCATTTATCAAATGGAAAGTACTGAAGGAAAACCAAAGTCAATCCCCAAGTTGCAATACTGAAATCTATGCACAAAGTGCGGAAAGACACAAGAATTAGCAGCATCTAAAGAAGATGAAAGGAATCCATAGAGTTACTGCACCCGAACGAGTGGGTCACCTTTCATCCATGTTAGGAGGCAGCTTAAAATCAAGACACAGTGCAGTTCCTGCTGCTAGATGCCATCCAGTCATGGTCCACTCATTGTCACTCCCGTTCTTTGCACAACAGGAATAAACGCTGTCCGGCACTGTTCCATCATCACACTTGTTCTTAGATCTGCATCCATTGTTGCAGCCACTGTGCAATCCGTATGTGGAGGGCCTTCCTCTGCCGTGCCCCAATAACGATGTCCTTCTGCAGGGTCTGGGCTCTCCTGACATCAGGTCCAAAGTGCCCAGATGAAGTCCGGCCTCTCTTGCCTCTAAGGGATGTCTGACTATAGTTGTTTATTCCTCTTGGCAGTCTATGGTTCTTTCAATATTCTCTGTCTGAACCCAGATCCCAACACGTAGATTCTCCTTATTCAATGCCCAACTTTCACATACATAAGAGGAAATTGAAAATATCATTTTTGAGGACAGGAAGACATTAGACCTCAAAATAGCCTCCCTGCTTTTCAACACCTCAGAGAGGCCTTTACAGCAGATTTATCCCCACACAATACGCACTTTGACGCTTGACCCCCGCTTTCAATCAAGACAAAATCCTTGACAACTTCAATATTTTCTCCATTTATCATGAGTTGTGAGAATTTTAATCTTTTCCACATTGAGTTCTAATCTAATTTCTTGATATTACCAATGGCTTTAGTGAAGTTGGTATTTTTTTTCTTCAGAGTCATGTTTCTTGGCTTTCACCGCCGTTTTTCTGTCAGTTTGTTGTACTGTGATGGTGAAACCCAAGTCACACTGGTTCTGAAAAAAAGAAAATGTGAACTTCTCTAAAGGCAAAGGCAAGATCAAGACATTGACAATAATAATTGAGATGCTTCAACAAGGGGTAAAACCGGGCAAGACTCACTCAACTAGGTTCATAAATTTGAAAGCTGTACAACATTACAGCCGTGTTCTTTGCACAAATCCTATAAACATGTTTGTGCATTTATTGTGCCTTAAGGATTTGTGTTCATGTACCACATGCTTCCAGCTTTAACTTTCTAATATCATAATAAACATCTCAATTTTACTTTTAAATAGAATGCAAGTTTATAGAAACAAAGAGTTCTTCAAATGAGATATTATATCCAGGGTTGGGAGGGAGAATATTCTTTCAAAAATAAGGTTAAATTTTAAACAATAGTTTCAACTCATGTAGAGCATATATTACATGCTCTACAATGTGTAATTTCTGCTTGACAGCATTCCAACACACATACATGAGATACAGTAACTCCTGCAGACTCTCACTTTTAATTCTACTTCATTAGAAAGAAATGAAAACTATATTTTGAGACCTAATAGGATTTTTGTTTATAGATTATAGTATATAGATTAGGGAAGTTTTCGTCCTTACATCTTTGAATATATTTGTATTCTTATTATTCATCAAAAGCCTAATATTTCTTCATTTTCCTCCTTTGACTATTTTACTTATGTCCATTTGTTTCTCGTACTTTTATATCTTAATTGCTTTTCTCTTCTTTTATGTGATTTCTCTTCAGGTGGCAGAAAAAGTTATGTGCTCTATTGATCAAAAGGTTGGCAGTTCAAGTCCACCCAGAGGATCCTGGGGAGATATCTTAGGCAATCTACTTCTGGAAGTTCACAGGCTTGAAAATCTTATGAAGCTCTCCTCTGCAATGCACATGAGAGGATTTCCATAATCTGGAATTGATTTCACACAACTAAAAACACCCTGCCTAGACGAATGGCTGATTCCTTTCTTTCTGTCATTCATTTAGTATTTTTATCTTTCAGTCTATTTTGAAAAGACTGAAAGAAAATTAAAAAATATTGTATATTTTCTTTTTTTAAACTTTCCAGTAATTTTGTTACAACCTAATCTAGACATTATACCATTCTATAATTCAGTCATATTATGCAGTGTTGTACAATTGCTACCATAATCCATTTCAAAACATTTTTCCCTCTTGTACTTCTTGATATCAGCTCCCCTAACCTTTCCACCTCCCCTGCTGTGCCTCCAGGAACCCTTATTTTAGTTATTGTACATATAAATTCTCCCATTCTGCCTTTCATCTAACCAAAAACAGAAAAATACACATCGGAGACGCAAAAAGACTATCAATAATGACAAAATATCACAGATATAAACCCCAGTATAAAAAAGGAAATATAAAAAACCAGATCAAGCACAAAGGATATCAAAAAGGATATCATATAAGAAGGCTTTAACCATTCGGGTTAGATTTATCATTTAACGTACTACAGTCATCACTACAATACTCTGATAACCAGGTTATCCCCATCCTTCCATATGGATAGACGGGAATCACCAGAGCCTTCTTCACTGTGTAGATCTTGCAGTTGTATTTTGGGGTCAACGGTATATTTTATTTGATATTTGACAGAAGACTTTTCTAAAATGGTGCCCCTTCTTCCACAAGTAATCATTGCAATATACATGTTCTTCATCTACCTTTTGCTTATTTTTCTTTTGCAGGTTCTATTCAGAAGGCCATGCTTTTAACCTCCTGCTTATCACTTAGCTTTAAAATATATTAAATATTTAATATTGTGGATTTGAAAAAGTAGAACAAAAGGAAATGAACTACAAAATCCACGTATATTGGCTGCTTTGAGTACCCACCCACCTACTAGTTTTCTTCTACCAGTGGTTCTCAAACTGTGGGTCACAACCCTTTGGGGGCTCAACTGACCCTTTCACAGGGGTCGCCCAATTCATAACAGTAGCAACATTTCAGTTAGGAAGTAGCAACGAAAATAATTTTATGAGTGGGGGTCACCACAACATGAGCAATTGTATGAAAGGGTCGCCAGAAGTCATTCCATGCACCTCTCCATTCTCCCAAGTGTCAGCAGTTAGATCATTGATGAATAATGCACTCATTGCAAATCTCACAGAGATTTAAACACTTTGGTTTAAGATATGGTTACAGTTGTCTCCTCTCCTTCCTTCACACTGCCTTAAAATCCAGAAGTCTCTTAGGCACATTAGTTACGTATAGGAGCGTTAGTTATGTATAGAAAAAAATGATATCGGTATGGTTTCTTCTGGATCATATGCATTGGCAGGTGGTGAGATTGAATTAGAACTGTGCAGAGCTATCTCCCAGCATTGTTGTGACCTTTCTTTAAATTAAAGCTCTCCTATTACTAAAGAGATCCTGGGATATATTGCTGTAACTATTACACTTGCTTTCAGGTCTGAGGTATATGGCACAATCTCTCAGTCTCATGCCTTACTTAAACTAGATAGTGGTCAGTACCTTACCAGATAGATTTGGGTTGTTGGTGTATCCTTACTTCAGCATTAGGATTACTGCCTTTCAGTAGATTTTATTATATATTTTTTTCTCCCATGGTTTGATCATGTCAAGCACAATTTTACAATTGCTACCACAATCAGTTTCCAAACATTCTTTTCTACATGGGCTCCTTGATATCATCTCCCCTTCCCCTCCCTCCAACACTGTATCCCCTGCCCCCAAAACCCTTATTCTACTCTGTGTCTATAGGTCCATCACTCCTGGGTTTCATATATTGAAAAATGGAAAAAACATAATTTCAACTCCAATTACAAGACACATAACATTCTTTATTCAGCCATCTTTAACCAGAAAATTGATTTTATGTCTATATATTTTAAATCAAAGCATATTTGAGTTGTATGAAAAAGTACAAAAATGAATTTATGTCCATCTGTTTCTTCTTAAAAGGTTCAACAGCTGTATGCTAAATCGCTTCTTGGCCTTTTGGCTAAGATCAAATGTAGCTGTATGCTAGATTCTTAAATTTATATAGTACAGATACCAAGAATGCACACCTACATGTAATATTATCATATCGAAGGACTCACAACTGCATTATAAAGATAAATTTGTAAATAAGCTATCAAATTGCAATGGGCTTGCATGATTGACAAAGACAAATACTTCAGGACAGGTATGAGAATTCAGAGAAAATGGGAAAAGTGTTTTATATCATTGCAAAAAGGATATATGAATTGTGGCTACAAATATTCTTGGGAATTTAGTAAGCACAGCTGGGAAAAATAGAATAGTGTTTTCATAAAATTCAGGAAGGCATATGAGTCCTTCATTTGCTTGATAATAGTAAACAGCATTTTACTTTTGGTTGTGTTTGGAGGGAGGGATTAAGACACATGATTGTCAAGGACTTTGGGTCTTATTTATAAAGGAATGCTTAGGAGAAGCTGAATCATATAATTAGGTATTGGGGTGCTAACCACAAGGACAGCAGTTCTACTCCACTATCTGCTACAAGGGAAAAAAATGAGCCTATACACTGTATAGTACACAGGGTTGCTTTGAGTAGGAATTGACTTCATGACAGTGAGTTTGCTTTGCTTTGAACTGAGAGATGCAAAACTGATCTTATTTTGACATTTCAAAACTTTTTTAAACACTAGATTCTGCTTTGTTAATACTTCCGAGTTTTGATCTAACATGCCTGTCCTCACAGCTTTAACTATGTCCCCTCAAGGGTTGCTACTCTTCTAAAATAATTCTATCTTAAGGTTAGTCTTGTGCTTGGACAACATTAAAATGAGTTTCATTCAATTATATAATTATCTTATAGCAATCAATAAGATAAGCCGATCCACTCAAAACCACAGTGATAGGCAAAATATGAACAGAGTGAATTAGGTGAACCTATATTTGAACCCTAATCTTACTCATAAGTTGAATTTACCAAGAATGTCTTTCTTCAACTATTATTTAAGCTTCACATAAGTCTTGAAAAATGAAAACTGCAACAACTTTGACTGCAATAATTTCAGTTCCCCCAAATCTGCATCTCTATCAATTCCCGTTAGGAGTTCTGGTGTTCCCGACTACTCTCAGGGGATTATTTATGCTACTAAAATCATGCTATATTTCATTAAAAGGGCGCTTTGAAAAAAAATGTATCAAGGAATCAAGGTCAATATACTATCATCATCATTCATCAAACTTTTTTCTTATTTATATATTTGCTGAGAACTAATATTGGATTATGAATTTATGAGGATGAATTTTAGCTTTAGCATCTGTATTCAATTATATACAGTATCTAAAAATCAGTAAATTTAACTCATCCTGTTACAAAATGAATGAGAATGAGAAAAAAAAGAAAATAGTATTCAAAATAGTACAAGGAAAACAAGTACAATACAATGAGTACTTGATTGTCATAAGGAAATAATTATTCAAGTAAAATATCTAAATTTTCTGAAATTATATTGTATAATGTTACAATTCTAGAAAAGCTCATACCACAATCTGGGAAAATTATTTCTAATAAAGTGGAATAAAGAAGACATACTGTATGTTTTCTCTTAGATGATATGTCTAAAGTAAGCAAATTCACTAAGACAGAAAGTAGAAGGACTTGTGGCACAGTGGTCAAGCTATCAGCACCTAACCTAAAGGTCTGGGTCCAAATCCAGAAGCCATGGAGCAGAAGAAGGTTACACAGCCTGTTTTCATGAAGTGTGTACCCTTGGGAACATTGAGGAGCAGTTGTATTCTGTCTGTCCTATAGGGTCTCTCTGAGTCAGGTCTATTACAAGGCAATGGAAAGTTGGAGTCAAGATGAATGAGGAGTGACAGCTAATGAGTATGGCTTCTTTTCTTAATTTAAATATAAAGAACAATAAAAGGATCTAAAATTAGATATTAGAATCTGGTTTCAATTTGAGTTCAGATTTGATATGTTTGTCATGCGTATTCCTTGTTTTTTCCTAAATCAAATTAAGTTGAATATTTATGTGACAAGTTCAATCCTATGACATCTTGAATAATTTAGGATGATGTCAAGTTCCCTTTGTGGTTTGTCTTTAGTGTAATAATTCTTCCAAAAAAACCATACATACACAGAAAAAGAAAACACAGTAGTTACTGAATTAGAACTCACATGACAAATATCTTCAAATTGGGGTAGAATATGGTGGTAATAAATGTTGCATTTAAAAGATTTTACTTATGTCCTTTCTGGTGTGACTGTGGCCCAGTGATGAGATTTGCATTGTTTTATGGTCATAAATAGCTATACTTAAAGAAGTATTATCAGTATAGATTTGATAACAGTACGCCCTTAGAGCTGGGCATGAGAAAGTGTT
>NW_022111373.1:22022882-22023985 GCF_000313985.2 Echinops telfairi
AATGAATTGTTGACCGTGGTAGCTTAAAATATAGAAGGATAAGTTATTTGCAATGCATATATTCAACCACAAACTTACTCAGTGTGTGTAGGTATATGTGTGTGTATGCCTATGTATGTATGTATATGTTTATATATTGTTTATAAATTAATGGAAAATAGAAAAATAACACAATAGAAAGGCAAGAGAAAGAAAAGAGTTGAACATATTTCACAAAGGAAAATAGCTCAACAGTTGATGTTTTCAGTAGGTGACCCCAGGACTGTTCAGAGATAGCAACACATGAATAACAGGATAAAATGCCACCTGGTCTTGCTCCATTCTCACAATTGTTCTCAGCTTTGAGTCCCTTGTCGCAGCCACTGCATCAATCCATCCATTTGAGGAATTTTATCTTTTCCTCTGCTCCTCCACTTTACCAGGTTTGATATTCTCCTCCAGGGACTGGTCCCCTAATAACATGTCCAAATTAAGTGAAACCAAGTCTTGCCAAACTTGCTCCCAGGGGGCATTCTGGCTATACTCCTCTGAGACAGATTGTTCTTTTGGGAGTCCAGGGTGTTTTCAATATTCTTCACCAGGACCACAAGTCAAAGACATTGTTTTTTCTCTGATATCCTTTTTCAATGTCCAACCATAACATGTGTATGAGGCAGTTGAAAATACCTTGAATCAGAACATCATAGTTCTCTAAATGATATGATTGCTTATCAACGTTTTAAAGAGATCTTGCACAGTATATTTGCTTAATGCAATATGTGGTTTGATTTCTTGACTACTGTGTCCAGGAGCATTGATTATGGATCTGAACAAGATAAAATCCTTGACTACTTTAACCTTTCTTCTACTTACCGTGATATTGTTTTTGATGTTGAATTCTCAGGATTTTGATTTTATTTACATTGAGTTTCAATCCATATAGAAAGCTGAAGACCTTGATCTTCATCAGCAAGTGCTTCAAGCCCTCCTGGTTTCCAGCAAGGAAGGTGGTATCATCTGCCTACCTCGGGTTGTTAACAAGCCACCAGTGGACAGGACAAAAAAATAGGCAAAAAATAGGGAAATGAAAATAATTTCTATTGCTTTATCTATCTATCATCTAT
>NW_022111373.1:22025483-22040839 GCF_000313985.2 Echinops telfairi
TCATCATCTGAAATGAGGTCTCATACTGATCCAGCTCCTTGTTCTTCCGACCTATTGTTTCACATCCAGTGATGTCCAATTGTCTGTGGAAATTATCCAATGAGACAAGGCTTTGCTAAAGGTGAACTGCTCCTTGCTGAGTGGTCAGAAATATCTGAAGACCAACTGAGGAGCTTGATGAGGAGAATCCTAGCCATCAGGCAGGTGACTTATGGTAACATCAAGGCATCTGTTCCCAAGGAGATTCATGATTAACATGCATTGCAGTGATTTTTTCAAAAAACTGACTCTTCTAGCTATAGCCGTTGTTACTCCCACCAAACAACCATCATTTCCCTGATGGGTCTGGGTCTGAAGATGAGAGAAATACCGATTAGAGTATATAATTCAGCTGTGAGTGATTGTTAACAGTGGTAATTGTGATTGTCATTGAGGTAGCTATCAAATGAGCAATCTCAAAAACAGCAGGAAGGAATCTCCCATCAGTAAGAGACAAAACAGGAGTGGGGAGCATATTCTGGTCCTTGAGAGTCCTGTGCATTTAACATCTTCAAACCAGGTGACACTTTTGACCCCAGAGAGTGGTAGAGCAGCATCAGGACCATGAGACAGAAAGATGAATTTCCCATCCCCGGGAGAAATTAACAATTCTAGGACGAGCATTTCTATCTGAATTGTAACCTGAATAATAAGCCTTATAGTCCTAGGCACCTCCATAGCAATGAATTGTTGACCGTGGTAGCTTAAAATGTAGACTGTTGTGTGAGACAGAAAAATGTACTAGAATATTTATAGAGACATTGCCTATACAAGCATTCCCATCAACTGAATTTTGACTCATAATTACCCTATATAAAGTTTCTGAAACCGTAAATCTTTGTGGGAGCAGGCACCCTCATTTTTCTTCCTAAGAGCCAGTGGTAGAATTGAACCACCAATCTTATAGTTATTAGCCCAGTGCTTAAGCCATAGAATTAGGTAAAACAATGCTCATCAACAATGAAATGGATACATTTCATGATATATTTGCATAATAGTACTACATAGGGATGAGAATGAATAATCATTAAAGACATGCAAAAAATATGGATCAAATCTCACAAACATAATTACAATTTTTAAAAGCTATTCATAAGAGAATACATATGTATCTTCTTGTATATGTAGCATACAAAACAGTCCAAACTAATATGTGGTATTAGAGATATGGAAAGTGGGTCCTTTCAGGATGTGGAGCAGTGATTGAATTGGATAACAATCTATTTCTGGATTCTAACATTGGTTACAGTGCATATTAAATTTTAAAGAATTATTTGCACTGTAAAGTGATGATAAGTGAACATTAAGGAATATCCACTTTGTATTTCAATAAAACTCCTTTTTTTAATTAGTTTAGAAGGCTGTGGCTTCAAGAAAAAATTGTTTTTAAATTAACCTGGACGTGTGCAGAGCCATGTATTTTCCAAGAGAAAGGAGTTTCTAAGCAAAAACAAAGTGGAAAAGACTGAACGCTAAAAACTCCCCAGAGTGGAATTTTTCTCACAGTTTATATGATGGCATCTGCTTAAGTTGATCTATTCTAAACTGCCTTTCCCTATAGTGACATCCCAAATCAACACTTATTTATGCATGTACAGTCCTCCCAGGGCCATTTGAATCATCGAAGACAACTAAAGATGTGTTCAATTTTACTTAAGCCTTTTTGGTTACACTTTCAGTTTTTTAATATCAGTACAGTCATGAGTGATTTTGAAGGAACAATATTTTTCACATTATTGACTTACATGGATTCGAAGTTTATTATTTATGTTTAAAAGAGTGCCTTTATATTAGAATCACATATTTTAATTCCTGTTTCTGTTTTTATTTCAAACTTTGAAACTCCGGTTACAATACCAAATGAAATCTGAACTAAATAGCAGATGAATTCACAAGTAAAACGTGCCAGGCTCCTTAAATTAGAGGGAGCCATGCGAATATTTGGTGAAAAGGTGAAAAGGGAGTGTCTTTCAGGTGCGGGAGGGAGACTTGGTAGACTTAGAGTCTGCTGAAGTTGGGATCATTCTTTAAGAAGGAAAAATTGTTAGCATTGTAGCAATCTGGTAGATGATACAAATTTGGTTTTATGTTTTAGGTTCTCATATGATGAGGAAAAGTTAATGAATTTAGACATCCAAAGAAAGCCATTATATTATTTGTTTAATTAATGGTTTTCTGCTGTTTTTGCTGAAGTTCCCAAGAATAGTATCCTTCTCCAGGGACCGGTTTCTACTGACAGCATGTCCACATTAAGTAAAATGGAGGCACACCACACTTCCTTAAAAGAAACATTCTAGCCACACTTCTTCCAAGACAGATGTCTTCTTTCTGGAAATCCAGAGTACATTCAATATTCTTTGCCACCATCACAGGTCTAATGCTTCAGTTTTCTTCCCTTTTGTTTATTCATTGTCAGCTTTTACTTGCATATGACAGGATTGAGAGTGGCATGACTTAGGTCACCCTTGTCCTCAAGGTAAAATATTTGCTCTTTAACACTTCAAATAGATCTCTCAAACCTTATTGTCTAATGCAGTGCATCATTTGCTCTTGATACTGGTGTTTCCATGTGCATTGAGTATGAATATGAATAAAATGAAATCTTTAAAACTTCAGTATTTTCTCATTTATCATCTCACTGCTTTTATTGCAGTTGTGAGAATTGTTGTTTATTTGTCTCAAGATAGAATCTATCTTGATTGGGATAAGTATACTGAAGGAAATAATATTTGATATTTATCAGTGAATGTTTTCAAGTCTCTTACTTTTTAACATATGGGTTTGTGTCAGTTATGTATTGCAATTTGTTAAGAAATCTTCCTTATTGTCAGTGTTCCTTCACCGACCAACTTCTACCAACTTCTGATAATGTTTGTTTAGGTTCCAGAATGAGGAAGGTTGGAGAAAGGCTACAATTCAAGGGGATACCGCCTCCCTTTGTAACTCATGCCACATGCCCTGCAGTCAGGTGCACTCCATTCTCAAAGTGACCTAATTTTGTTACTTTAAACCAATTTTTGTTTTGATTTTCAGATTTACCCTGTCTCATACAATATTCTCTTTCTTGCCTGCTTTTTACATGAGAGTTGGTTATGTATCCAATAAAATAAAAGTATTTCTGATGTTCAATCTTTTCTCCGTAGTAGAGTTCAGATATAGCTTAATTTGATCAACATAGTCAATGAGTCTTCCTTCAGTCAGCACTTTCCACCACCCACCCCGCATTCGTCAGTAAGGTTGTTTCATGCATTTGCAACCGTAATGTGCTTTGGCATAGAGGACATTTAAGAAATAATGCTATAAAAATCAGTTGACAACTCCTTAATTCCTAAATTTCCTAACCTGCATCAATAAGACTATAAAATTATACTAAGATATGATAAGGCCATATTACTGATCCAAATATTGTTTCAGGCTAAGGAAAACTGAGCTTACTTTTTCAATGAATTTGCGATGATTTATGATATAATGAAAACACCACTCCAATATTTTAAAGATATACTAGACAAAAGCGGAGGAAAGAAAAATAAACTCAGAGCTAATGAAGCATGTGACATAAAGCCAAGGAACAAAGATTGGAATAAATATTTGTTCCTTTTATCTTCACGTATTAAGAAAATCAATACTCATAGGAAAAGATCAAACTTTGAGAAGACATAAAAATTTGATAAATACAGTTTCCAAGTAAGAGTTATTTATTTCAATACATAAATGCAAATGTACACAGTACCAAAAATACTACAATATATTTATTAATGCAGTTAAAATTTTGACATAAGTAGACATGTTATAATATAGTTTTCCACTATAACTATTCTCTGTTTATTTAGTAATTCTTAGTTGAATAATTAGCTTTTAACTTATATAGTCCTCAAAATCTTACTAGAATCATTATGGGCATAAGATTATAGTCTTTTTTTGCTACTTTATTTTGTGTATATTATTAATAATAAATCAACATATTTACAAACATGCCTGATTCAATTGATGTATGGATTGTGATAAGAGTTGTACGAGCCGCCAATAAAATTATTTTTTAATTATGTTTATAATTAGTTATTTACAATCTCAATTCTATGATTTCAATATATCCAGTATCAGTCTAAAATAATTATTTTACCATTTAACCATACATAGAAACCATCATGAGTTTATTCTTAAAGATGTTCGTGTCAAATGTTATCTTATGAAGATAACCAACAAATATATTCAAATAATTAAATTCTTAATTTCTTTTGCCCTACATATAAAGAGAAGAGCTAGTGGTTCTAATTTTCAGCTCTAGCCAACATACTATGTCCAAAACATATTTAATTTCAATTAACTGTAAGCAAATTGAAAATCAACTGGCTTTACCTAAAATTGGCTAATTAATCCATAGAATTAACAACTTGCCTCTAGCTTTCTAGTTGGAAGTGAGATGCTTAGAATAGTTTACTTGAAAGGCATTTAAGAGGCTATAAGACAATAAACCCAACAAGCAAACTCACTGCCATCCAGTCAACTCGGACTCACAGTCAGCCTATAGGAAGGAGTAGAACTGCTCCAGTGATTTTCATAGACTCATTCTACACAGCAGTAGAAAGTCTCATCTTTTTCAAGTAGAGCACCTGGTGGTTTTGAACCACTGAACTTGCAGTTAGCAGCCCAAATGTAACCCCTATGTCACCCTGGCTCTTTTATAATACAATAAGGAAATAAGAAATTAACTAGAGACAGAGATAGCCCTCAATAGTGTATTATCGTGTGAGTGTAATTCCTCTATTTGTTTTCCTATCTATTTTTGAATAAAAACATTGGCAGTATCAGTACAAATTTAATAGCTCATGTTTATTGAAAGCAAATGCCGTTGTATCTGCCCTATTGTGTTTTCTCCTTTTAATCTCTACTATCTGAAATTCACAACTGAAAACTGGCAGTTCAGGAACTCAGGAAACTTGTCCAAAATGTAAGACTAGTAAGTGGGAAAACCAAGATTTAAACCCACACAGATTCTCTCTGGTGTCAACCCTCTAGGATATCCTGGTCTAGATTTTATACAGCATGAACAATAAAAATATGTATTTAAATGTTTTCCTTTATTTTTCATGTCTTCTAATTACTGAAATAATAAGCTTAATTTCTGTGTAATTTATGTCTGCTAGATCTTATTGCAATACCATACATTTAGCAATAAATTAAGATTAAAAATATATTGTTTATCTGCTAAGAAAAACATCACTATTGCCTTCTACTTTATTTCACTTATGTCAAGAAACCTAAAATATAAGATCATTACCGAAAATAATTTGGTTAATCAACATGAACCTCAGAGTATATCAAAGTACATATAATTATGTAACAATGTTAAATGGAAATGATATTACTATACACCTCATATTATTGTTTCAAAAAATAAAATGATTCATGTGAAAGAACATGGCACAGGGACTGGAATAAAATAAGTACCACATAAATATTTTATAGACCATCATCATCACTGCCATAATCATTTCAATTTGAATTCAAAAGCAAGTGGAATTATAACAAATATATATATATACATATATATATATACATATATATTACTTATCACTCCCTAGCTTGTCAGATTTCTTTGACTCCACTATGTAATTATAATTCTTGAAATTTATTCAAGCAAAGATGCTGTGCTTTTACTTTGCCTTAACAATGACATAATGTATTTTTCGTCTTATTCGTGTCTCTATTATAGACTTATACTTTCTCGTATTTAATATTAGCTTATTACTTACAGCATATACAGGAATTTAAAAATGTTTCATAGTTTTATTTCCAACCCTGTGTATACTAAAATTATATCTTTAAAAATGAAAGTCTGAATAGTTATCAAATGCTAAGATTATTTCATAGTCTGTAAGCTCCTGGACTTCAAGGCATTTGCTTTTTTCTCATATTTTTCTTTTTCTTGAAATGTTAGATCACTCATTTCTAAATCCATGCTGCACTTCTCTGATCCAAACCATTAATTTTTTCTCATTAAGTGATGGAAAGCAACAACAAAGTTTTAGTGTGGAATTCAGTAGTCTCCACAGATTTATCTTACAGTAGCTTTATACCTTGCTGAGTGGAAGACACAGAAAGCCCAAGACGGTGATTTGTTTTTTCAGCAGCATTTTCCCACTCAGTTCTCTGCCTGAGAAAATCTATAATTACCTATTATTAGCATTTTATTTTCCCTCATTTTCTAACTGCTGCTTCCCACTGACTACTTTTAGCTAAACTAAGTATCTGTGTAATGATTATTTTCTGTCCTTGAGCTAACTTGACCTATAAAGTCACAAGCAAACAGAACTTTATAAATGAAAACTGTTTTAAACCTCTAAAGTACGTGTAACTGAAATCACTCTTTCATGACTCTGGACAGTTCAATCAGTTTCGTCTTAACTGTTAACAAGCTCAAGAGGGAGAAATTGGCCATTACTTGTCTCAACAATGTGTATCATTTCCGATGAAAAACTTCTAAAGAGTATAGGTTTTGTTATTTTTATATAAAATCCACTAATTTAGCTGGATCTAAGCATGGGCAAGCTTCTTCAGGGCAAAAATATAAATAAGTAAAATAACAAGAAGGGAAAAATATTAGCACCTTTTAAAATCTACAACTGTGTAACATCTCTTAATTCTCAGCATTCCCCAAAATAAATAAATTCATAAATAAAACTTGAATAGTGAGAACTAAACATACAAAATACACCCACAATTATGAGGCAAGATTTTCTGTGATTTCATATCCTGTTCATCCGAAAATATATCTTTTTATATATCATTATCTTTTCCTTTGTGCCATATCAACCTAGAAATGAATATCTTTTTATATTGTTTCACATGAATCTTGTTAAATAGACTAATGAATGTTGAAAATGTATTTCCTTAGAATAGGCGTGATTCTTCTTTGGGCCTGGGTTTTTTATTAAGCCTCTCTATGGAAGCAAACAATGGGCTCTGGCCTGGGAGCACCTGAGGATGGCAGAGGACTAAGCGCTGTGTTGCTCTGTTGTGCAGAGGGTCACTGTGGGCCAGAACCTACTTGATGGCACCTGACAACAACAACATGAAAACAAACCCCTAGCTCATATACTTTTCTGAGAATTAAGATCAAAGGACTGCCATCAACGAAGGTCCAAGTCATTACAACCCTTCATTAGATTTCTGAGACTGTAAATTGGTACTGGAGCAGATAGCCCCATATTTCTCCCTGGGGCTGGCTGGTGTGTTTGAGTCTACTTTTCAGCTAGTTGTCAAACACAACCACCAGCACCACCGGGAACCCTTGATAAACAGGGTGGACTTGTTAAAGCTCTCTACAGGGGTCAGAAGAGTCACCTTGAAACATCTTCTTAGGAAAAGTTTACTCTTCCTGTTATTAGAAAAAAATTTGAAGAAAAAATGAAAGGCATTAAACTACCTTTAAAAAAAGGTAGTTTAAAGACCACACAATTTGATTTTAAAAACTATGTAATCCATAAATAAACTAGGTGGGAGAAAGGTGGCATAAAAGCCTAATTGGTGAATCTATATTAATATGGGAGAGACTAAATATCCACCATTAAAAGGCAGATTTCTTGAGCATGGAACCAGATTAGTAATTCTATGTGATCATTTACTTGGTTCTATATAATTCTTCTAAAATAATCAAGAAATTTAGCATCTTTCATTGTACATAGGGGCATGGCTACTTCAAAAAATGATATTAAAATAAAGTGTATTCATGAACTTTATGAAGCCTTTTGTATGTATATTTTGAGACTAATATTTTACAGCACTCTTGACTAATTAACATGTTTTTTTCCCCACAACCTGGATCATTAGGTAAAAATCAACATTATATGAAAATAGAGGATAACCACATCAGATCACAAAATAGAGGATGTCAACATAATTAGACAACTGCCACATTGTTTTATTACATAGTTTTCAAACTACTGAGAATTGTGGCTCAGTTAGGTGACCCATAACCTAACTCTCACTGGCTGCAATACTCGGGGTCATTGCATGGGACTTTTCATCACACTAACTTATATCACATTTATGGAACTGACAGAACCCTTTGTACTTATGGCGGACATGCCCATGTGTGAGAAGAGATGACTGCAATGCCAAAGTTATGGAAATGGCAGTCAATGGATTTGGATTTAGTTCCCTTGCTTTGAGAGCCCAACGCATGGTGGTCTGGGACTTCTCTATATTGACTATGCCAATGCTCTCATTCCTTTCCTTTCTTTCTTTCTGTTTTATTTTTTAAAATAAATAATTCTGGGGGCTTTTACAGCTCTTATAACAACCCATACATCAATTAATTATATCAATTTGTACATATGTTGCCTTCATTGAAAAAAATATTTTCTCTCTACTTGAGCCTTGGTATCAATCAGCTCTTTTGTTCCCTCCCTCCAGCACCTTCCCATCCTCATGGACCCCTGATAAATAACACATTGTTATTATTTTCATTACCTAACACCGTTCACTGTCTCCCTTCATCCACGTTACTTTACTCGTCCCCCTAGAGGGAGTGGTGGTGGGGAAATTGTGCATCATTGTAGTTAGTTCCCTGTTTCTCCCCCTTGTTCCCCCTACCTTCCACCTACCCTCACGATATTGCTACTCCCATTGCTGTTCCTGAGGGGTTAATGTGTCCTGGATTCTGTGTGTTGAGAACACTTGTCTATATTAGTGTATGTGCTCCGGTCTAGTCGATTTGTATGGTAGAGCTGGGCTCATGATAGTGGGGAGGAGGGTGCTTTAAAAAACTACAGGAATAGTGTGTTCTGTTGGTGCTGTGCTGCTCCCCGGCTGTCTCCTTCTTTCCTTGTGACCCTTCTGTAAGGGAATATCCAGTTATCTAGAGATGGGCTTTGGGTCTTCACTCTAACCCCTATCATTTGCTTTGATATATTTTTTTTCTTGTGACGTATATTAATCTTGTAGGCATGGTTATACCTTTGTGAATGAATATGATTAAAAGTTTTGTCCTATAACCAACACTCATTGTTTGTGTGAATAGTGTCCAGGCACTCAAAAATTCAATTTGCATAAGTCAGCAATACATGAATTGCAGTCTGAAGATGTTCAAGATTTGTATAATTTCCACTTCTCAACAGTGTTTTAAATTCTATATCATTGACTAAATTAATGATACTCGCAATAAAATTACCTTTGCCCCGGGGGCATAATGTATAATATTCTCTATCATAAAATGATAATGATGTCTATAAAATTAACCATCGATATATCTAAACCACAGATATATGAATGGACTTTGGATTCATACTTAATTCTAGCCTCAAGCTAAGAAGTACTCTTTTACTGGGCAGAATCGTCATATAGTAGATTGTTCATGCTGTTGTCATACGTGCGAATGTTGCGCAATGAGATCGCCTATGAGGAAGGAGTAAGTGGCTTTACTATTCCTGTTTTTCCTTCCCTGGGCCGTCAGAGAAAAGATTGCAAAATTCTGCCACTCCTCAAAAGAAATGTTAAACTTCCGATATAAAATTAATAGCCTTTAAAAATGGTGGCAGGTTTGGATAGCTTCAGCTCCTATAATTTGGTCATTACATTTACATAGTATCAGGATAAAATTCATGTGCTACGCTTCCTGTACTACAGTTTTTCTAATTGCAGAAGGATGAACATATTTTTCCATCGTAGCTCTTTCATCACTGTTTCTAGCTCACACAAAAACATTTAATTAAACCAAATCATGATATTAAGTAGTACTTTATATATAAATATATTTATAGTATATATTCATAATACATATTTATAGTATATATAATATATACCTATAACTATATCTATAGATATGCATACAAAGTTCTTCTCAACCAAATAAATACAAGCAAGATTAATCTGTGGCTAATTTTAATTCATTTGTATTTTCTCTATCTTTGAACATGTTCTAATAAACACTATGCCATAGCCAAAAGGGAGACAGGAAGGCCGGGAAAAGTATCTATGATTTTATAAAAATGATTTTCTACCTACAGGAAAAGAAAGCCTCTTTTTCCTCTCTTGGGGTGACTCATGGTTTCAATTGCTGACTGTGGTTAGCAAGTAAACAGAAACCTTCAAAGATACCGGGGCTTCTGTTTGTTCTTTTCTTTTTTTCATTGATTATAAATGAAGAATAATTAAGAGTAGAAGCAATCAGTATACATCCTTCTGTAAATACTTTTTGGTGATGTCATTTAAAACTTCTTCCTCCTACACTTTCTGTGTGAGAATAAACATTTATCACAAACTAAATAACTATGGCTCTTTGCTGTTAATCATTTTGCACTATAAATGAAATCAGTAGCATTCTTATCATCATTATGCAAGAAAATTGGAACTATTTCATGAGACCGTTCCCATGTAATTTGACAATCTGGAATAAACAAACTGACTATGAAATCCTTAGTTCTTTCATTATTTTGTTCATTTCTTAAATCTTACATGTAATAGTCCCAATTTAGGCCCACATTTTGAGTGCAAATCAGGTGAAAGATTTTTGAGATAAAAGTAAATTATTATAATATAATGACTTGTAAGTTGAAAGTTATTTTATTAGCCAGTTAACAATAAGGAGACTGTGAGTGATTCTGTTATTAGGTGAGAAATCTATAGTTTCTGTGCTTCTATTTATCCAGCACTAAAATAAACAAAAAATAAACATACACCACTATATTCTTATGAAAAAACACCAGTAGTTAGAAAATAAGAAGTCAAAGGCCTTGTTTGTTGCTTTTCAAAAATATTATAGATACTTCATATCAGAGTATTTTAAACTCACATAGTATCAGATTCATCTTTTCCACAAATGATTTATGTGACAAAAGCAGATTATTCAAACTCATAATATGAAATTGTGCCCTGTTTTATTTAATAGCAAGAAAATTATTTTTATTTCTTGGGTCAGTTTTCTAAGATAACTTTTCATTTCTGATTTTATAGAATAAATTATGCATATAGATATCCATAAATTTGTCAGTATGAAAATATGGAAGAGTTTGAAGGGACAAACATAAATAAGAACATGAGCTCTTTATTGAAGAAAATAGTTAGCAATTTGCCTAATAAATACTTTGTATGAATATAAACTAGGGTCAAATCATTTAAAAAACACATTTTAAAAATGAATATGATTCAAAAATATTTTGATGTTCTCATGATTTTATCATTAATCATTTGTAGTATCAGATTTCTGTTTTGAATTCAGAAATACAGAGGGTTGGAAAGAAGCATTGCTCCTACTGTTAAGAAAATAAAAATGCTTGGCAAATTGCAAATTAAAGACTTTCTTACTATCATCAGAAAAAATTATTTGCGGTGCAAGTGCCTATTATGAAACTTTTAAAAAGATAGGATCTTCAAGGCAATATGAGACCTTGCTCAAATTAGAGCAGACATGTAAATCACTGAGAAGATAGACTAAATCTCCCCACTCCTCCACAAATTGCTTGTGTATAAATAAGGACTACTATGAAAAAATGAAGCATTTTGAGACTCAGGCATAAGGAGTTCCAATATTCAAAAAGGTCTTCCCCCACCAACTCACAAGGGAGGCTCCAGGAAATGTGAGGGGTTTTTACCCATGTTATTGACACCAGGGGAAGAGCAGCAGCCGCTTGCTAAATTTAACAAGGAAACCAGGCCCAGATGGTTTCACCGCAGATTCTACTAAATATTTAAGGAAAATATTTTACTAATTCTACACAATTTTTGTTAGAAATTAAAATAGAAATATATCCAAACTCATTCTATGAAGCGGCATTACCCTAATACCAAAATGGATAAAGACATTTGACTATAGGTCTCCTATAAACATAGAAGCACACACTCTCAACAGAATAGTAGAAAATTGAATTAAGCGTATATAAAAATTATCATACATCATGATCAACAGGGCTCATGCCATGAATGCAGGGCAGATTTGCACTGAAAATGTAATCATGTAGTTCACTCTATTAACTATATAAAAAGGATTCATGACTGTCTCAATTCCAAAACATGGCAAAATTTAATAATATTTCATATTAAAAACTCTCAGAAAAGTAAGATGGAAAGCATGGCTCTTGTTAAATGGTATTTATAGAAAGCTACCACTTACATTACATTTAATGGTGAGATATTAATGTTTTCTTCTATTAAAAACAAAGCAATAGTATCTTCTTCCAATTCTCTTATTCAATATTATACTCAATTCCTCAACAGGACAATAAAACAATAAATAAATAAGTAAACATCAGGCTGGAAAGGAAGAAAGTAACTATCTATTAATAAATAACACAAAAATATTTTAAATGGAAAAACGTAAACATAAAACTTTTCGGAATCCCTCAAGATTTGAAAATGCAAGTTCATATATGCATATAGGTACATATCAGCAATGTACAATAAAAAATTGAATGGAAAAATTATCCTTGTACTCTTGTCCCAAACTGAAGTATTTGAGTATAAATCTTTAAAACCCAGATTTTGTATACGGAAATCTATAAAATATTACCGGGAGAACAACATTGTTGTTATTGTTACATGTCATTTTCACTTCCACTTACAGTTACCCCATATGAACAGCAGGCAACACTGTGTGGTGCGGCAGTATCCTCACGATCATTATTCTGTTGGAGCCCATTGTGTAGAGCAGGTGTCAACCCATATCACTGTGGGCCTTTGTCTATAGTGCTGGCCTTTTTTCTATAGAAAGTATGATGTCCCTTCCCAAGGACTGGTCCATTCTCATAACATGCCTGAAGTAACCGAGATTAAGTCACTTTATCACTTCTTTTTTCATTTCTTTTAAATTTTATTTATTTATTTTTTCACTTTATCACTTCTAAAGAGCATTGTGGCTGCATGTCTTTCAACACAGATTTCTTCATTATTCTGGCAGTTCATAATATATTAAATAGTTTTTACCCACACCTTACTTCAAAGCATCAACGTTTCCTCCGTTTTCAATAGCTTCATCTGCATGAGGAAGTTTGACGATGGAAAAAGAAAACCAAAGAAATGTGATGACCTGGAAGTATGGCGTTGAGAAGCCGTATGCAATACACTGTAACTGTCAGAGCAACTATTTCTGCCTCGGAAGATGTGCAGCCTCTGTACCCCTGAGGAGTAAGCATGGTGACATTTCATCACTCACAGTTGTTCTTCCAGGGGAGCCCAGTCCCCAAAGGAGGGTGTGCTGGGTGAAGTCGTAGTGCAGCCACAAAAAGGAATGCCCTAATGATTCAGGTTGGTCCAGTGACTGCAATAGGGGCTTCCAACAAATATGATTGGGAAGCTGTCACAGGTCCAGACAGGATCACTTTCACTCAGAAATGCCACATCTGGAGTGAATTTTTTCGCTGTCATTTGTACCTGCCAAAAATGATCCCATGATATATTTAAATATATGAACATAATATCATGAGGATTTTGTGGATGGAGATGTGAAATCCTCCAATTCCTATTGGGTACAGGAAAACAATCCAATTCACTCAAAGTCATAAATTCTACTTCCTTTTTTGAGTGACGTTTTTCCCATTGACCTCCAGTTTAAATGTGACTTTTTAAATTCCTGGAATCTGACCCTGACAGGGATAATAATCAGATTTCATCAAATGACTCTTAGATTCATTGAGCATTTGTATTTATCAAGATGTCACAGATCAAACCCCCAAACCTGTAGGACCCCACAGTCAAATAATAAGCTTCAGATGAGTCAAAAATTTATAAATAATGACCAAATCAACTTCTTAATTGTTTCTAAATCCTTCATTTTTATAATATTTTTGGCTCACTAAACAGAGGGAGAGGTGTTTTATAGGTTAAAGAATCATGGAAAATCCAGGCTGAAAGATCTTCTTGGACCTGTGTGGTTATGCTCTACATAGGGTTCTGGTTCTTAACGCATCAGAAAGCAAACTTAACAAAAGTTTTTTGTGTAATGAATTTAAAACACTAAATATTAAAATGTTATTAATTAATGATTAAAAGCAGAACTTATCTCTCAGTATAAGCAGAGAAGAACCACAGCTTGAGGAGAGAAAAAACAATTTAATTCATGAGTATTGTGGAAAAGGAAATAATAGATAATGTCTATTCACATCTCTTAACACTGAATATAATTTAACTTCAAACTCAATGAACTTCGAAGGAGAAAAATTCTCATTGTTTGATCTGTCTTGACAATGTGTTCTGGAGAATAAAGAAACTATAAACCGTGCCTCTAAGACCTCATCCACAAAAAGGTTGGAAGTTTCTCCACAGGAAGATTTGGAAAATTCCTAGTGGGCAAGAATAGGGGCAAAGTCCTAGTGAACATTCAAATATAACAAATACACATACCACATACTGTGTGATTGCCTTAGCACTGGAAGCCATGACTTTCCAAGGCAATATATTTCATTACTAGATAGCTCTGAATATTGCGTATGTGTTTATCTGAAATTGAGCAATGTTTTAATTTTTACACTTTGAATTCTATCCCATGGAATTCTTAAGGTCAACAATTCTTCCACATCAAATTTTCAAAAGCATTTTCAAATTAGTCCACACACTCCTTATCTAACAAACAGTCTACATATACAAACTATGTATTTATACTTTTTCTATAAAAATGTCAGGGAAGTTTTAAATCAATCTTTCTGGAACCTGTATTTTCCAGATGAGATTTTTTTTAAAAAGGAGCTGAATACACATGGTATTTTTAGTAAATATTTTTCTAGAGTTTGGTTATCATTAGTTTCGTTTCTACTCTTTGGTCCACATAACCTCCTTCTCCCTCCCCCACTGAAAAAAATACACCACCTCACTGTCATCCAGTCGATGCTGACTCATAGCGACCCTATAGAACAGGATAGAACTGCCCCTGGGAGTTTCTGAAACTATAACTTATTACAGTAGTAAAAAGCTCTGTCACACAAATCATCTTAAATAATATTTCCTATGTGTTTGGTGAATGTAACATCAAACTTTCTTACAGATGTTTCTATTACAATAACAATAACATTTACACATCTTGAAGCTTCCAACATCTTACCCATTCCCAAGAATCTGTAATTATAGTGTTTTCTCAGTATCTTGGAAGTGTAATTTTTGTAAGACACAAGAGACTTAAAGTAAGAGATAAGCACTCTTTTGCAAGTTTCTAGCATCAAGAAATCTGAAAAATAAGAGCTAGAAGAAATTGAAAGTTGGCTCCACATTTTTTGTCTCTTATACCTGTTTTAGTGTTGCCAAATTCTGAATTCATTTTTATAAATTATTTTATTGGGGGCTCGTACAATTCTGATGACAATCCATACATACATCCATTGTGTCAAGCACAT
>NW_022111373.1:22041582-22061895 GCF_000313985.2 Echinops telfairi
TCAGGAAGGTGGGCACCCACTGATCTGATTTTTAGTTCTTTGATGTCTGATAACTGGTCCCTTCTGCACCTCATGGTCAGACAGGTTGGTGTGCTACTTCCATTACTGATGACGTAGATAGCAGAAATTACTCGTTCTTGTTGCTTACTAATTTGGTACAAAACTCAGTTGTTAATTCATGCTATTCCATCTACTATAATATTCAAACAATGATGACTTTGTTATTTCTTGTCTCAACTCTTATATCTCTTCCTTAAATATATTCACCTGTATTCCATATCACACTAGCTTAATAATAATAACAGGTAATATTGATATCAACCTTACTCTGTTGTAGACATTGTTTTAAGTATTACTTAATCCTGCAACAATGAACATAAAGTTTATAATATCTTGCCAAATATCACACCTCTATTAAGGGGCCACTCCAGGATTTAAACACATCTGGACTGCCAACTACAAGGTTAGTGCTTCAAACTAATCAGTGGCTCCATGGGAGAAAGTTAAGATTATCTGTTCCCATAAAGATTTATAGTCTCAGTATCCGTATATAGAGTCCTTATGAGTCAGAATTGACTCAGTGGCAGTGAATAATACTAGTAGGTTTGATGAAAGGGTCTTCAACCCTAAATATTAATAAAAATAGTGCTACTTGTAGTCCAGCTGTGAGGTCACCTTGCTCTCAGATATATAATGACCTGCTATGGCCAAATAATCCACTCCTTAGTCCTGACATATTCCACACCATTTGCAATACAGCCCCATTCTCTAGATATTCTTCCTAACTTATTCTCTAGTTACCCTTGTCCCTAATGACTCTCTAATGTTTATAATATGAAACTCCAGAGCACCTAGGTATGTGGCTACTTTCCAGCAAAAGTACTACTACTCACGTTTAAACTTATTTTCATACCACTTTCTAATATGCATTTCTTCAGTCAGGGTGTGTCTCTTTTTCACCATTCTACATCTCCCCCAATTATTTTTGATGATCATTTCTGTACCCTGCGACTTCACTCATATTTTTGGTATATCCTCCCAAGACCTACTAATTTCATCATTCTATTTTAAATGTAAACAAATACATGCATTTACCTAATCTGAATGGCTACAATGTTAACCATCTTACTGTTTTCTTTTCTCCACCTTGGTTAGCCTATGTCTCAATTCTTTGAAACCCTGTAACTGTACACTTCAAGTTAGCCTGCAAGTTTGCCCATGGCATGGCTCATAATGCCTTTTTCACAACACCTAAAACCTTATTGGTCTTAAATATGTCTTCTTCTCCTTAATATTTCCAACATAAAGAGTAGGATCTCCAAATGACCGAGCAAGAGATTATACCATTGAATGTGATATTAGATAAAAATTAGGAATCTAACAACAAAAACAACAATAGCAACAACAAAAATTAAAGCTTTGTTTCTCAAGTCAACTATGTAAACTACTTTGGTATACTTTATAGAGCTTTTTTTTCCTCCTTCAACAGTTCCAATAGTGGATTAATATTTATTTTTCATGAAAGTATTAGATGATATTGAAAACAGTTTACAAGTGTTATAGGGTGGACTTAGGGAAAAATCATGACAGCTCAATAGGAAGTCAATGCATCCGGTATAATAATAATATGAATATTATTATTCATATAAATAGAAGTATATAAATTAATATTTTGAAAGATGTATATTTAAAGGTGTGTTAATGTTTATGAAGAAAACATAAGATACATGAAATATTTAAATATTTTCAATTAAAATATATTAAACACTATTTTGACTTTCTATTTCTGTTTTCTATTTCTGCTTCTGTTTCTGTTTCTACTTTTTTTCTCCTTCAAATGTACATTCACATCTCTTTCTCTAAATATAGTTTTGAATAGGCAAGTAGGTAGGTAGGTAGATGAATAGCGCAATAGGTGGATAGCTGATAGATAGATAGATGGATAGATGATAGATAGATAGATTATAGATGATAGATAGATTATAGATGATAGATAGATAGATGGATGGATGGGTGGATGGATAGATAGATAATGTTGCTGTTGTTGTTAGGTGCCCTCTAGTGAACTCCAACTCAGAGAATCCCTGTGTTCAAAAGAACAAAACACTGACCAGTCCTGCAGCATACTCACAATCGCTGTTATGTCTGAGCCCATTATTGCAGCCACTCTGTGAATCTACCTCATCCCTAACCATTCAGTTTAACTAGTATGCTGTCCTTTTACAGGAACTGGCCCGGAGTATGTGAAAAGAAGTTTTGCCAGCTATAATTTCAGGGAGCATTCTGGGCACACTTCTTTCAAGACAGATTTGTTTGTTCTTCTAGCAGTCCACTTTACTTACTTTCAGTATTAATGTCCAATACTATACTATCTGTGCATCAATTCTTCTTTGGTCTTCCTTATTCATTTTCCAACTTTTACATTCATAAGAGGTAACTGAAAATACCATGGCTTGGGTTGGCCTACCTTAGGGTTCAAAGGGGTGTCCTTGTTCTCCACGACATTGACGAGCCCTTGTGTAAAAGATTTTCACAATGCAATGTGCTTGCTAATTTTTGGACGTCAGCTTCCTTAAGTGTTGATTGTGGATCCAAGCAAAATGAAATCCTTGACTTCAATTTTCTCCTTATATCCTTCTGTTTTTTATTGTTCCTGCCATGAGGATTTTGATTTTCTTCACATAGAATTGCAATCCATAATAAAATTTACAGTCTTTGATTTTCATCAGCAAATACTTCAAGTTCTCATTTTCATCAAGAAAAGTTGTTTTATCTGAATATTGAAGGTTATTGAAGCATTTTTTCAATCCTGATGTTATGCTTTTCTTCAGCGAGTACAGTTTCTTGGATACCAATTGAATAAACATCATGAAAGGACACAGCCCTGACAAAGGCCATTCCTAATTTTACACCATGAAGTGTTACCTTATTCCATTAAAGGGACTACCTCTTCTTCCATGTATATGTTCCATATGAGAAAAATTACATGTTCTGTAATTCCAAGTTTTCTCAATGATGCCTAAATTCCATATTATCTACACAGTTGAATACCTTTGTATAGTAGCAAAGATGTCCCTCATGCCACATCCTCTTCTGAATCTGTTTTGAATTTCTGATACCCATTTTTTGATGTACTACTGAAAATACTTTAAAATTATCTTCAGCAAAATTTTATTTGCATCTGATATTAGTGATATTTTCCAATAATTTCTTAATTCCGTTGAGTCACCTGCCTTTGGATTGGATACAAATATCAATCTTTTTGAGTTAGTTGACCAATTAGCTGTCTTCCAAATTTCTTAGCATAGACGATTGTGTGCTTCCATTGTTTCATTACATTGTTGAAATATTTCAAGTGATATACCAGAACTTTGTTAATTGCTTATGCCTTCATTTCTTTCTTCAGTAAATGATGGTGAATTGTGGAAATTGCAATGATGAGTTGAATCAGACTGTACATGAACTGCTGAATGCAAAATATGATCTACTTTGTATACCTTCACCTAATTTGCAATAGATTAAAAAAAAGTTTAAGTTATTTCTCACACATCACCATTTTATATTTTTCAAATTACAGTAATTTAAAAACTGAATTATTATCAAATTATCAGACCTGTAAGTTCTTATCTCCTTTAGAAATTGAATGAATTTGTCTTAAATTAACAAAATATAAAAGTATGTTGCTACCTTCCAAGTATTTGCCAATCAATCATGTAGGTCTCATAATATTTCAGACCAAGTGTGGGACTGAAAGTTTGAAAAAAAAATTGAATAATATTCATTTTTTTGAGCCAAGCTATGGTTCTCTCTCAAGAGTTTATCTATTCTTGAGAAATCATACTAAAATATCACATTTGTATGTATTATTATTTCATATATAATTTATTATTTCATACATCCATTCATTCTATAACATTTACTTAGAGTATTATACATGTCATAGATTGTAACAGTGAATTTTATCTGTCCATGTAGTGAATAGGAAATATTGAGAGAAAGTCTATTAATAACAGACAATAAGGTTAATCTAAACATTTTCTAATAAGACAAAATAATAACTTAAAGTCTTATTACATTTTTTTTTAATTATTTGAGATTAGAGAATGGGAAGATGAGAAGTGATGTATGCATTAAGAACTGAAGATTAACAGTGACATTCATCAGTAAGTAGCATGTCAGGCAAAGAGGTGAGATGTGATACACTGTTGAGATTTAAGAGAATGTGCTTTGAGAATTAAAGGAATGAAGGTTTTTACAAGTAGTAGACAGAGAGCAAAAGGAAGTACCAGAGACCATGAGACTTTCCAGAAGTCTATGAATGTCAGAAGGTAAGTTTACATTTACTTAAAATCAGCAATATAAATGGAATCAGAAAATGATATTTTTCTACTATTTCTAAAATTTGACTTTATTCTACAGGTAATTTTTGCATAGATGCACATGTAGATATGTCTACTTGTTTTGCTGTTTATGACACCACCAAGTGACAGAAGGAAATCAAAGCTTTGGCCACGTATCTGGAATCTCTCTCTCTCTATTTCATATAGATATTATATAGATGCACATAGGAAATATGTTTTCTATTTTTTTCTCTAGCAGCCTTTTGAAATGTCCTGTTCAGCTCTTTGACTTCATCATTTCTTCAATTTTCTTTTTCCACTCCCCTTTTAAGAGTAAGTTTGAGTCTTTTCTGACATCCACTTTAGTTTTTTGTCTTCTGAATGGCAGTTTTGTTTCTTCATGTATGACGTTCTTGAAGCCATCCCACAGCTTATGATGTCACTAATGTTCAATGTGCTAAATTTGTTCTTGAGTTGTTCTCTAAATTCAAGTAGAATATATTTAAGGTTGAATTTTGGTTATTAATCCCTCTTTTTTTGGGGGGATACAGCGACTTTGTATTTTCCTTCTTTTTTAAAACTCTATTTCCTGCAACATCCAATATTTTGCCCATGGGTCTTTAATATTGCAACACCTGTTTTATAAATTTAAAATTGTTATACAACATAAGTTCTAAGAACTTGTAGTCTCTGAACATTTTCTAAGTATTTTGGAAAGGTAATGTCTAATCATTTTGAAACAGAATGTATTGCTACTCCCATTTCTGTCCCTGAGGGTTTATCTGACCTGGATTCTGTGTGTCATGAGCTCTTATCTGTACCAGTGCACATGCTTCAGCCTAGCCGGAAGTGAAAAGCAGGACTGTGGTCATGTTCGTGGAGGGTAAGGAATCCTCAAGGAACTGGAGGACTATTGTGTGTTTCAGTGGTGCTATACTATGCCCTTCCGTGTGACCCTTCTGTGAGGGGATGTCCTATTGCCTACAGATGGGCTTTGGGTCTCCACTCTTCACTACCTTTGAAGGAGGTGAAGTGAGGATTTGGAGGAGGGGGAAATCAATCACAATGATTATGACATAACTACCCTCACCCCGAGGGGATGAACAACAGAAACCATGGGGGAAAGGAGGCAGCAGTCGGTTTGAGATATGAAAATAATAATAATGTATAATTTATCGAGTGGTCTTGAGGGAGGCGAGGGGGAGAAAGGGGAAAAAAGAGAAACTGATACCAAGGCTCAAATAGAAATTAAATGTTTAGAAAATAATGATGGCAACATATGTATAGATATGCTTGATACAATTCATGTATGGATTGTTATAAGAGCCTGTAGGAGCGCCTAATAAAATTATCTCCAAAAAAAGCCCACAGAGGCAATGTAAGTTCTATTTTGCTGATGCTTATAATGTAGACCAGCAGTTCTCAACCTGTGGGTCGCGACCCTTTTGGGAGTCGAATGGAACCATCGGGTGTCGCTTAAGACCATCAGAAAACACATTATGATTTACACTACAATTCATAACAGTAGCAACATTATAGTTATGAAGTAGCAACAAAATAATTTTATGGTTCGGGGTCACCAGAAGGTGAGGAACTGTATTAAAGGGTTGTGTCATTAGGAAGATTGAGAACCACTGGTCTAGACATTCTACACAATTCTTTTCAATTTGCAGTTTGTTTTTCATTGTACTACAATGAAAATTTATAACCAATTTATAACTAATACTGTCAGGGGACGTATTAGGTCATTTACTAACTATAATAATCCATGTACATAAAAATATAATATAGCAGTGAACTCTTAAGAGACCATTACATTTTGTACTTATACTTATTTGTTTTACTGTACTAGGTTTACTTTCTCTTTGATTTGAAATTATTATGCATTTTGACTGGGAATAAAATTAATATTTCAAAAACAAACACAGAATTTTCATCCACAGGCATCCATTGGGGCACAAGACGCCAAAGGAAAGCTTTCCCTGTTGCTGTTAGAGGCTGCTTCTCTTTTTCAGCTATTTTCCTGTCATGCAATTGTTTGATAATCTCTAATCCGAGGAGGTCTCCTGAAGACTGAATCTCTTTGTGCAAGATGAAGCCCCTGACACGAGCAATCTAGCCACGTACTCAGCAAAGTCTCTAAGGAGAGTGAGTTGGGATGCTTAATTACAGATCCGGTTGGAAATACAAATAAAAGCTTGGATACATAGAATAAGACTTCAGTAGGCTAGTTTTTCAGTAGGGTAACTGGTAAAGTTATACAATAAATATCTCCATAACCGCACACATCTAGCCATTCTCTGTATATACATTAATAAGTCTTTTGACTTTATTTTAGAAAAATGTTTAAGATTTTTCAATATTAATTTAACCTCAAAACTTCCTGCCCATGCCCTATCCTAGCAGCCTATAGCAAGTAAACCTGAAGGTAAGCTTCCTCTCACGCAGTAAATTTTAAAAAGAGCATCTCTTGTCAACTCTAATATGGTATATTACCTGAAATGGAACTGACTGCAAAATAACATTTTAATATTTTCAACCCAAATTTCAAAGGAAAGCTTCTTTTCATTCCCCAGAAGAAAGGTGATTTTATTCCATAACTATATTGGGCAAGAGTTGAAATTAAAGTTATTTCTCTTGTGGTTTTAAGTGAGGGCGATATCATTTACTTTCATTTATCATGAGTTGTGGTAGCATTGAGCTAATAGTCCCTTGCCAAACCCTCAGAAAATGGGTATCCCTCCTAATTTATTTTTATTACAATGTCCCTCCACTCTGGCTTCACTCTAAAAACCTCTGAGCACTTTTAAAAACACCACTCCTAGAGCTCACACCAGACAAAGAGAAAACAGACTTGTGGAGTTATTACCTGAAAATCTATTTGTGAAACATCCCAGAGGATTCTAATGCACATGAAGATTGCAAATGATCGATCTATTGTTTGATCAGAAAGAAGTTTGTGAAGGATAATCACTGAGCAGTTAAAAAAGAAATGTCAACAGAATTGACCATGACAGCATATTTGCATCAGTACCTTTCCTCCAAAGTGAACGGTCACTCAGGCCAGAGATTACATTGACCAACATATTTGGGGGCGGAATATTATGTTATTATTGTCTAAATCACTAATGGTTTTAGAAGAGATTGAACAAATCTACAATGAAAACCTTAGATAATAGCAGAGTTGTGTCACATCTCAAAATTTCACTGTCTCCAAACCTAAAAATATGAGTGAAAATAGGCTAAAAACATTTTATATATATAGCAAATTCCACGAAGCAAGAGCTTTTGTTCAGGGGAGGTGGGGGGGAGGGTTAATATTCCTAAAAGAAACACATGCTTTAGTTTCATGCTTCTCCTCACAGCACAATTTGAAGCTGTGAAAGAGTGAACGAGACGATTTAATAACATAAGAAAAGATACATGGCTACAACTAAAATCTATGTTTGAGAAGAGAAAACCAAAAAGCATTAAAACACCTCAACAAAAAAAAGTTGCAACAAACTCAGAAAAACAGAAAATAGTTAACCTTTATCAATTGGGGTTTCAGTCTGGGAGGACAGAAAAAAGGAAAAGAAATATTTTAAATAATCAGAAGCAAAATTTCTTTCATAAACAAGAATTTGTCTGAACACATCAATGTAGGAGAGAAAAGAAGGTATTTCTGGAACAGCAAGAGAGAGAAAGTACCATTCTGCAGTACATCTGACCCATTCTGGATTCAATATTGAGTAGTAAAATTCACATTTCTAACCTCTTTAATCGCTTAAGTTTATGAAGGATTGGGCATAGCCTTGGTAGAAAGGTGTACAATTGCTTTAAAAGAAGAAGAAAGAAAGTAAAAGTGAGAAACATTTTAAGAGACTCCTTTATGATTGATGTTAAATGTCCAATAATCTATACCAAATCATCCACCACCAGTCTGTCAGTATGTTGTACTGTGGTGACTTGTGAATTGCTGTGATGCGGAAACCTAGGTCACACTGGTATTTCAAACAGTAGCAGGGTCACTCACAGTGAATAGGTTCAGTTTCCAGACTAAAAACAGACTACAAAGAAGGAATTACATCCTCTAATGAACTGGCCACTGAAAACCTGTGGGTAGCAGTGGAACACTGTCAGATACTGCCGTCCTCATGAACGAAAGCAGCTCATGGACAGAGGTAGGGCCAGGAGATGAGCTCCTCCGGTCCAAAGTCTATGGAAATATGACTGTGGGTGAGAAGCCTCCTCCAAATCGAGTTAACCACATCGGTGTTGATGCAGGAAAGCTGGCAGGAGTAAAGACTTCAAGACCTTCTTTGACTGCCGGGCCAGATTCAAAATGAGAAGTGACTGCGCACATCAGTAAGTGAATGAAAGTTGGAATGTGTGAAGTGTGACTCAAGAGAATGTGGTAGTCATCCAAAATAGAATGGCACGCACGAAGATCGATATTCTAGGCATGTGTGAGCTGAAATTGGCTGTTTTAGCCATCTGAATCAGAAAATCACATGATTTACTATGCCAGGAATATAAGTATACAGAAGTATAGCTTAGCTTTTCTAGTCAGAAAGGACATTTCATGAGCTATTAGGAAGCACAATGTTATCTGTGATAGCCTATCTATTCACTCTCCAAGGAAATCCACTCAATATAACTAAAATACAAGAAAATTAATGTAAAATAGCGTTACATCTTCTAGGGAAAAAGTATCTTAGAAAACCAACAACTATGAAATACTTCTCATTATGTAATTGGAGTTCAATAAAGGAAATTTTGAAAAGTTACTCACAGATGAAAAACTATCATGCTACCTTCAGATTTCTCCATTATAATATTCAAATGCAGAAGACATTAAAACCCTAAGTCTGCAATACCGAGAGAAAGAAAACATGAGCCAGCACTATATTAACTGACTTGACATTTGAAATAGAAGTTAATACTCACACTCTCAAATATACACATACATGCACACACAATCACCTTGAAATCATCTTCTTGAAGAAAAAAGTGCATAAAATGGATTTCTACTAACAAAGATATGGGAAAATAGTGTGGGGACCAAAGTGAGTCAGTGGAGCTGGGATTGGTAACTCATTGACAACCATGACCTAAAATCGAATGAGCCTGTCGGCTTTTTAGTGCCCTTCTCTGAGCAGATACCATCATCATGTAAGGGACTTTGTTCCGTTTGCTGCTACATCTTTTGGCAAATCACAATTCTGGTCCAACTCAGCCCTCTGTATGGATCACAGTTCAAAAATGGAGTAACCTGAATATCCAAGCACCATTGACCTTGAAGAAGAAGACGTGTAGTACAGTCCCATCACTGAGATCACAAAGAACATTTCTCTAGATACAGAATCACTTTCAACCCTAAAACCTAGCTCTCCTTTACTCGGCTTGCCTATTTTGGCGTTACCTAACTGAGCATTTGTAACACATATGAATTTATTATTGGAAAATGCAGTATTTCTCCTGCCACCTTTTCTAGACTTTGATGAATTTTATACCTGATTAAATTAACCGAAGCTTCATGGATTGTCCAACTGCTTACAGTCTTCTGAAATAGAAGATGCTATTACTCTGAGAGCAGGAGAAAACGAAGCTGCCCGTTCTCATCAAGAGTCACATGCTCAGAAATCTTATACTGGGTCATCTCGACTCTGGATCGATTCGATGGCCATGGTTATTCATTGGAGAAATACATTTCCCACTTTTTGAATTTGAAGACGACCTCTGCCTCTTCATAGCATTAGAATCAGCAATGTCCTGTAAGACAGGCCCAGAATGGGCTTCAAGGCAGAATCTATTCCCAAATTGTCATGGGACCATATTCAGAAAGAAAATCGTCCCAGCATTATAGAATTAAACCAATTACATGCTTTTTAAATTTATTTCTTAGTTGATATGTTTTTGGAAAATATATTTTTTGTCCTCACTGGAAAAAGTTACATGGTAAAAGGGAGTTACATCCATTTAAATAAAAGTGAAGGAATAGCAATATGCAAATTAGGCTTGCAGAAGGTAAGTACTGTAAAAATAAATCATTTTTAGAAATAGTATATTAAGAAAATATTAAAGAAAATGAAAAAGAGAGCCAGTGTTATAGTTGAAATAATGCTCCTCATAAAATACCCATGTTGTTACTTACCTGAAATTATGAATATGTAACCACATATAAGAAGAAAATTCACAAAAGTTACTATATTAAAATTTGTGAGGTGGAGAGATTATCCTAGAATATCTGGGTGGAGCTAATGTTTCTATAAGAAGAAGGCAATGTGGCCAAACTCAAAGGGGGAGTGCTGACTACAGAGGATGTTTGGTGTGGCGTAATTGCTTACTGACAGAGCCACAATTCAAGGAAGGTGGATAGGAGCTGAAAACGAACGGGGAAAGGATTTCGTCCCTAAACTGTCTAGAAGAAAGCTGTACCGACAAAACCTTGACTTTAGCCACTGAAGATGATTTTGGACATTATGTTCCAAAACTTAAAAGAATGTGTTGCATTATTTTTGTAAGCCTTCTAAGAAGATAATAATGGACATTGAATAAAGGAATTTCTTAGGGGTCACAACTTCAATCTATTTTGCAAAATTATCAAAAGAAATTACTAAAATAATTAAAAATAAGGAAACAGAGGAGTAACCTATTCTTCTCTCCTACAGTAATGTAGGGGTTCCAACCCTGTATTTTCATAGCAATGCAAGTTTGATAACTTCAGGCTGTTGTATAAGCACCTATTAGAGTCCAGATCAAAATACTTATTTCAACATTCTGTATGTTATTTCTATTCACTTAACCAGGAATAAACAAAGCGTATTTTAGATAAACCTCGTACTAAGATGCGGATGTTTTGTGTCCCCTCGTTTAGCATAGAAATTTTAGTTTTCAGTGTAATGTCTCTTTTAATGATGGTCTTCCAAAATGATACCTGCCTAATTAGCCTATTGCTATTCATTACATCTATTCATTTATATTTACATTTACATTTGTATTCCTGGAGAATAAGAACCATGTCTTCCTAGTCTTTTTAATCCTCACTGAGCCCATGAAAGTATTCTTGTATTAAGTAAATAGCACATTTATGCCTAGGAATTTTAAGGTTGCACATAATTTAAAGAAACCAAAACGCAAAGATTGGCATTTGATCCAGACACTGCTTTTATTTGACCATGGTTTGTCTCAGTAGGTGGCCCTGTCTTTCTGTGCAGTTTGCTAAATAGCTCTTGCAGGAAGGAAGTGTCTGCTAACAGCTGTAATTACTGACACGGAGCACAGATCAGCCATTCTCTGATCAGGTCAAATCAAGTCTGTACACAGATGCGGCTACCACGATGATAGACCAGCCTCTAAGCTCAGTATTTAAGATATAGAATCTAAGATTACTGGGCAAAAAGTGATGTAGTTTAGGTTCAGTTACAAAGGGTTACTATTCATTTAATACCATTTTCTTAGATGTGAAAAAATATTTTTTCCTGATTTTCAGCCACCGAATGATGTTTTCTATGATATCTAAATATGAGATGGACGAAGCTCGGAGTAGGGCCATTCATGTAAGTACTGTAACTTAAAGAATCAAACATACTTGATGATGAAATGAGACAATGTTTTGGATACCATCATGAAATCAATCAATTTCCAAAGATGAAATTGTAAAAATATTATGAAGATCGCATTTTTAAGATGGAAATCACAACCATGGCGGCAAGCTCATTTCATTGTTAGGCCGGCAGCTCAGGGTGGAGTTTTGGTCCATTAAATCAAAGAGAAAATTGGCTGCCATACCCAGGAGGTCCCAGAGTGGGGCACTGAGAGAGCCAATACTTTAAACTAGAATGTCAAATATTACTTATTTGCTTATTATGAAAGGTACTAATTTCTACTGACAAAAGGGTCTTTTTCTTTCTAATTGTTCTCCTCTGTGATTTTCTATAATTCCCCAGTATCTATTTCCTTAATCTTTCCCACGTTAAGTGTTTTTTAGGCTTTTTTTCATATATTACATATATATCCTGAATCTATACACAAACATTTTTTTTCTTTCCTGCTCCACTTCCTTCCTCTCTTTTTTCACATAATAACAAAATTGTCCCAACACCGATATGGACTCAGGTAATCACATTTAGTAATATAAAATTAGGTACATTAAATGCTGAGTAGTTTATCATCCATATTTATGCTTGGTCAAATAGCAAATGAATTGGAGCCACAATTAAAAATTGGCTGCCAGCCTGAGGTGCATCAACTTTGGACAGCTCGGACTAGACAGAAATCCAAATCTAAATCAAATATCCAAGTGCTACCTTAGATGAATACCTGCTAAGTAAGCTAGATGGTGTTAAAAGCACAACGTGTATACACAATCGTACAGTGTACATATGTGATCATAAAAGTACACATTTAAAAGATAATAACTTTTCATTAATTAATGTAACTTCCAAATTATACCTCAAAAGATTCTATGGAGAAAATACTGAATGATTCAGGAAGCATCAAGGGATGAGGCTACCCGAAGTTCACGCCAGGGTAAGAAGAAGACTTGGAACAGGAGATCAGGGCTCAAAACAGAGAATATCACAACGATGTTTACTTGTTTATTGACAATGCAAAGTCATTTGATTCTGTGGAAAATAATGAACTATGGAACTTTGAGCAAAATGGGAATTCCAGAACAATTCAGTGCACTAAGTGGAACTTGTAAACAGATCAAGAGACAGTTGTGCAAACAGTCTTGAAATAGTGCATGATTTAAACCAGAAAAGGTGTGCATCAGGCTTGCAGTCTCTCACCATACTTATTCAATCTGTATGTTAGCAAATTATGAGGTAAGCGAGAGTATATGAAGATGAGTGATGCCTCAGAAGTGGAGGAAGGCTTATTAATAACCTGTGATATGCAGATGACACACCTTGTTTGCTGAAAATGAGGAGGACTTCGAACACTTGCTGGTGAAGATCAAAATTTTTATCTTTCAGTATGGATTATAACTCAATGTAAAGAAGACCAAAATCTTCACAACTGGACCAATAGGTCACATCATGATAAAACATTGAAGTTGTCAAGGATTTTGTCTTGCTCAGATTCACGATCAATGGAAACAGCAGTCAAGAAATCAAAAGAGATGTTGCTTTGAGTAAATCTGGTGCATGAGATCTTTTTAGACTATTGAAAACCAAGAATGTTGGTGCACTAAGGGGCACCTGACCCTAGCAATGGTGTTTTCCATGATCTCATATGCTTATGAAAGTTAGAAATTGAATAAGGAAAACAGAAGAATTTTTTACTCAATTTCAGTAATACTGAAAGTATCATGGACTGCCAAAATGAAAAAAAACAACACATCTGTCTTTAGAATTGTACGGCCAGAGTGCTCCTTAAAGGCAGGGATGATGAGACTTCTTCTGACATACTTTGGACATATGGTCAGGAGAGACCCGTCCCTGGAAAAGGACAGCAGACTTTGTAAAGGAAAGGGGCAGCCGCAAAGAGGACGTCCCTTATTCAAATTCATTGACACCATGCAGCAACAGAGAGCTCCACCATAGGAACCCTAGGGAGGGTGCTGCTTTGTTTTATTGTTAGTAGAGTTTCTCAAGAAAAAATTCAAGCCTCTAAATGCAATTTTTAAGGATTTTTGAGGCAAAACAGTGAATGATGCAGGAATCTTCAAGAAAAGGGCAAAAGGAAACAGTCATTATAACAACAGCTACAACAACATTAGTCAAGAGTCCAACTTTGCAGGAGGTAGCATATGAACAAAAACCAATGAATGGTGTTGAAGGAACAAGTTTAAGGTGCATTGAACACATTAGCCCAAAATAAGGCTCTAGGAATTGACAAAATACTTGTTGCCCTTAATTATTTATAAAATGAGAAAATAATTATTTGGATAATAACTTGACATCTTTTCTACAAAAAGAAGCCCAAAATTTACTAATGATTTACATTCACATTTATATATGTGAAGTGCTAGTTCACAAACTAGTGAGAAATTTCTGTAATACCATTGTTTAGGTCTGTGAAAATGCTATCTCTTATTAATAATAACAGCCACACAAGGAGAAAACTACGATAATCCTTAGAGACATGACAAGTGATGAAATAGATACTTTCACCCCTTAAAACAATATAAATTCAGTAAGAAAAATAATAGAACAACTCATTCTTCAAATGCCAGATGAAATAAACTGATGCTTCCCAGACACTGGCTTAGAAATTTTCAAGAAAATAAACCCTACTTGCTCTCGTTCATCAGGATGTGCTCAAAGCTAAAATCAAAATAACACTTTAAAAATAGATTTTGACAATGATCACAATTCCTAAAGCTAGAGATTTTATTTTCCTAATAAGAAGAACAAATTGTAATTGAGAGAACAGTAATAAACACCCAGTTACAGACAGTAACTCACACTCAACACATAGGCACATGCATATAAGTGTAAAGAAAAGAAAGTGATGCATATGTGATTTAGTTGATTTTTATTCATTACTAATTTTATTTGGAATCTCTGAATGATAATGAATTTATAAAGCAGTGGTTACATTTTAAACATTTCTGTAAGTTTCCCAGTAGCTAAGAGTGGGAATGGAAGAGTCTCCCCTCCCACTAGGCCCTCACCAGAAATGTAGAATCGCTATGTAAAATGTGTTGCTATTTTCATCATCCAGTCACGGTAGTTTCCATCCCTTCAAATGCATGTGAAAGTGGGAAAAACCAAGAAGAGTTGGTGGGTTAGAATTATGATATTGACAGAGATGACCAAAAGTACAGTGGACTTAGAATGTCAGAAGAACAAACAAAATTGTCTCAAAAAAAACCAGCCAACATGTTCCTTAGAAGTGTCAAAACTCCATCTCACATTCTTCAGAGATCTGACAGGAGAGACCAGTCCTTGGAATAGAACATCAAGCTTGGTCTAGGGCAAGATAAGCACAAAAAAGAGGAAGATAATTCATGAACTGCTTTGTCAGAGGGACTGCTAAAACTGTCTGAAACATATCAAGAATTGTGAGGACGTTTCAGGACCAGTCAGATTTCATTGTGTTTATGTAAAGTCCTTTAGTGTGGGAATTGACTCTACTGCACTTAACAAAAATACATGGAATAGAAAGTATATTAGTCATACTACCTAGAACATATGTCACTCTCTCAAAAAACTTGAAGTTAATATCCTTGGTCTTTGTTGGATAGAGGAAATAAGAAGATATAAAAATATGCAGTGCATTACTTGAAAAAACAAGGTAAAGTTTGAGCAGGCTGACATCATAGTAAATCTCACACTTTCTTTTAATTGGTGCTAAGCATTTCTGCTGAGCTTGGCTCATTTCTGACATCTAAACATTATCTGTCCTTAATTATGTGATATTAATCAACAATCTGGTTAGTTTATGAAAAAGGTATTTTAAAATTGCATTTACAAGAATTCTCACTGAGTGCATCTCTTTATGATGTTTTCATTGTCACCTTTTTGATTCTAGAAGGCTACAGGTTAGACAGGCTAGCACTGCCCTGGCATATGGGATGTGTGACGTGCTTACTATACATTTTTAGAGATTTATGCGTGTTTTTATCTACACATGGCTATAATTTTGAAGATTTAAATGTGTATATATATATATATATTCTGATTCATGCACAGGTGGAATCCTCTTTGAGAATAATGTACCCAAACATCAGTAGACTCTTGAAAAGGCCCAGATGCTGCCTGTTTGCCACAATATGTATAGTCAGTGACTACTCAATCCAAGCACTGAATGAGTCTCTATAAAATCTCCAATGAAAATGGACACATAGCACTAGAAGAGTGACAGAACAGCTGTACAATTTTCCCATGATGTGTTGAGAATAAATTGTGAGGATGTAACAGCTTGCCATGCTTAAATGACTAATTTTTACTCATGAGTTTTTTCGCATATTTTTAAAAAGAACTTTCTGCCACTCAACAAATATTTTTGTATGTAATAGCATTAAAGGAAAATATTCATGTTACTTCTAACATGCTCAATATTATACATTTGACCCATTGATCCTCACAAATAACCCTCCAAAGTTATTGACATCATCATTTACATTAAATAAAAGAAGAAATTGAGGCACAGATGGTTAAAAAAGGAAAACACACACACACACACATAACCTCCTCTAAAAGTGAAATTCAAGAGTCAAGGTATTTTGCCACTACATCATAATCCAAGTTCACAGAACCCTCTAAATATCAAGGAGCTATTTCAAAAGTAAATCTATCAAGTGATCAAGGATTACGAGATAAATTGAAATCAGATTGTTTTATTAATGCACAAGGAGAAGCCCACCTCAAACCGGAATGGCTCTGAGCAGGCGGAGCTTTCGATGTATGCATTTTTCCCGCTAGTTGAGCATTGAGCAACTCTCTCTGTTAGTGCACCCAGTGGAGTCACCTAGAAGGTTCCCTCTGGTCACAGTGAAGTTTTCGTGAAAGCAATGTTGCTCAAACCTCATTTTTTTGCGATGGCCAAGTTAAGAGAACAGTGTGCAGTTATGAAATTTTGTTTCCTGCTCAGAAAACATGCCACAGGAACGGTTGTGACCTTGAACGCAGCTTACAAAGACAGTGCTGTGGGAAAACTCAGTGCATCCGTGACTCTCGTTTCGAAAGAGGGGAAATGTTGATTGATGACAAACCACACTGGACGTCTGTCATCTTCCTGAACAGACAAAAATGTTGCCTAGTAGTGCATTTGAAGTTTCTTCCACCAGGTCAGACTGTTAATCAAGCTTTATACTTATACTTAAAGGTTCTGAAAAGATTGTGTAACAATGTGCTACAAAAAGACCCAATTTGTGGGGATGGGGAACTGGTTTTGCCACCCAGACAATGAAGCTGCTCACACAGCAATCTCTGGGCACCAGTTTTTGGCAAAAAAATAAAAACAAAACCAACAGCATGTCTCTCTTGCCCCCCACACACCTGACCTCATTCCATGTGACTTCATTTCGTTTTTCATGAATGAAGGGCATGAAAGGACAGTGATTTGAAGACGTAGAACAAGTGAATTAAAAAGTGAGGTAGGGGCTGTCAGCCATCCAAACAGATGAGTTTGAAAATGTTTCCAAGAATGAATCACAAATTTGAGAAATGTATTAAGTGTAATGGAGAGTATTTGAAGGTGCTAAAAAATTTTGGTAAAAAAGTTAAATACAAAACTTGGGGGAAAAAATATGTTATGACGGAATACTCCTCTGCCCCATATTAGCAGAATATTCCCAAGTTCACATACCTTAAAGAAGATACGCTAACAGTAGTAATAAAATAAATATAACATTTAACTATATGCTAATTTATTTGATGTATGGTACATTTTTCTTGGTAAAGACCTAAAACTCTTTTCAAACCAAAGGACACGTTGAAAATAATGCCGAATCAATAGCTAGAATGAAATAAAAGCAATGGATAAAAGCAGCTTGATAAAGTCCTTGTAACTAGCTCAGGAAAGCAGCGGGGTGACTGAGCAATCAGACTGAATTTGAAAGCTTCCGTAGTCATTGCCATTTGAAAGCTATGGATATTTCCCAGTTGCATAATCACAAAGTGACTGAGCAGACAATTTGTGGGAGAGATGAGCATAGGCCTAATGATGTTCATGATTATAGACTATCTTGAGCTGCTGCATGAGAAATCTCAATAATGTTTAGTAATATAGTCAGAAATTTAGCACAGGTTCTATATTAAAAATGACAGGTTAATGGAACAGTAGGATCAAAGGTAATTTTGAACTTGTACAAGTGCAATATTTTAAATTGGTGGGCATTGAAACGAAATTTAGTTTAATGATACATAGCACAATGCTTTTTGTGTATTCTTAATTTTTTTATTGTAAGTCTTGATCTGCTGTGGCAATTGAATATACACACAAACGCCTTTTCAATTGTATTCCAGTGTGCTTGAGTATTAAAGAGTCCTATCCAGTAGCAAGGAGCACTAATGGTATAGTTGGTTAAGTGTTGGGCTACTGACTGGAAGGGCGGTGATTCAAACACACCAGATGCTCTGGGAGTGGAAGATGAGCCTTTCTGCCTCTGAGAGATAGAAAGCTACAGAAAATCCATTGGGGACTGTTCTACTGTGTCCGTGCTGTGAGTCAGAATAGCGTAGGTAGCAGTGGTTGGGATCAAAGGATCAGACACATTATATCACATTACCTATTTCATCTGTCACTGAGGCAAATCTGGGTTGAACTGGTACAACTTTAACAATATTAGGTTCTGATTAATAGCCTTTGTTAGTTTCTATAAGGCCCATTTCTCCACCACGACCAATTTCAAACTACCAAACAATAAAACAAAATAAAAATGCAAAACCAACTTATAGGAGACAGTGACAATGTTGTGACAGAAAAAACTGCACCAAATTCACAAGAACAGCAGTCAAGGCAACTGGCTTTGCATTGGGGCCCAGTGAGGTATGAACCGAGTGGCTAATTGCAAGGTTAGCAGTTTGAAAACAACAGCTGCTCTGTGCAAGAAAGATGAGGTTTGATTCTCTCTTAAAGATTCATAGTCTGGGAAATCTAATGGGGCCTTCAACTCTGTGCTACAGGGTCACATGAGTTGTAATAGACTGAATGGCATAAACATTTAAATGCATTTAAGTGAAAATATATATTTCCCCTGGGGAAATATTTTCTATCACATCCATGCACAGAACTTCTTTGTAGGTTCTGAGAGTTGTTGAATCACAAGGATATTCTTTATCTTAACATTTCCACTAATGTTGCATAATCTAACTACCACACATTAAACCATGCGGCTAAAGGGCTCACATTTAATGCTACACTATGCTACCTATAAATTATCCTTTAATGATACCTCCAAAACTCACACAAGATGAAAGGATTAAATGTAATCTCCATAAAAACAGTTTCATTCTGAGTTAGGGTAAGTGCTTCTAGAGGCTATAAAAAGAGTAAAAGATTTTTGTCTAAGCATGATAGAAATTCAAACTTACTTGATATAGTACTGTTAGAAAAAGCATCTTCGGCAAAATAATATTTTATTTTTCATGTGTAAAGGTATAATGTTGATTCTGTCTTTGAAAAGCCCAATAGATATTTTATAATATTTCACAATCTCACGTATCCTTTCGTGAATTCACTGCGCTCATGCCTTCCTTTGCCTCAAAGTGCGGTGCCTTGAGTCATGGAATATTAGGCACAACTCTTTCTTTATCTCCTTCCTGGGATCCTTCCTATGCTGGTCTCTGAAAAGTCACCTTTTCCAAAGACCTCCTTATGAGCAAACTGTTTTTCATTTTCCCCTTTGTACTTCTTCATCGGTTGTTTTTTTTTAATCTGTAACTATAATTCCCAGGACTCATATGCAAATTACTACGAGACCTATGTTTCCCATCTAGAAATCTCTCCACACTTCTGATTTTTAACAATTTGACTTTTGTTGAATACCGACTGCTGGACAGACCAAAGGCCCCGAGACTCTGGAATGATCTTACATAATAGTGCCATTGTCATACCAAAGAATGTTTGAGTCACCTGTGTTTTCTACCCGGTTGTTTTTACCACGACTAACTGTACTATCTACTGAAAAAACCTAAGACTCGCTCCTTTAGAAAGATTCCAGGTAATCTACCTAAAACACAATGGCACCTGTGCTGTAGCAGTGTTCCAGGCATTGATGTGTTCCACCAAACACCGTGTGTGTGAAATAAATAAATGTCTACTTCTCAAAGAGTTCATCATGTGTGGGAGTGGCAAGGAGTAAACAAGGAACTAGATAAATTCTGCTGCATGAAGAACCACTACAATGGGCTGTTATGTGTGCCATGTTAAATTCTTACTTCACAGCAGCCTCTCCCCCCCGCAAAAAATTAAATGGGCAACTTTTATTGACGTTCCTAAATCACCTCATTTAATTCTTAAAATGGTGTTTAAAAATAACTATCATTAAAGAGATGAACATGTTTCCTTATGACCACATTTTGAGAATGTTAGA
>NW_022111373.1:22062081-22064517 GCF_000313985.2 Echinops telfairi
TCCTTCCTTCCTTCCTTCCTTCCTTCCTCTCATGCCCATTCAGTGTTCAGAACTTTCTGTCCTAGTTGGATTTCTGTAAATCTAGGTAGTATAAAGAGGTTCTTACAGTGTAGCACTTTAGAATTCAAAAATATTTAATCATGAGCTGTGAATCCGCAAAATATGCTGTCAGAGTCCCACGGTTTCCAGCAGTGGGAGGGAGCAGCCGCCTGCAGCACGCGTTAGACTGAAAGGCCTTAAAGAAGGTAGGGAAGAGCAGAAATAGTGCTCTGAACACCTGGCATTTAAGACATTCTTTTCTATATAGGCACCAAATTAAAGTCTCAGTTATTCATTTGAAAATGCTTACAGCTTCCCAATTAGATTCTCAAATAACAGACTTCTGGGCCCCAAATAGGCTCACCAACCGTGTGGGCCTCTAGCCCACGGCTCCACAGGAAAAACGTGGCAACCGTGAGCCACGTGGGCCAGCTCTGCTCGCTCCTACACGGTGACCGAGAGTTGGAATCCACAGGATAGTAAATGGTTTATTTTTCCTTCTTTCTTTCTTTTTTCTTTCCTTCCTTCCTTCCTTCCTTCTTTCATTTCTTCTTCTTTTGATGTGGTTGCTAATAGGGACAATGAATAGTGAGAATTCACAAAATCAAAGCACACTTCCATGCAAGTACTGCTGCAGAGATGCAGAAAAGCCCTTCTCCTAGCCAGGCAGACTAAACATCTCCCTTTGGAATCTGAATATAAGTTCTTGAAAATGCCTACAGGAATAACCAAGAGAGAGAGAGGCACACACACACACCAAAGCTTGAGGGACAATTTGAAGTGACCTCAATTCTCTGGATGAATCAGGAAGACATATGAGAATATAGTACATTCTGGATAGAAATAATTCACTGTCAATAGAAAAATACTCCCCTTAAATTCACTTTTAATTGTGTCATTAAAATGTAAGAACTATAGTTTTAAGCTTTCTAGCTGGACAACAGATGCAGTAACTTCTACTGTTAGAAAGTGTGGATTTTTCATATACAAAAATACTTATAAACTCCCATGTCAAATAGCCCATTCTTGAGTAAAATTCATGTTTTCACTATTCAGTAATATTATTAGAGCATTTTAAAAAACTTACCATTTTTTTGGTTTGTTTGTTTTGTTTACTCATCAGAAAATGCTACCTTAGTAGGATGACATTATTTTTTAAATTATAAAAGCAAATTAAATTAATTAACTTTAAAATGATTTTTATATTCTATATATAGTTTGAAAATATGTACACAATATTTTAGGCATAATATTCATCAGGTAGCCTATGCAATTTTATAATTTCTTCATGTGATTATTTTATTAGAAACCATGTGTTATTTTTCTTAGCTGCCTCATATGCACTTGAATAGGTATTGTATGATTAATCTATTTTATTTTTGACACTAGTTAATTTCAGAATTTTTCTCATATATTCCTAATATCTGTTTGCTGAAATTGTAAGAAATCGCATGCTTTTAATATGGTTTAATTATGTTGTTATAAAAATGAACAAATAAAATCCTACTAGTAAATTTTCTTCTTTACTATGTCTGCATATTTTAACATGAGTAAATGTTTAAAGTCTTTCTTTTAGTTACAGGAAACAGCTATCATTAATTATTTTTTAAAATAACGCACTTGTCAAAATAATTACATATTTCCATAGTTATAAGGTATACTGATAGGAAAACAAATTATTCTTATTTTAAAGATATAGAAACTGTTAAAAATGTTTAAGTACTGTTCTTGTAGTTTGGTACTAGTGGTGAGAAGTAAAATAGTGAAAGAATGGAAAGAAATAAAATAGTAAAATTTTATAGGGAGGAGAACAGATTTGGCTTTGGACACATGCATTGTATATTGCATGAAGAATATTGAGGTGGAGTCAGTGAACAGGAACAGGAGCACATAAATTCATATCTTAGAAAAGAGCACTCTGCTAAGACAAACTTTGGGAGCCTCAGTTAATAACTTATTTGGGGCTGAATGGGATTAACTCAATAAAGTATATAGCATGTGAAACAAAGAGATTACAGAATGTTGGAAGGGAAGATATATTTAGCAGGAAAAGGGAAGCATTAAAATGAGACACCAAAATTTTAAAAATTACAAAGAAAAAAATAAATGTCATGGATATGGAGGAAGGAGAAAATTTCAAGGCCTAGAGATTGATCATTTAGCAACAAGATTAACATTGGTTGTTTGAACTTTCAGTGATGTTGTGAGGCCAATTAGAAATTGTTGTGGATTAATGACCAGTTATCATATTTAATAGAAATAACTCTTTTAGAAATCCATTGTGGACATTGAGAAAGATATTTTACTGTTCTATAAACTATATCAATAAAGTTCCTCATAAATGAGTAATAGGATTAAGCAGTTTTCCATGAAGAATCCCAGGGTGAAGTTCTCTGT
>NW_022111373.1:22064891-22069022 GCF_000313985.2 Echinops telfairi
TGCATGACCTTTAAACATTTCATCCCTAATGCTCCCCCAGCTGCACTGCCACTGAACATTTACAAAGGAAAAGTGCAATTGTTATTTCTTGGCACACACAGATAATTACTACTACTATTTGAATCTGAAGGAGATAATTCTTTGTTCTGATTTTCTTTGTTCAGCAAAAAAAAAAAAGAAGAACTATTTACATCTTAAGTTTCCTTATTTTTACATTTACAGCATTACCAGAACTAACAAAATCAAATGCAGCCCATGGCAACCTGTTATTCACTATATTCAATACAGATCTAAGTAAGATATACTTAATAACATAAAAGGAATAATTTCAGTATCATACAAAGGCATGTGTTTAGCATAACAATCTTCCCTTCACTCCAAATGGTTGGCATTATCAGATCTCACCTACCACTCTGGAGCCCCAAAGAGAGGAAATTAAGAATATCTTAGAAGACATCCTTCTCTGTTATTACTGTGGTGCATTGTGTGTTGCTGTGATACTATGATGCTACACACTATATCATTGGTATTTCAAATACCAGCAAGCTCACTCAGGATGAGCAGGTTTCAGGAGAGCAGCCAGACAAAGAACAGACCAGATAAAGGAAGAGGGTATCCACTTCTGTGAAACTGACCACAGGACTAGCAAATACGAACACTGTCATTAATAGCGGGTGAATATTACCAAATACAGTGCCAGAAGATACGTCGTCAGGTTAGGAGACACTAAAAACATGAATGAGGAAGAGCAAAGTCAATGATAATGACTTGGATAGAGTTTTAGGTACCTTCATTTGCAAATGGGGCACAACAAAATGAGAAGAAAAAGCTATAAATATCTATTAATAATCAGAAGGTTGAACATACAAACTGTAAATTTAGGAAAATTATAAGCAGTCAAAAATGAAATGGACTGCATAAAGATCAATATCCTTAGCATTAGTGAACTAAAATAAATGTATATTGTATATTTTGAATGAGGCAATAATTTTGAATAATACAATATTCCAGCAATAAAATATTCAAAAGAAGTTGTCATATTCATTGTTAAAAAGGACATTTCAAGATCTATACTAAAGTAAAAATGTGTCTGTGACAGGATAATATCTATACATATACAAGAAAACCCAATACATACAACTATTATTCAATGCACCAACCGCTAAAGCTAATGATGAAGAAATTGAAGATTTTTACTAACTGCTTCAGTCTCAATTTGATCAAATATAAAGTCAAAATGCATTAAAAATAATTGGTGATTGGAATTGAAAAGTTGGAAACAAAGAAGTATAATTGAAAGATATGGACTTGGTGATAGAAATGAAGAAAAACATCACATGATAGAATGTTGCAGGAATAACAAGTTCGTAGAAAATACTATTTTCCCTCCCATAATATAAGCGGTGCTTATACACATGAACTACAGCAGATGGAATACACAAAAGTCATGTGCACTATATTTATGGGAAGAGAAAATGGAGAAGATCAATATCAGCAGCCAAAATAAGGACAGTGGCTTACTGTGCAACAGACCGTCAATAGTTTATATGTAAGTTCAAGGAAATCAAAATAAGTTCATCCATGAGAGCCAAAATATCAAATTCGATATATCCCACCAAGTTTTTAAGAACATCTCAAGAATAGGTGTGAGTTCAAGAAGATCTAATGCACTGTGGGATGATACATCAAGAAACCATATATGAACACGACAGACATAATCTAAGATGGGAAAGAAAGCTCAATGACGATGTCACAGAGACTCTGATCTTGCTCTTAAAGCAGCTCAAGCATAGGGAAGAAGTGATGAAGTAAAGAACTGAACAGAAAGTTTCAAAAGAAAGCAGGAGAAGAGGAAGCATTATAATGAAATGTGCAAATCCCTGGATTTAGAAAAGCAAACGGAATATAAGCAGCATATCATAAGCTGAAAGCAGTGAAGAAGAAAAATCAAGCCAGAGTTACAATTTTAAAGGGTATATGGGCAAAATATTGAACTATGCAGATAATATCATAAGAAGATAGGAAGAATACACAGTCACTATAGAAAAAGGATGGCATCAACCATTTCAAGAAATAACATCTGATCAAAACCTGATGGTTCTGAAAGAAGAAATTCAAATGGCACCAAACAGCATGAGCAAAATAGAAGGTTCCAGGAACGGATGCAACACACATGAACATGTTTCAACAAGCTGGTGAAGCACTGGAAACACTGACTCATCTACACCAGGAAATTGGGAAGACAGCTCCTTGGCCAACTGACTGTAAGGGATCCATATTTGTAACCAGTCCAAATAAGGATGACGTAACACAGTACTATCACATGCAAGTAATTTTTTTACTTAATATAATTCAACAATAGATGTAGCGGTATATTGATGGAGCTGCCAGAAATTCCAGCTGGATTTATAAGATAATTTGGAACATGGGATATCATTGCTGATGTCAGATGGATTTGACTAGAAGAAGAAAATACCAGAAAAATGTTTACTTATAATTTACTACCTAAGCAAAGTCAATATACTGTATGGATCATAACAGATTATGGATACACTGATAAGAATGGGAAATCCAGATTATTCACCATGATCATGTGAAACCTGTATATGGCTCAAGAGGTAGTGCTTCAAATATAACAAGGGACTGGTACGTGATTTAAAATCTGAAAAGGTGTGAGTCGGGATTGTATAATTTCATAATATTTATTCCATTTGTATGACAAGCAAATAATCTGTGAATCTAGACTATGAGATGAATAGGTACTGGGATAGAAGGAAGATTTATTAGCAAACTACATTTCCTCCCCAATATTTTTTCTTCGGACCTAAGCACAGAGTAAAAGTATGTCAAGCACTGACGGGGCACACAGTCCAGTAAGAGAAGCATGTTAACACATGATCTCTCCAGCCTAAAGATTTCCACAAGGGAGGGAGTGATAAGGACATAAGGAAGCCTTAGAAGGGACTTAAGAAACTCAGAGGTGAGCTGGGAATTGAGTGTGAGCTGCAGCATGATACTATTTATAACAGAAGCTCGTACTGTGACATATGTTTTGTCAAACAATATAAAGCTCTGCCACTAAGTCAAAATTCTAGTTCAAGGATAGAGTGGAAAGTAAGCAGTCACTCTGAACCTCTCAAAAGGTACCACGTGGTCTGCACAGACCATTAAGCAGAAAGAGCATATCTAACCACTGCTGTCAGGTTTTCATTCCATAGTAGCTCACATGTTGCTGGGATTCTAGAGAGCATTTGACCAATATTTCAAATGCAAGCGGGGAAACCCAAAGTGAACACGTTTCAGTGGAGTCTCCAGACTAAGAATAGACTACTGCAAAGAAGGAGCGGGCAGTCCACGTATAAGAAATTAGCCACTGAACACGTCATGCACAGAAGAAAGACATTGTCAGCTGCTGAAGAGCTCAAGCAAAGAAGCAGAACGTCATCAGTGGTAAGGCCAGAAGATGAGCCCCTGAGGAAAGAAGGCATGCAGAATACCACTGTGGAAGGCTGCTTTCTCAAAGCAGAGTTGAATAGAATGACCCAGATGAAGTAAGTCCTGAGGCAATAGAGCAATTGGACTCTTCATTTGCTGAGGTGGACCAACTCACAATGAGAAGACACAGCTATATACATCTATTCATGCCTGCAATTTGGAATGTTCGCTGTATTAATGTAGGAAAATTAGAAGTAGTTAAAAATGAAATGCACAACAATCGGCATTCTAAGGCAGGGGTCCTCAAACTATGGCCCGTGGGCCACATGCGGCCCGCCGAGGACACTTATCCGGCCAGCCGGGTATTTTTGCTCGTTTTGTTTTTCACTTCTAAATAAGATCTGTGTGGTGGGGTTGGTGCACTGGGAGCTGGCGGAGTGTGAGAGCGGGACGGGAACCTGGTGGCACTATGTCTTTCTGCAGCTTATCCCGGGTCAAGGTTTTCCAGAATCACTTTGAATCCGCTGTCTACGTGTGTGCCAAGTGCGGCTATGAGCTGTTCTCCAGCAGCTCCAAATATGAGCACTCGTCGCCATGGCCAGCCTTCACCGAGACCATCCATAATGACAGCGTGGCCAAGCGGCCCAAGCGTAATCAGCCTAATGCCTGTAAGGTGTCCTGTGGTAAATGCGGCCA
>NW_022111373.1:22070488-22072657 GCF_000313985.2 Echinops telfairi
AAAAAATTGACCACATTTGTGGGAAGAGACTATGGAAAAGCTCAATGTCAGCAGTTAAAACCAGGCCAGGGTATGACTATGGAAAATATATCAATTGCTCATATATAAATTAAGGTTGAAGCTGAAAAAAATTAAAACCAGTCCATGAGAGCCAAAATATGACCTTGAGTCTATCCTATCTGAATTCATGAACAACTCAAGAACAGATCTGAACCCATGAAGAGTAATGACAGAAGACCAGAGGAGCCGTGGTGTGGCACCAAGAGCCTCATAGACGAAGAAAGCAAACGGTCATTCCAAAGCCAGGAAAGAAAGAGAAGGCCAATGTGGATATCAGAAAAAACTCTGAGAAGAATACGCTCAGCATATGTTACTGAAAGCACTAAATAATAATAATAAGCCTTGGGTTGCAATCTTGGAAGATTCTATGGGGAAATGTTGAACAGGATTCATCCCAAGAAGATCAAAAGAATACAGTCACTGGAACGAGAATAACTAAGTGACTTTAAACCACATTAAGGTAGCATATGAACAGGAACCAAGGTACTAAAAGCATTCAGTCCAAGATTCCCTGAAAGCGTTACTCAAAAATAAGGCTCCAGGAATCGAGGCGATACCAATTATAAAGTTTCAACAAGCTGGTGAATCACTGGAACCGTTCACTCATCAATATTAGCATAAATGGAAGACAGCTACTTGGCCAGCTGACTCAAAGAGATCCATATTTGTACCCATGAAAAAGAAAGGTTACCCAACAAAATTATCACATTATAGAACAATATAATAAATATCACATGCAAGTAAAATTTTGCTGAAGTTCATCCAACAGCAATTCCAGTACATTGACAGGGGAATGCCAGAGGTACAGGCTGCTTTAAGAGGAGAAAATAGAACAAGGGTTATTGATTCTGATGTTAGATGACTCAACTGAAAGTAGAGAATAACAGAAATATACTTACTTATGTTTTATTAACTATATTAAGGCATTAAACTGTGTCAATCATAGCACTATGAATAGCCTTGAGAAAAATGGGAATCCCAGAATACTTCATTTGTGCACATGTGGAATCCGTACATGGATCAAGATGCAATTGTGAAAGCACAACAGAGGGTTACTGTGTGGTTTAAAATCACAAAAGAGGTGCAAAAGGATTGCATCCTCTCACAATATTTATTCAATCTGTATGTTGAGAAAATCACCAGAGATTATATAAAGAATGTGACATCAGAAATGGATGAAGAATTACTAATAACCTCTAATACACAGATGACAAAATCTTGCTTGCTGGAAGCAAGAGGACTTAAAGCATTTGATGATGGAGATAGAGGATTGTAGTTCATGGGAGTTGCTGATGAAAAATCACTGTTTTTCCAGAAATGCAAATAGTTGATCCTTTTTAAATACCTTGAAAAATTACCATTAGTTTGGGTCTCTTTTGCTCTTGGTTTTCATCAGAGTTAAAACAATAGAGTCATTTATCTTTTGAACATTGTTCCATCTGTTGGTCCCACAGAGCCTTGTCCACTTTTCTTTTGGGGGTGGAGGAGAGAGAGGTCTTCTTTTATAGACACCGTGGCAAAGCTAACGTTAACACAACTCATCCTAAAACCTTTTACTTCAGTCATCTTTTCACGGCCATGGATAGCACTCAAACAATTAATTTTCTCCCTAGTAAAATGTGCTAACATATTAAATCCTCAACAAATATTTAAGGTATACATTTATGTTCATGTAATTTTACTACAAGAAATGAATCTAAGAACATTATAATAAACAGCCTTTTCCCAAGATATCATTTTAATCTGATTTAGATGCAGATGCTTGGACAGGAAAATACCCTTTAAAAATAAATATATATAGTCTAAATTACATATACTATAATAATATAAAATGATCTCAACTCAAGCTATGTGAATCATAACAAACTATGTATAGCCTTGAAAAGAATGGAATTACCAGAACACTTCATTGTACTTAGGCAAAGCTTGTACCTGAATCAAGAGACAGTTGTGGGAACACAGTAAGGGAATACTTCCTGGTTTAAACTCAGGAAAGTATGCATCAGGGTTGTATCTTTCACCATACTCACTCATCAATATGCTGAGAAAATCATCGATATGATGAGAAAATCATCAATATGATGAGAAAAGCTGGATGATATAAAGAAG
>NW_022111373.1:22073330-22074722 GCF_000313985.2 Echinops telfairi
CTGGATGTATACAAAAGCTGCAACAGTGGGCTGGCGCACAGGAACAATTGTGAGGATGACTCAGGACACAGGATCACTATTGTTCGGAACCAACTGGTCGGCACCTAACCATCAAAGACAAGGAAGCTGTCTGTCAGTAGCTCAGACATTCTTAACCCAGGGACTGCTGCGTACGATTTCACACGGAGTACTTTGCCTGTTAGTCATCAAACATCACTATTTCTTTCCCAATTAAAACTGAACTTTGTAAGTATTTTATCTTACGTGAATTTTAAAGAATTTCGGGAGATTTCAAATCAAACAGAAAGCATGCAAACCATTCCCACTTGTAAAGTTATGAAAGAAAAAATTAAAATAAATTTCCATTAAAAGAACATAACTGAATATAAAATGTGTTGAAAACAGGATTAATGAAGTTTCTTTCAATAATTTCTGTTGCAATAACATTTCCATCAATTATAAATGGAAAGTATGTGTAATTTCTTTTATTATGACAGTTAGGTGATTTTTCCTATTCTAAGCTAGAATTAGGAACATTAATTTCATGAGACACTCTTTTGGGTCCCTGTTTTATAATAATGCCTCAAATCATGGTACCACATAAAAATGGATTTAATGAGTGTAAAAAATGTTCCCATCAGCTGCAAATTCAAAATGTCATCATACACACTCTCACTATGTGTGTGATTATAATTATAGGTGAAAGCTGAAAAAGACAACACATTTCCTGCTATTTATATGACACTATAATTGACAATTACCTTGATGGAATTATTTTGTGTGTAATGTTTTAATGATGCTTAATATATCAATGTAAACTCTTAGAGTAAAATGTTTACTGCAATTCATCTTGCATCACTTACAGTTCAACAAACAGTACCTTCACAATGATCACATTGTGATCATTTACCATCAATGTCATTATGAGTATGGTCAATCAAACTCCCTGGATCGGAAGTAGAAAAATCTACAATTATAATGAAGTTTGCATTTCCCCTTGCAAAATTAAAAAGATGCACTGTTATTGGGTTGCTTCCAACTTCCTAATGGTAGCAAATGGGCTCATCTCCTCCAGCGTGGCTATTGTGTTTCAAATGCAGGTCTTGCAGTAAACAGTTGAATGCTTCTCCGATACCTGCAGGCAGTATGTATCTATATATCCCAAGAAATGTATCTACTAATAATGCCATTAAAAAGACATTTTATTAGATTTCATTGAAAATTTACTGAGAAAATTGATTTTCCATTAAAAAATGTATACACTTTTTGTTCTGCGACAATAATTGCAATATCCACAGTGTAACGCAGTCTTCCCATTTCTTCCCTGTTTTTACCATTTTCATTTGCCTTTCTTTCCTTCCCCCTTCCTGCCCTCTGAGCTTTATCTCTGGG
>NW_022111373.1:22076159-22093388 GCF_000313985.2 Echinops telfairi
AAAAAAAAACACAAGTACACATCTTTCTGGTATTCTAGGTTTTGGGCCAAGACCCATCAGACATCAGCAATGAAAGCCCCTTTTCCATGTTCTCTTCTGAATCCAGCCTGGAGCCCTGGTAGCTCTCTATCAATGTACTGCTGCAACCATTGTGGCAGGATCTTCAGTACAATGTTAATTGCATGTGATATCAATGATAGTCTTCTCTAATCTGAGAATTATTTGAGTAACTTTTCTTTGGAATGGGTACAGTTATGGATCTCTTCCAGTCAGTTAACCAAGAAGCTGTCTTCCAAATATCTTGATGTAGAAAATAAGTGCTTCCAGAGCTTCCTTAGCTTGTCAAAACATTTCCATTGGTATTCCGTCTATTCCTGGAGCCCTGTTTTTGGCTAATTCTCTAGTGCAGCTTGAACTTCTTCCTTCAGTACCACTGGCTTTGCTCACGATTGTTGACTACTTATTTTAGGTACAGTGAATCTGTGAATTCTTTCCATCTTCTTTGGATGCTCTCTGCATCACTCAATTTTTTTTCCACAAAAACTTTCAACATTGCAACTCAGGACTTTAATTTTTTTCTTGAGTTCTTTCAGCTTAAGGTAGGCTGTGTGTGTACTTTCTATTTGATTTTCTAACTCTAGGTTTTTACACATTTCATTATAATAGTTTACTTTGTCTTCTCAAGCTACCCTTTAAAATGTTCTGTTCAGCCCTTTGACTTCAGCGTTCTTCCCTTTACCTTAGCTACTTTACAGTTAATAGCAAGTTTCAGAATGTCTGCTGACATTCAAACTGACCTTTTGCTTCTTCCCCTCTTTTAAATAACCTTTCGCTTTCTTCATGAAGGATGTTTCTGATGACCTCCCACAGTTCCTCAGATCTTCTGTCTTTAATGTACAATAGAGGATATTTGTTTTTGATATATTCTCAAAAAATCAGGTGAGATAGACTCAAGGTCACATTTTAGCTCTCAGGGATTTGTTTTAATTTTCTTCAACTTCAACCTGAAATTACATATGAGCAATTGATGGTATCTTCCGCAGACAGGGCCTGCCCTCGTATTAGCTGCAGATATTGAGCTCCTCAATCATCTCTTCCAACAGATGAACCCATCTGGGAAGGGTTCATTTTTGTGTTGTTGCCTTTTTTGTCATTGAAAAGGGGTATTTGCTATAAAAAAAAGTCATTGGTCTTGCCAAATTCAATCCAGAGATCTCCTGCTGCATTTCTATCACCAAGACCATGTTTTCCAACTAATATTCCTTCCTCTTGTTTTGAACATTTTCATTCCAATTCCCAAGAATTAGAGCTGCATCTCAATTGCATTTCGATGGATTTATGACTGAATGCATTGGTAGTACATTTCGAGTTCATCACTATTCGTTGTGGTTAATGAATAAATGGAATAATAGTTCTATTTATTGGATTTCCTTGATGGTGAATAGATACAATCTTATCACAGAGAGTTGTACTTCAAAATAGATATCGAGATGCCTTTTTTGACAATGAATCCACACGATTCCTCTAGGTTTTGTCATTCCTAGCATAGTAAACCCTATAATTTTCTGATTCAAAATGGCCAATAGCAGTTCGTTTTAGTTAACTAATGCTTAGGATATTGATCTCTAAGCATTCCGTTCTGTTTCTTAGGCTTTCAATTTTCTGGACTCATACTATATATATAACAAATTTCTATTTCTAATATTTTTTCCTTCTCACCTTCATTTGTGCAAATGAAGATCCTGAAAGTTCCACTTGGATAGGTTGTATTCTATTCACGTCACCACAGTCAACTCTACTTTGAGAAATCCACTCCTCCTCAGTCACATTGCGAGAGTCTTCTGACCCAACGGGCCAGTCCTCTAACCCATCTCCCACAAGGTTCTGCTTCCATCTGACACGGTTCTGCTTCCTTTCATGCGGTCTTCGTATCTGACAATGTTTCCAAGCCCTGCATAAGGTTTTCGGGATCTGCTTCTTCTGAAGTGGCAGACAATTCCTTCTTCGTAGTTTGTTCTTAGTCTGGAATCTCTGCTGAAGCCTGTTCATTTTTCGTGGCTCTGCTGGCCCTTGTTATACCAAAGACATAGCTTCCAGCATCACAGCAACATTAAGCCACCACAGTATGACGCATGAATAGATGAGTGGTGGATTTAGTTTGTGGTGTTAACAAGACCTATTGAAATTACTGTGGAATGCCAGAAAAACAAGCAAATATGTCCTGGAGGATTATAGGCAGGATGCTTCTTAGAAGCTATGAGAAAAAGAATCTGTCTCCTGTACTTTGGATACATTATTCAGAGAGATAAGTACCCAGGTGAGGACATCACACTTGTCAAGCAGAAGGACAGTGAAGGAGAGAAAAGTCCTTGAGGAAATGGATTGACACAGTGGCTGTAACTATGGGCCAAACACAACAACAATTGTGAGAATGGAACAACACTGGGTAGTATTTTGTTCTGTTGTGCATACGGTAACTGACTCAGAACTTACAGGGCAGTACCTAACAAAAACAGCAAGCAGAAAGCAAAAGTTTTGAGAATGATGATGGCAACAAATGTACAAATGGACTTGACACAATGCATGTGTGTATGGATTGTGATAAGAGTTGTACAAGCCCCCAATACAATGATTTCTTTAAAAAGAAATAAAAAAGCATTGTGCCTTTATTGCATGATCTTGATAGATTTAGATTTTGTGTTGGGACTTTTAGTCCATATTGACTTAATTTTTGCAAACAGTGTGAAATAATTTTGTACAGCTAAACATCCAGATTTGATAGCATCATTTGTTAAAGACACCAGATCTGCCCCGAACAATGACTTTAATCTTGTGTAAGGTTACTGATCATAGATGAATCGGTTTATAACAGGAAGCTCAGCTCTCTCGCATTGGTCTGCGTGCGTGTTGATGTACTAATACTAGGCTCTTGCCTACTGTGGCATATAATGTTTTCTAAAATTAGGTCGTGTGAGAACTCTTTTGTTCTTCATCTTCAGTAATATTTTACTTATATGGGCCTTCTTTACTTTCCACATTAAGTTGGTAATAAAATTTGCATATCATTAAACTATGGTGTTGGAATTTGGATTAGTGTTGCATTATATCTATATATCACTTTAAATAAGATTCACACGTTTGCAATGAGTCTTCTTATTCTTGATCTTAATATGTATTTTTTAAATTATTTTTATTTTTGTAGGTTACTTTTAGGTTTTTATATTGCTTGTTGAATTTTTTCCTAAGAATTTTATATTTTGTAGGTCTATTGCAAATGGGAATGTGCTCTGCTGGCATAGTGGGTTATGTGTTAGACAGCATGCTAATTTACCACAAGATCAATAGTTAGGAACCCCTTGCCAGTCTGCAGGAGAAAGATGAGGTGCTACAGATCCACAGTCTCAGGAGCCCACAGGGGCAGCTCTGGTCTGTCCTGTAGAATGCGAAGTTGAGATCAACTCAGTGCCAGTGAATTTTGTAAATGTGAAATGTTCCTGATATTTCACCATTTCTTTATTCCCGTGTGTGTGTATTTCCCTGGAATTTGAGTTTACTTTTGCCATTAAAACCAATGTGTGTCTCTTGCAGACAGCATATTCAAGGGTCATTTTGTTTTGTTTTCTTTTCTTAATCCATTCACCGTTCTGTCTTTTTATCGTTGCATTTATGCCATTTTTATTCCGTGCTATTATCATTAAGTGTCAGTCTAATGTCAGCATCTTGCTGTGCCTCTTTGTGTGATGTTGACAATTTCTCTGCTGAGTCCTTTAGGTTGTTGCTTTTGCTTTTTCATTTTCCCCATTGGTGTGGGTTTGGTTCACTGAGTATTGCTTTTTTTCTTTCTAATTTGAAGAGTGGGTTTGTGAAGTCTGTTGTGGTCAACTTAAAATTGACCCGAAGCTTTCCAAGTTTAAAGGAGCCGTGGTGGTGCTGTTAGGCAGACAGTGGGCAGTTAAGCCCAGTAGAGATGCTTCAGGAGAGAGAGGAGACTGCTTGCTCCTGAAAAGATTTTCAGTCTCATAAACCCATATTGGGACACAATGATTCCTAATTGACTTGATAGCAGTTGTTTATTATTTTCTGGGGAGTTCCTAATATCAAATCTATCATTTATTTCTTAATGTAACTCTGACTTCTTCATACAAGAATTCTATACCTACACTTTATTCCCTTTTTAATTTTGTCATTGCCTTCATTTACAGGTTAACACATAAAGTCCCATTTCAGTATTTTTTGGACTTTGTTTTGTTTCATGAATTCTTCATGTGGTAGGATAACTGTCCAATACTCTCCTTTGTTCTAATCACTGGCAGTTTGTCAATTCTGTTTTCCTTTTGGTGCTGATTTTGTTTAACTGAGTATTGCTGGGTTTTGTCTGATGTCATTGGCCCCTGGTTTTAAAGACACCCTTTAATATTGATTGTTAGGTTTGTCTGGTCAAAAACATTTCCTAAATTTTGTTTATCTGGACATGGCTTAAACATTAAACTGATGACCCCAAGGTTGGCAGTTCAAATCTACCAGTTGTTTTGTGGAAGTCAAATGAAGCTTTCTGCTCCTGGAATGATTTTTTGCCTCAGAAACTCAAGGGGAAGTTCTACTGTCCTAGAACATCTCTCTGGTTGGATTTCACTTAACGGCAGTGAGTGTGGTCCTATATAGAGTTCACTGAGGTTCTTGGATGGATATATTCTAATTTTAATGTCAAACTTTCACATGCATATGAAATTGAAAATACCATGACTTGAGTCAGCCTGACCTTAGTCTTCAGAGTAACCTCTTTGCTCTTCAACAATCAAATGAGCTCCTGAAGAGAGCCCTGCAGGCGTAGTGGCTACATGTTGGGCCGCTAACCACAAGTTTGGCAGTTCAAAACAAACAACCTCTCTGCTGCAGATGGTGAGGCTTTCTTGTCGCATTAAGAGTTATTGTGTGCTTTACACAGTTGATCTATGTATTGTGATGAATTGTATGAACCCCAATAAAATGATTTTTTTAAAAAGAGTTACATTCTCGAAAACCCACAGGGGTAGTCATTGGGTTGCTGTGAGTTGACATCAACTCAACGGCAGTGAGTGTAAAAGAAGTTTGTGCAGCAGATTTACCCAATGCACTATCTCTCTTCATCTCATGCTGGTTGTTTCCATAAGCATTGATTCTGGCTCCAAGAAAGACAACATCTTTGACAACTTCAACCTTTTCTCCATTTATCATGATGTTACCTATTAGTCCAGCTGTGAGGATTTATGTGTTTTTTTTTTTGCATTGAGTTGTAATCAATATTGAAGGCTGAAATCCTTGATCTTCATAAGCAAATGCGTTATGTCTTCCACACATTCAGTAAATAAAGTTGTGTCATATGTGCTATCGCAGTTTGTTAATAAGCCTCCTTCAAATCCTGATACCACATTCTTCTTTATGTAATCCAACTTCTCTGATTAGTTTCTCTGCATACAGACAAAATATGTATGGTGAGAGGTGACAGCTCTGACACACTTTTCCTGATTTTAAACTATGTAGGTTAAACAGAACCTTGTTCTGTTTGCACAACTGTCTCTTGATCCACGTACAAATTTCTGATGAGCACAATGAAATATACTGGAATTCCCACTCATCTCAAGGTTTTCCATATACACAGCTATTTAGTTAGTTATTTTGGTCATAGGCACCCACTCAGAGGGTGTACTCTTATCTACCAGAGTGTGATGCAGAGAACGGTGCGCTGCCAGTTTGTGAGCCTCTGGAGTCCGTGTATGGAAGGAGTAGGAGGTGCCACTGATCCATGAGCATCCTATTTAGGTGTTAAAGGGTAGAAAAAGGGTTACTAAGATTCTACAGGATCCTAGCACCACTGGTCAAGTGAAGGGGCCAGTCATGCTAATTGTAGGTCTCTGGTGCAAGTGACTGAGCAAAGAGTTATGCACCACTAATCCATGAGTCATGAGCTCAGGGAGTAGGGGAGTTGTGGATGCCGGCAGACCTTGATTGTGTGTGCTGCATGGGGTGGAATGATGGCATTGGGTGTGGATCACAAGTCCAGAGGTTCTAATAAGCCTAGGGTTGGAGGGGAAACACTCATTGAGATGAATACACTTAACTTTAGCAAGAAGGGAAGACTCTTGTGTGGCTGTAGACATGGATGTTCAGATGCTCATGTTGACGGCACCAGGTGATGCTGTCTGATCACACTGTATTTTTGTCTCAGTATGGTTCTGCTGTGCATGTTCAGCTGGCAGGGTAAAGGGAATCAATAATTCTCTGTGTGCCCTGTTTTTTGTACAATCCCTCCTTCCACTTGCCACTCAATCCAATTATACATCCCTTGTTATTTATGCTTAGAGTTTTAAAGTTGATATATAACAGACTAATTTTTCTCCTCTTGGATCTTTATTGTAAGAGGGATGCCCTGAGGCCTGTAACTACACTGCCGTATTGAAATGCCCAAGCCCCTTTCCTTTAAAGTAAAATAGCATCATCCTTGTAGATTGTTACCTGGCAAGATGAAAGTGCCTGCATATGTGGCAAATAGTATTGAAATTTAGCTAGTAGCTAAATAGATAAGTAGATGAATGAAAAAAATAAGCATAAGAAATTACTTTGGGATTTCTCTTAAAACTCTCCAAACCAGTTTGTTATCTATCAGGTTATCCTTGTATTTCATCATAAATCACCAAATTTAAATAACAGCCATGGTGAAACATCTTAAAAATGACTCAACCCCAAATGCAATATACACAGTTACAAGATTTCACTTAAGAAATCCTAATTCTCTGACTGAAATATATACAAAAAAGCTGCCATTTATCATGTGAAAAATAAAAGAATTAATCAATTAAACAAAGGGTTAACATATTTTAACTAAATGAGTCTAATTCTAGAAATATATCAAATATTATTCATGCAAAGAAGAAAAAAAACTTTTTAACATGTTAATCACAGTATTATAAAATAAAAGGTATTTAATATAAAAATTATTGTAAAACGATAGCTAAAAAATTATTAGCCTGTAAATTTATTGTGTAAATGAGCCGTGTTCAAATTCTTCACCATCTAGTCTCACCACACTACCAGTACCCAGTGAATTCTGGGTAACAATTATTCATTCACTTGCTCATACATTCTATGTAGTCATCTAATGATCATGAACTAAGTCTTATATCTATTTCAACTACAGGTCATACAAAGAAAAACATGGTGTGGCTCTATCTGCAAGAGGATTTAGGTGGATTTTTTAATTAAGGGAAAAACATGTAAATAGTGTGAAGCACTTGCTGTTGGAGATCATAGAGTACAGCCTTCACTGTGGATTGCAACGCAATATACAAAAAGAAATATCCTTACAAGATGAATAGATAAAATTATTATAAACAGATAATGCATTGAATTTGTGGAGGATTTCTTTTATTTGGATTCACAATCAGCAATTGCAGAAGCAACAGTCGAGAAGCCAAATGGCGTACTTCATTGGACAGATCTGTTGCACACGAGCTTGTAAAGTGCTAAAGAAGAAAGATATCACTTTGAGGACTAAGGTATGTCTGACTCATGTCATGATACATTTAATCAATTAATTGCATGTACAAGTTGGCCTATGAAAAATCCATGGATTTGAATTACAGCCTTGGGGAAGAATGAAGAAATTACTGCAGACTGCCAGACAAACAAACAAATCTGTCTTGAAGGCAGTGCCATCAGAGTACTCCTCAGAAGTGAGGCTGGAGAGACTCGTCCTGGACCGGCACAGCATGAGTAGGAGAAGACAGGGAAAAAGAGAAACGCTCTCCAAGAGCTTAACTGACGCATTTCCTCCAAAGTTGAGCCCAGAATAACAAAAGTTGTGATGGATGGAACAACTGGGCACCCTCCATTCTGATGTCTACAGTGTGGCTGAGTTGGAACCAGCTCAGAGTGACCTGACCACCACCAGCACCACAACAGTGTGAAAAAGTGCTAACTGTTAGTGCATATCTGATCATGTTTTATGGTCAATATACTTGAAGTAAGAGTTTTTGTCAAGGAAAATAGTACAGAAAGTTAACGATGAAATGATAGATTGTACTTAGAACAAGACGAAGCCAATGTGCTGTCAAAAAGAACCTGCGTCCCACTGAAGAAGCGTGAGCTCTGCTTTGCACAAAGGTCAGGAAGTGGAACTATTTGGAATGTGATAAATATAGCAGGGCCCTAACAGAATTCTTGATAGGTCTTTGAAAGAATATAGCACAAAAGAGGGAGAAGATAATGACTGAGAAAATACTGCTGGAGTCTCCCATTTCTGATACTATATTGATATAACATTAAAAATATTCCTGGACATGACTTTTACAAGATTATCAAATACATTTTTAATTTATGACAAAATACAGATGTGATATACTGGAGACTAAACTATTCCCTGATGCTGCTAATACCGTAGAGTCTGTTTTTCCTTCCGAAGACCATGCAGAAGAACGATACCCACAGGGGAGGGGAGGTAGAGGGCAGCAGATGAGGAGGTCTCAGTGTCTTATCTTTAGAGAGAAAAAAATCTATGTGGATAAATTAGAAATTACTTCAGAAAAATGAACTGTATGAGAGATCTTCAAAATTTCATGGACTTGCATATTATGAAAAATATGCATGGATTTTAAATAGTTTCTGTGAGAAAATAAACGTGTACTACTTTTGTATCTTTCAAAATATCTGAATGGGATTTCTTTTGAGGCATTATGAATGGAAATTAATCATTTTGTAAGACACCCTACTGGAGGAACAGGAATTCTGGTAAAAGTGAATAAGAATAAACATATGGTAAAGTTTGGGGGAAGAAGAGTGAATGTTTAGATGAACAATTTCCAAAAGAAACCAGCAGCTTGTGAGTGGACAACTCATTTTAAACGATACCAGATGATGGATTTGATGAAGCCCCGCATGGTGGAGCATCCACATCAATTTTCAAGGAATAAATATTTTATATGCCCTATGTATGCATATCTATAGGTTCCCAAACATAGTTAGCCTAGTGCCCACTTTTAAAAACAAAATATTACTTAATATCTCCTGACAATGAAAAACGTTTGCCTTATTGCCCAGAACCCAGCATAAAATCTGCTTTTACAGCCCCCACCCCCACCCCCACCCCAAGGAGCCCTGGGAGCTTCCTGCTGTGAGTTGGACCACTAACTGCAAAGCGAGCTGTTTGAAACCATCAGGTGCTCTGTGCGAGCAAGACTAGGCTTTCGCTTCCCATAAAGGACTGACAGTCTCAGAAACGCATGGACAGTCGAGCTCTGTTTGACAGAATCTCCCTGAGTGGGAATCCACTTGATCGAAGTCTACTTATTATGAGTGATTTGAGATATATAGTTAGATATAATATATATGTTAGCAGAAAACTTCAATAGGGCCTCCTCCTCTGTGCCTCTCATCAAACAAGGGCAGTTTCATGAGTTTCAGTGGAAAAGCATGTGGTTTCTGTCTCCTGGGCTCTTTCGTTTCCTAATTTTTGAAAACCTTTAAAGAGCACCTACGTAGTTCTCTTCCTTTAGCAATGTAAGAAAGACTCCATTGGTATGGTTAAATTCTAAATCCCCTCACTTCTTTAGTGATGGATTAAATGGGCAGTTTCTTTGCTTTTAAAAATGTCTTTACCTTAATGGAGTTTATTTGAGAAATAGAGTTTATATTTTTATTTTTTAAAATACCATTTGCTATTTGAAATTCCCTCCTATTGTGCTAGTGTCCATCAAAAGAGCAGTTGGAGAGGACAAGAGGTCTAAACTTCAAAATTAAATATTTTGAGGTATTCAAATGTAAAGAATAATAACAAAGGGAAAACCTAATCAATTTCATTTATTTTGAAATTTATCTACAATTCTCACCACCATTACTGTAGTGGTTTTCCCTTGGCTTTGTTTTAAATGTGATAATAAATTGTGATTGGGTAACATGGTGTTGTATTAATTTGAAAATATATTTTTAGATCATGCTGATAAAAAGGTTCACTAATCCAGTGAATGTGGGAGAGGGGTGGAAGCCCTAGAAATGACGGTGATTATATATTTATATATATACACAGCTCATTTTAAAAGTGATTTAACCAAGGAAGTTTATGATATGTGACTATGATATCAAGAAAACCATGAATAATCATAATAATAAAAACACACCAAACTTTCACCACAGGTGAAAGGGAAAGTTGTGTAGGGGCATTAAGTTTATGTCAATGGTGGTAGAATAATTTGGAAAATTATTCAATAATGGTTGTACAAAATAAAAAGTATTTTCAATGAGACTGAATTATACAAGTAGAAGTTGTGGAATTGGAGAATGTTCTGATGTGTGTATTTTTGCCACAATTTACAAAAATGGCAGGAATAACAATGGCTATGAGGAAGAAGAAATGTTCTAGAATTGAATATGGTGACAATTGAAGAACTCTTTTTGATATGATTGAATTTTATGATATGTGGATGAAGTGTAAATACAAGTTTTAAAAAATTGTTAACCTACAATTTCTCTACAAAGAAATTAGGTTAATATATTATAGAGAGAATTATCATAAATACAATTTGATTTTTTTTATTTTAACTTCTGAAAGCACCTGAGAAACATTATTGCAGAGTTTATTTATTACCCAGTTATAGCAGAATAGAATAAAGTTATGTATATGTAGTTTCTTTTAGATTTTCATTGAGTTTTACGTCATGAAAATAAAAAAACCTTAAAATCAATGGAACTTTGGAGTAATTTCATAGTACTTGTGGCACTTGTAATGAAGTTCTGTAATTTATTTTAGAAGATGGATATGCAGGACTTCAAACATTTAACATGGTAATTATTACAGGAAAATCAGACAGAGGCAACTAATACAATTTCTGTAGACTCATTCCAAGTCAATTATTGCAAAAAATTATTTTAATATAGGACTTTCTAACTCTGAATATCAAATTGTTCCAATTACACTGATTTCATTTTGTGCTTCTAAGTTTGATTTTAATAAAAACTAACAAATTGTATGACATTGTTCATTGAATATAATAATAATACAAATGTTTTATTCCTCAGGGCATTTTAAAACTAAAGTTAATACTTTTATGTACTATAGTATTACTGATACATCTAGCAAAAAGAATAAATTTGTTACTTAAAAGAATTAAGACATTAATTGAGAGAGTTGTACTCTCTCTGTGTCGTACTTTTTTTTCCTAATCATAATATATCAAACATTATCATTGGATACTAAGATCTTTTTGAAATGTTTTCTCATAGAACTTGAGTTTTGCTATACGGTAACTGCTAGGAAAAGATGATAGAAAATGACTGCCTACTGAATACAGGCACAATATTTTCAATCAGCACTTGAAAATAACCATAGTTATGAATTTAATGTTATGTTAAAATGTTATAATTTACATAGTATATACATTTTATTAACTCAACCATTAACCGCCGCCCCCCACAATTTTTTGACTGTCAAAAAAAAAAAAGAAAAGACTGAAGAGTAAAGAGTAGAAAAAGAATGAATAGAAAGCCTAAGTTCTAGTTCTAACATACTATGAAGATAGGGAAACTTGGGCAAGTCATTTGATGCTGTTTGGCCTTAGATTTTTCATTGCTATTTGAACAGTCTAATTATATGTTTTAAAATATAATTAATCTAAAGATGCCCCAACCTTTTGAATTTCTATTTTCCCATATATATATAATTGATTTTACCACTTTTTCCAGTGGAGAAATACACAGGTCTTGTAGTAATGCTGAGACATATAGTACTTAATATTACCAGGTTACACATTATTTTAAAAACTGAAAGGATTCATTGTCTTGTGTACAGAGAAGCATTTATGGATTTATCAGGACATTCCTAGTCGGGGGAAGAAAATTTAAATGCATGGAGTATATGTATATTTTAGGTAGAGTATGCTGAATTTATGTAATTAGATTACAAGAATATATTTCAAAAGTGTAAAAAATCCCAGACATTAGTAATCCATGGAGCATCACCTTAGCGTCAGAAACTCATAGATAAGAATGCACACGTGGTTAAAATAAAGGCTGAAAAATCTGAGCTAAAAGCCTTTCGGTTGGGCATATGAGGCAGAAAATGTTTTCTTCTATGTCCTCACACCTTAACAGGAGGTCTTTCTCTGCCAAACCCTCATGGACCCTTGTGAGAAGAAGGAGTTCACTGATCGGTACATTTGTGTACAAGCATGAGCACGTGTGGCTCAGATCACTCCTCTTTGCTGATCTTCCTGCCTCCTGTGTATGGCATGCTTTGGTCTTACATAAGTAGATTGTGGTCTACCGTGGATTCAGATATAGCTGAATCTACACAATACAGACAGATTTATATGCAGGACCATGTGGCTCAGATCACCAATCTAGCCTTTTTATCCATAGTAAAGCTGCCATATTGATATGTCTGAACTTTTGTATGGTTTCTAACATGGAAAAGAGAGGTGATATTATGTGAGTACTCTAATGCCATAAGATACAGTAAACTAGGTATTTTACTGTTTTGTTTGCATTCATTTATTCAATTTCCATGTCATCTCTTTTGAATTGAAAGAGTCAGAAGACATCACATCCCCAATGAGTTTATATTCAAGGTCAAGTAATCAGATAACAAATAAAATTATAGGCAGTAAAAATTGCTATAAAGATATCTGTACTCATGGTGGGACTGAGAACAGAGTGGATCAATAAGATACAATGGGCAAAGTAGTCTAGCTTTTATCAGATAATTGACTATGTATGCTTAAATACTTTTCATTTTAATGACTTTAGGATGTCCATGTGCTTGCCTGTTTATTGCATGACTACAAATGAGTTTGCTTAACTTTGGACATTATGGAAACATTAAACAAGATATGTGACATTTTTAGGGAGTGACTATAATTTTGATATATTTTCTCTTATCTGCAAAATAATGAATTTCAACTCCCACAAGAAAATCTATAAATAAAGACAGTCTTTATTTATAATGTCTTATAAAATATACAATTATGCTAACTTCATTACTTAGTATTGATGGAAAATCAATTACATTTATAAAAATTGTTTTTCTGAAAAATTCCCTATAAAAATTACTGATCTAGGACTCATGCTTGGTAAAGGAGTGGGGTAGTGAAAAAGAGGAAGAGCTCGAGGAGGTGAATGAACACAGTGGCTACAACAGTGGGCTCACCGGTAAGAACAGTTGTGAGGACGGCACAGGACCAGGCAGTACTTTTCTCTATTGTACACGGGGTTGCTATTCCTCAGACCCCACTGGAGGGTGCCTATCAACCACAACAATAAAGTTGCTATTCGTAACTGCCAATCCAACCCATTAATTGTGGTGAAGTCTTTTCAAAGTTAACTCTGAACCATTAATATTTAAGTAGAAACTAATTGCATTTCAAATGAGATGAAAGAGTATTTTAAGTGTGTGCTGTTGCCTAGGAAGGCTCCTGGCTGGTACAGCAGTTTGTGATAGGAAGCTAACGTGAAGGTTGGCAGGTGTGAACCCACCCGGTACTGCAGAGGAAAACCTGGAAATGTACTTCAGCAACCGGGGAAATCTATGCATTAGATGGAGTTGACATGAGTTAAGATTCACTTAATAAGCAACACATTTTGCTGTGTCCTTAGTTTTCATTAGTGCCGGGTCACTGATGGTAACAGGCTTTATGTACTGAGTCTGCAAAGGACCTTACTCATCAACCTTCCTACGATACAAGTGTTTTGAGTTATTTTACACTTTAATTCTGGTCAATTGCAACCGAACTTCCCCCTCCCTGTTCAATCACCTAGAAATAGGTTAGAAAATGAAAAAAGTTCTTGGACTTGCTCACACTTTGCTCTGAATCAGCAGTGAGTGCATTAGAATAACATCTACACTAAACTCCAGAGGGGACTTATTTCGTTCACCTTGAAATGATAATAAGAAAGACCAGCTATGGAATAATTAAATAGAAGCAAATTCTAGATTTTAGACACCTGTTGTCATAGGATGTCTGAAAACCTCAGGAAAAATTACCCACTTTTTGTCTTCAATGACAATTTTATCCAAATCATAATTCTAAAACATCTGAGTAGTCAAACCATTGTAGTGTTACAGTAATACTGAGTCTTGCTCAAAAACAGATGGGGTAAGAAGACTTCTCACTTGATAATTTCTGTAGCTCCTATGTTTTCAGGCTATATCAAAACTACATTCGGGTTAATAAATTAGTGCGGATCAAACTGAGCTAGGTTTTCAAGTATGTGGCAACCATTCCCTATACAATTTATCAAGTTGTGATCTGCCTATTTTAGAAAAACATATTTGTCATGAAGATGCAGAAACTCTGTCGTCTATTTGAGGGAATACCATAAAGAATAAAGCTGTGTTAGGGAATATAAATCATAAGTTTTCCTTTCAAAATACAGGCTGGGGAATCTTATTGAAAATAACTGACTATTTACTGGATTATGTCTAGAGCCCAAACTGAATCTGATGCCATCACATAGACTCTGCCTCACAGTGACCCTGTGGGGATACCCCGTGGGGTTTCTCAAACGATAAATATTTACAGAAGTCTACTGCCACTTCTTTCTCCCACAGATAGCAAAGAGGCTGGTGAGTTCAAGCCAGTGCCTTTTTAGTTAGAAGCCTAGACTTTAAGCCCTATAGCAATAAGGCTCTCCACTGTTGTCAACCTCTCTACCACGGAGGTTGACCTTCAATTCAGGGAGACCTTCAATGCAGACCCCATGAACTTAAGAGAAACAATGAAATTTTTATCACAGATGGTTGTGATATTTCTAAACTGTTAGATGTCTCTAGAAGGAGAAAAAAAATTGTAAGGGCAGAGCTATTAAATATACCAACTTTTAACAGGTCACTGTTAATTTGAAAGCCAACTATCATCATAACTGTTTAAATAAACCCAATGTCCAAGTTTTAAAACTTTATTCTAAGATCAAAGGGTTATATTTGGAATTTTCAGATTAATAAAAAGTATCTGTTTACAGTTTAAATTTTCATAAAGGGACTACCTTATATATTTACATGCCATTCTAATTTTAAAAGAAATAAGGTGAAGAGTAAAAACACAGGCAAAACTAGTCTGAACAATGATAATCACCTCTCATGGACAAGATTGACATCTTTTGAAGTTGATCAATCAAGAATGAACTGGGGATACCATATTGACCAATGATGATTGAAATAAATGTGTTTGATACCTTCCAAGCACCTTCTTTAATTGTCTTATTTCCTTGAATGCTTGAATGTAAAGTTGTACATGTGCATTTTGCTTAATTCTGCTCTCCTTGTGACTCCAGGTTTGGGCTATAAATGGATAAACTTAATATAATGCATAATAATCTTTCCTTTCCCGATTATAGTTCTTGATATACACCTCATACAATCACAGCAGTGACTCCTGCATGCTTTCCTTTCTGGTTCCTCAGCAATAATAACAGCACTTTGAACCTTCCCTCTCTGAAGTTCACCAAAATATTGGCATAATCAATTAAAGATGTAGTGAGATAATTCCAGGCAGGGAATCCTAAAAAAATAATTTCCTGACAATGAAAATCCAACTAGGAACCCTTTCCTGCTATTAGAAAGAGAAAGGCCCTTGTGAAAGAAGAAAGGCAAGTGACCACCATTCTATTGAACAGCTGAAATAAATAGCTTATCGCCATGAATACAGTACCAGATGGGACTTTCTGTGCTTTTAATAAATCCATCATTTAAAAATAGAAGGAAAAGTCCTTTTTTTGTCTTTCATCCATCCTAACATTAAAAGCAGAGAAGAATGGATAGCATTGACTGCTTGTATGATTTTCATGAATGGGAAAGGGTAACGATATCATCAAGCAGTTACTGAATTTACGGGGAGAATTAAGTGGAGATCAAGGATGCCTCTGCTGTCATCAGAAATAAATAGACCTGTCTATCTTTTCAAACACTTAAAGAATAGACCACTATGACTTTGGAAATTCAAATTCAGACTAATATTACTGAAGTGAAACTTGTTAATACATGGATGCTAATCTGTGCAGAAAAATGTATACTTTTTCCCAATCCTTGAACGTGAAAGACTGACGAATAAGTAGGTAGGAAGAAGACTTCAGTCTCGTTGGGCATTGGTTTATAATTTGCCACATGGATCTAACTTTAGGGATGCATTTATAGCTGGTAAGCCTGATTCTTCTGCATAGCAGAATTGTCCCTTTTTATCCAATGTTCCTCATAACATTTGAGTACCTTCCCTTAACGTTCTAAAGAAAGTTACTCATTTTAACACTCTAGTTAAAGTTACATTTTCTCATTGTCAATATTAGTGTCTTAACTTACTAATTCTACACACACATTATTTTAAGAATAAGAAATGGAAACGTCCCAGTGCTATTTCACAATATCCCGAGAGAATCTTTTGCAGCTTGTAAAAAGTCTTTATTTGTAGTGAGGTACATAGTAAGCAGACAGGTTAGAAGACTTTATTCGTCCTAACCTATGTTTTCTTTAAAAGCAGGTTGTGTTAAGAGAAAGAACATGTGGCACACGATGGCTTTCTATAAACAAAGTTGTTAGCAGTAATCACAGGCCCACAACCTCTAGAAGAGTCATGGGACAAAATTTGAAAACCTACCATTTGAGAATTTCTCCTGCTCAAGCGCGAACCACACCCTAACCTGTGATTTTAGTGCATTAGGTGATGCTGTGCTCTCATCTGCATAGGTTTACTTAGCTGAAGTGCACTTAGATATCCATGGATTTCGACAGATCAGAATTTTGGCCATGACCCAACTCTGTTACTTAGTAGTTGGGAAGCTTTAAGAGAGTAAACTTTACCTCACTAATAAACCTTAATCTTGTAGTAAGTAACAAGAAGGAACTTATCTTCTTCAAGGGTTATTTTAAGAATTGAGTTAAATAAGCTTTTTAAATTGGCCAACTTTGCCAATAATGATTTCTTAGTAACTGCTCTTTTTCTCCATTCTTCTCTCTCAAGCCACACAATTCTTCTCTGAATAAGAGAGCCCTGAAAAAATCTCAACCTCTCCTTTTCAAAGACCAGGAGGATGGGCAGTTAAAACACCTTTCCCCAAATCCCCCGTGTTTTTATGGAAAAATAGACTCAAGGCCTCTAACACAGGGCTATTTCCAGCATCCGCCAGCCTGCCGGAATGGCTGTCCATTAGCACCAATAACAGTGATGATGCCTTGACAGCCACGTCCAGACCAGAGGACACAAAAGGCCTCCAGCC
>NW_022111373.1:22093715-22097789 GCF_000313985.2 Echinops telfairi
ACAGGGCTATTTCCAGCATCCGCCAGCCTGCCGGAATGGCTGTCCATTAGCACCAATAACAGTGATGATGCCTTGACAGCCACGTCCAGACCAGAGGACACAAAAGGCCTCCAGCCCAAGTGCACTGTCATCGCCCCCACACGCCAAGCAGAGAGGGGACTCCTCAGGCTTCCTCTTTAAGACCTGATAAAAGCATGAAGTAAGAATAGCTGACTCGTGTTACATCAGGAGGCATGGAATGACATGTCACCAAATTTCAAGTGTAAAATCTCAAAGTTCATGTTAGTGCAAATGTGTTCTTGAGTTGAACCAAAGAAACTCTTTGCCCAAGTCTTCCTCTAAGTAAGTAAACAATAAATGACTGTCTGCTTGGTTTTCACTCCTTAAGATCATTTAGAGAGTACTGTGTGATCATTTTAATTAGATTACCTTTCTCTGAGCAATTGTGCCACAGTTGTGAAAAGGAAATGATTAAAAAGCAAAATGCTTGAATGTATAATTAAAAGTTGCCTCTCAAAAAAACCTACACTTTTTCTATAATTATTGACTAAACAGGATATTTTCTATTTAATAACTGATTGTATTTATTCCAATCGGTATGTTTAACAGCATCCCATTTCAGGCTTCATTATTAACTGGCAATATTAATTTCTAAAAATAATTTCCTGATGGTCAGAAGAGACCACTGTGACATTTTAATAATTGTTCCTATTCTTAATGTTTAATATATATTTGAATATATTAATGAGTATCATGTCTTTATTATCAGGGTCATAAATGTCGAGAAGTTACTTTGACTTCTTTAGACAAAGGGCACTAAAATATATAATAAAGTTGCTAAATTAAAGGATCTTGTTGTTGTTACGTGCCATCCAATGAGTTCTGACTCGTAGCAAGCAAACCTATGTCCAGTAACTGAACTCTGCTCAGTCCCAGGCCGTCCTCACAGTCGGTCCTCCGGGTGAGCCACTTGTGGCAGTCACTGCGGCAGTCCAGCTCATTAAGGGGCTTCCTCTTTTTGCTGCCCCTCCACTTACCAATCATCATGTCCTTCTCCAGGGCCTCCTCCCACTCGACAACTTGCCCAAATATGTGAGACAAGCCTCACCGTCTTGTCTCTAGGATCATTCTAGCTGTACTTCGTCTAAGACAGACCTGTTTGTTCTTTGGGATGCCCATGGTACTTTCAATATTCTTTGCCAACACCTTTGTTCAAATGCATCAGTTCCTCTTAGGTCTTCCTTATTCAATGTCCAACTTTCACATGCATATGAGGTGATTGAGAACGAGCAGAAAAAAATCTTTTTAAAAGGATGATGGGAACATATGTAAAACTGTGCCTGATACAATTAATATATGGATTGTTAAAAGAGCTGCCCCCAGTAAAATGATTTATTAGTAAAACAAACAAACAAAACATAACAACAACAATAACAACTCAACAAAATAGAAAGAATACCATGACTTAGGTCTGGCACACCTTAGTCCTCAAAATAAGACCCTTGACTTTAACACTTTAAAGAGGGTTTAGTGGGGAAAATATAAGCCAATTCTAAAGAGCAAAAAAAGTTAACAGGAAAGATGATTCAGAAAATGCTATGAAGAATACAGATTTTGAAACTTGAAGATTAATGTCTCTCTCCTTAATGTAAAAAATATGCAGGTAAAAAGACACTTCAAAGTCTGCTTAAAGCACACGGGGGAAATGCCAACGTTTATGCAAGTTTGTATAATTAATCAATATGGCATAGAGACTAGAACTGGAGAGAGGCCAAGAATAACAAAAAAACTCTGCCAAAAAATCTGAATAAGGGATTATTCCTAAATTAAATTTAGTGAATTAATGAATTATTTTCATTCTATATTTCATGTGGTTAAATTCTTGTGCTCAGATATCCATAATTCTAAATAAATTAGATCAAGTATATAAATGTCTAAGTAATACTCTTAAAGTACATGTAATTCAACTTTTGGTCCTTGGTACAATTTAGTATCCAGTTTTACATGTGACTCTATCTTGAGCCAATAAATCACAAGTTTTGAGAGTAGGAAACTTAGAAGCCATATGTTCCCACTTCCAATTTACCTTAGAGCTCTAGCTCAGAAATTAGATATACTATTTTGCATTAAATGAAACAAAATTTGAACGTTCCATGTAAACTTTGAAAAACATAAATTTCTAAGCACATTTTGCATTTTGGACATATGGTAAAAGAGAGGCATAATAAGCAAATGCTATCCAAAAGATGGACACCAAAAAAGCTACAAGAAAAGCCTCACTGCCAAGTAGTCATTTTGGACTCCTGGCTCCTGGCTGCAGACTCTAGGGCAGGGCAGAATGATCCCTGTGAGCGCCTGAGACTGTCAAGCTTTATGGTCATTTCAAACTGCTGATCTGACAGCTCAAAACCCAACTCACACCTATGACACCACCACTACCAGTAATTGCCAAATGCCATTGAAATTAGTAAGAAATAATTTGTCAGGTGTACCTTTTTCTAAGGATCCTTGGAATGGCAGGGAGTTAAGCACTGGGCTGCTAACTGCAAGATCAGCAGTTTAATGCAGCAACCACTTCTGGGGAGAAAAATGAAGCTGTTGTCTGTCTTCGGTGCTGCTGTGAATCTGAATGCAATCAACAGCAGTGTATTTTGTTTTGGTTTGGTTTTGGTGGGGGAGTGCCTATCTAGTTACCATTATTTAGATGTTCTCAACCTCCCTAAACAGTTCAACAATATACATAAAACAAACGGTTACCCAGGTCTAACGCAAAGGGTCACTGGTTTCGCTGGCATATAGTGGAAGCTGGGGTTTGCATTTTCCAAGGAATTGAGAAGTGCATTGTTCTACATAGGAATGAAAAAATAAGTAAATAAATGAGGCTCATAAGATCTATATAATGCCTCAGAATAGGGCCTCTAGTTTCTTCAACATAAAATGTAAACTTTATGGAATGTATATGCTAAGTATTTCTCTTCTTTCCATCTGGATGATATCATGTTCTCAGGCTGTCTGGGTCCTTTAAGTTTGCAACACATTTCTAGGCCAGAGTATGACAGAAAAGTAAAGGACCTCACACCAACGGAGTCACTTTCTGAGACTCACCCTTCATCACAGCTCATTGCCAAGACTCAACATTGGATGTGAATTCTGGTTTCCACGGCGGAGTTCTGATGCTGCTGGGAATTAAGCATTAAGTTGCTTAATGTCAAATCACTGATTCAAATTTCTCAGTTGTTGAGGGTGAAATTCTGCTCTATAAGGTCACGGTGAGTCAGAATTGATTTGGTGGTATTACATTTTCCTGTTTCAACTTTCAAGAACCTATAACCATCTTTGATCCTTCTCTACCTCCTTAGGAGCTTTTTTCTATCTTTCACTAGCACCTGCTTTTCTTTTGTAAGGAGTTTCCTAGGGAGTTCAGAAAGGATGATAAGAGCCCATGTTCTTTTAACATATGATTTCTTATATTGGAGTCAGTGTTTCCATTTTGACAGTTAAAAAAGAAAGAGGGAAAAACTTGTTAGCAGAAGTACAGCTTCATTGTGAGTGTGTAGTTCATGCATCCACTGTCCAGTTGATTGCAACTCAGAATCACTGTCTAGGGATTTCAGGGCTGTAACTTTCTATATAAACCATCGAAGCATCTAAAATACTGTGAAGGCGCAAGGTGTCACTTAATGCAATTCCATTTCTTTTTTTTAAAGAGATCAGTGTATTAGTCTAGGAATGCTTTTCTAGTAAGTAGTCTAGTAATGCAAGCCTAGTACATCTTGAATGCTATTTATATCCATTTATATGGACCTGCATCTTATAAGAATTCAAGGGTAGCTGCCCTTTTTCTTGATTCAGGACATTTATAAGGACTGACCCCTTTAATTTTAAGCTGAGTAAATGCCATTGTTTTTAACTCTCAACAAGGATACTGACACACAGGCTACAGACATAAAACTAGTTCTTTCAGATTTCACCTAATATTCACAAACATTGCGGGACTAGAAAACCCCAAATTTATTCTGCAGGTCAGCTTGTGGTTTCAAACTGCTGACCTTGATGTTAGCAGTCCAACTCGGA
>NW_022111373.1:22099027-22100685 GCF_000313985.2 Echinops telfairi
GGTGGGGAGGGAGGGGAAAATGAGGAACTGATACCAAGGGCTCAAAGGGTAAGCAAATGTTTTGAGAATGATGAGGGAAACAAATGTACAAAAGTGCTTGACACAATGGATGGATGGATTGTGATAAGAGTTGTATGAGCCCTCAATAAAATGACTGGAAAAAAAGACAAAGAAAAAGAAAGAAATCTGGCTTACTAGGAAGTTAATTTTCTAACATATTAATGGTATTACCATCACTTTGTTTTACTGTGATGTCTTGCATGTTGCTGTGATGTTGGAAGCTGCACCACAGGCAATTCAATTGCGAGGATGGTCACCATAGTAAGTAAGTTTCAGTGGAGCTTCCAGACTAATAACAGACTATAAACAAAGACCTGGCTGTCCACTTCTGAGAAGTAGCCACTGAAAATCTTATGAATAGCAGCAGAGCATTGCCAGATATAGTGCTAAAGGATGAGTCCATATATGTTGGGAGGGTTTCAAATTATGAGCGATCTCCTCAAAAGTGTTGACCATATAATGTTGTGGAAGATCATCTCAAGAATAGATTTGACACATTGAATACTAATGTCAGAAGACACGATGAACTATGGGGGACATCAAGACCATCATATATGAAGAAAACCAAGTCTGTAAAAAGACAAGAAAAGATCAAAGTGAATGTCAAAAAGGTTTTTGAAACATGCCCTTGAATGTAGTGTAACTAAAGCAAATGGAAGCAACAGTGAAGTTAAAGAACTGACCAGGAACTTTTAAATGGCAGCTGAACAGACAGGTATTACAATGAAACGTGCAAAGACCTGGAGTTAGAAAGCCAACAATTAAGAATCCTTTGCATATACAAGATGTAAGGGAAGATAAAAGTTAAGTCGCAGACAGATAGATCAAGTGATTCTATGAGCAAATAATCATTCTATAAGCAGGGATTCTAAAAAGAAGAGAGAAGGCATATATAGAGTCACTGAACCAAAAAGAATTGGTCAAAATTCAACCCTGTGAGACGGTGGCATTGATCATGAACTGACACACAGAAAGAAGTTCAAGCTTCAGTGGGGACATTCATGAAAACCAGGGTTTCAGGAATTCACATATTATACGTGGATATGTGTCAGCAAGGGACAAGTTGGAAGCACTCCATGTTGCCCACGTCATGAAATTTGGAAAACGGCTACTCAGTCCATTCACTGGGAAGGATTCATATTTGTGCCGATTCCAGAGAAACATCACCAAACAGGGGAGTTATTGAACAATATGCTTAATGTCAAATGTAAGTATAATACAAATAGGATTAAAACAGAATATGATTAAAACAGAATGTGGGAATTATGGAACAATATGCTTACTGTCAAATGTAAGTAAAATTCTACCTAAGACATTTAAAAATAAGTTAAAAGAGTAAATAAGAGAACTACCAGAAGTTTGAGCAAGATTCCACTGGAGAAATATACATGCTGAAGTCAGATGGATTTTCATTGAGATACAGATATATAATTTACTTGTATATTATTGACGGTGCAAAGACATTTAACTTTGCGGATCATAGGAAATTATGTATAACTTTAAGAATAATAGGAACTTCAGAACATGTATTTGTGCTTATGCAGAAAAGTCCATAGACCAACAAGAAGTCATTTGAGCAGAGCAAGAGGATATTGTGC
>NW_022111373.1:22102167-22108041 GCF_000313985.2 Echinops telfairi
TAATGAGGGCAACAAATGTATAGATGTGCTTTACACAATTGATCTATGTATTTTGATGAATTGTATGAGCTCCAATAAATTGATTTTTTTTTAAAAAGACACTCTGGAGAATTTTAAGATTATATATGCACATTTTGAGTATATCTATCAAATATAACAATAATTTAATCGGACTCATCTTTTATCAAATATACTAAAATAAAGTACCAAAATATACTAAAACAAAACAAACAAACAAAAAAACCTCCTGAGAAGGAGTTGCCGTCTCAAAGTGTAGTTGATAGAATGATGCAGATGGAGTAAAACCTGCCAGAGTAAAGTCTTCAGAGCCATCACTTCCTAATGCTGCATGATTCAAAAGGAAAAGAAACAGCTGCAAGCACCAATTAATAATTGGAACTTGGAATTTAGAATGTATAAATCCAGGAAAATTGGAAGTTGTTAAAAAACAAAATGGAATGCATAAAGATTGTTATTTTAGGCATTAGTGAGCTGAAAGACACTGGTGTTGGAGAGTGTGAATCAGAAAATCATATGGCTTACTATCCTGGGAATGGCACAATCAAGAAGAATGGCATTGCATTCCTTGTAAAAAAGGGCATTTCAAGATATATCTTGAAGGTCAATGCTGTACGTGATAGGATAATGTCCATCCACATAAAAGTAAATTCCATCAATAATATTATTCAAATTACTGTACCAACTATATCTATAGAAATTGAGGAATTCCACCAATATCTTCATTCTGAAATTGATCAAACATACATTAAAGATACATTGATAATTATGTGATTAGAATCCAGCAATTGAAAACCAAGCGGAAAGAACAGTAGTTCAAAAATATGGCTTTGATGATAGAGATCAAAACTGGAGATCACATGATAGAAATTTTCAAAACCAATGACTTATTTATAGCAAATACTTTCCTGGAAAAATACACAAGGTGGATATACAAAGGGATTTCTCTGGATGGAGTATACAGAAACAAAATTGACCATACCTGTGGGCAGAGAAGTCCTGGTGGCATAGTGTTTACTTTTTAGGTTTCCAAATTCAAGATCAGTAGTTTGGAAACCACCAGCCACTCCTTGGGAGAATGACTAGACATTCAAGTACTGTGAAGATTTATCATCTCTGAACTCAAAGGGCTAGTTCTACCCTACCCTGCAGGATTTCTATGAGTTGGCATCAACTCCACGACAGTGATTTTTGTTTGGTTGGTTGGTTGGTTGCTTGCTTGCATGCTTGCCTTTTGCTTAGGAAGGGATGATGGAGAAGCTCAATATAAGCAGCTAAAGCCAGTTAATAGAGTAATTGTAGAACATACCAATTGCTCATATGCAAGTTCAAGTTGTTTTAGGCAGAAGATTCAACCATTCCACAAGACCTAAAATATGATCTTGAATATATCTCAGCCCCCAATTTTAAGAACATCTTAAGGACAGAAGTCCCGATGAGCTGTGGGATGATGTCAAGAATATCATATATAAAGAAAACAAAGAATCACTAAAAAGAGAAAACAGATCTAAGTTGATGTCAGAAGAGACTCTGAAACTTCCAGTAATCATAGAGTAGTTAAAACACATGGAAGAAATGATAAAGTCAAAGAGCTGATTATAATATTTCGTAGGGAATCTCAAAAAGTTAAAGCTAAACATTATGAAGAAATGGGGAAAGCCCTAGACTTGGAAAATTAAAGATGCAGAATACACACAGTATATCTTTAACTGAAAGAACCGAGGAAATAAAAAGTCAAGTCTCCAATTGTAATCATGAGGGATTCTATGGACAAAACATTGACTGATGCAGGAAGCATACAAAGAAGAAAGAGTACACAGTCACTTTGACAAAAAGAACTTGTCTACATTCAACCATTTCAAGAGGTAGTGTAAAGCAACTATCAATGACACTTAAGTAAGAAATTCAAGCTGCACTGAAGACATTAACCACAACAAGGTTCCAGGAATTGATATCACCCATTGAAATGTTGCAACAAGCTGATGAAGAACTAGAAGGACCACTCATCGATTCCAAGAAATTTGGAAGACAACTATTTGGCCCATTGATTGAAAGAGATAAACATTTTTACCCATCCCCAAAAAGTGACCTAATAATGTGTGCACATTATAGAACAATATCCTTGATATCACATGCAAGAACATTTTTGCTGAAGATCATTCAACAATGGTTTGATTAATATGCTGACTTGGAGTTTGCAGAACTTCATACCAGATTCAGAAGAGGACATGGAATAAGGGATGTCATTGTCAATGTCAGAAGAGTTTTGGCTGAGAGCAGAACCAGAATGTTGTTTAGTTTTATTTTATTGAGTATGCTTATATGTTTTACTGTGGATCAACAGAAATTATGGGTATCCTTGAAAAGAAGGAGAATTCATTATTCTCATGTGGAATGTACATGGATCGAGAGACACTCAGTGGGAACAGAAAGTGGAATACTGCATGCTTTAAAATTGGGAAAAGTGTACATAAAGGTTGAAGATTCTCATCATACTTTTTCAATATTTATACTGATCAAATAATAAGAAAAACTGTGTCCTATGATAAAGAACGTGCTATCAGAATGGCAGGAAGATGGATTAACAACCTGTAATACTCTTAAAGAAAGTATTCCTTTGAATTTTCTATTTATTTAACTATTATTTTGTATTTTTCCTTTTTACTTGGTTTTATGAATTTTTACCAGTGTTGTACTAACTGTGGAGCTTTTAAATTATTGTCGTTTTCAATTTTTCCCACTTAAGAAATGATATAGATAAATGTTGGACAGTTAAGTAAAAGGTTTAAAATAATTCATAATGAGAGAAATCATGTATTTCAATCAGGCACAGAGGTTGGAAAAAGGGGCTGCAGTAAGACATGAACAAAGGCTGTGGGATGCCAATAATTACACGAGTTAACTTGAACAGTCTTTCAATGTTGGGCCAAATAGTTGGGGACATCATAAAAGGAGGCTTTTGCTTATCTTTTACCTCAACAATAATCCATACTGATAGCTGCAAGCCTTAACCTTCATTAGCAAGTGCTTCAAATCCTCCTGACTTGGAGTAAGCAAGGTTACTTACTTGCACATATGACAGTGTTAGTAACACTTCCTCCAGTCCTGATATCTGTTCTTTTTCATACAGTCGAGTTTCTTGGATTATTTGCACAGTATTTGGCTCAATAAATAATGGTGAGAGGAGACAGCCCCGAAATAGTCTTAGGAAGGATTTTATTAAGATTGTCAAGCTCACATTCTTACAATGTAAGAATTTAATGTAGTTGATACTCCTGAGACATTGAAATTTCTTGATGGAGATGAGAGACACGTTTCTGTCAGAAATCTGCAGAACGGATTATATGTTCAGACAAAGGTCAAATTACCATGCAGGAAGGAAATTCCTTCCGAACTGAAGGCATAAAAGATTCTCTCAGCATTTCATTGGAAATGATATTACAAAAGAACACTTGCAGAAAAATAAAATTACTTGGAACAAACGAAATAGAAAAGTTAAATATAATCTAATTTGAGGTTTGAGTGGTCAGGCGATCTGTTCAGAATTTGTAAGGAGGGTTGCTTTCTGTTTATTTGTGTTTTTAAGATTAATTCCCCTTATGGCTGATATGAGTCCAAGTGGCCAAGAAACATAAAAAAATGGAACTTCATTAGGTATTGCAAATATCAAGGGAAAAATGATACAAAAGAGTTTTAACAAATGAGAAAAGAAATCAATCTATTTTGACTTTGTACTAAAGATTTTTTGAATGGTAAAAAAGAATAGGTACAGATGTTAATTCTTTGATTAGCAACCCTATGGTCCTAAAACTTTAGTTCTTGCGTCCTTGAGTGAAATGCATTGCACAGAAATGTGCACTGAGACATATTAGAAGCATAGAGCCACTGGACGGCACACGCAGGCAAGAATCTGTCTACAAGCCAAGTTTAATGGGTGAAATCCCTCCAGAGACTCCTTGAAAGAAACGCCTAACAATTTACTGCTGAAAGGCACAGCCATGGAACAACATGAACATCAGTCACAATGGACGTGAAGGCAACTGGCGTTTTGTTTGGCTGGTTTTCCTCTCTAGAACAAAATTCACTTAGAGCAAAGCAATAATAAATGCTTTCTCCGTTTTTAATCGCACATTTTAAACCACAAACATCGACATGATTTTCTTCATATCTTACTGGAACAAATTTTTTGGTTAAATTTGTAGAAAGCCTAATGGCATCATTTTAATTAGTTTGACAAATTATCTTCCAAGCACATTTGCTCTTGTGCTATTAAGTATTATCATAAATAATTAAACTAAGCCGCAATTGTCAAAAATCATTCAATAAACAGTGCTGTTTTATTTACATAAGATTTCTATCATGTTAATTTTCCTGACTTGTAATACACAAATGTTAATAAATCAAAAGTGAATTTTTACATATAAATTGTCAAGCTTCTAAAAAATGAATAGAGTTTAATAGATAATGCTCAAAGCTTACTGCTACTGAGTCCGTTTTTGCTCGTGGAGACCCTGAAAGGCAGGTGAGAACTGCCCTGTGTGTTTCTGAGATGAAAACTCTTCATGGGAGCAGAAAGCCTCTTCTTTCTCTAACTACTTACTGGATAACAGTAACTACTTAATGGATAACAGTAACCTGTAAATAAAATAATTACTTTACAAATGAGATTAATAAAATAACATTTGTGTTAATGTAGGTAATGTAAATTAACAAAGTATGTGGATAACAATGATTAGCATGCATTTAGTGTTTTAATATTAATAAAATACTTGTAATGTTTCTCTTACATCAATGGGTTGGGGAGATGGACTGCAGAGAAACAAGTTAGGGAATTGGGTTGTGGTGGTCTGGGGTGGTGGGAGGGTGATATTAAATATATACAAATAAAGATACATGTAAAAATAGATCAAATAAAGGTATATAATTTCTATTCCATTAAAATGAGGGAGACCTAATATAAGGAAAAATTGAAAGGTGAGTAATTTGATGAAGAGAGTAAGTCTGTGCTAAATTATATGTACAATACACTGTGTTTTTTCAGCAGAAAAGCTTTACTATCACACAGATGATAGAGTGTAATTAAGAGCAAATACTAAGCAGATATTAGCTGCGATAGCTTACACAGTCTAGTTGGTTCCACCCCAAGGGGATGGTATAAAGGAGATTTGGGGAGGTGAATGACTTATGCAAAGAAAAAGATGGAAAACTTTGGCTAATCTGTTCATTCAATCATGGAGCCCTGGTGGCATAATGGGTACATATTGGGCTGCATTCTGAAAGTTCAGCAATTCAAAACCACTAGCTGCTCTTCAGAAGAAAGACATGGCTTTTTACTCTTGTAAAGAGTTATAGTCCGTGAAACATACATGGGCAATTCTCTGCTGTCACTAACAGTTGGCATCAACTCGATGGCAGTGAGTGTGGTTTGGTTTGGTCTATTTGGTACTTCTGAAGACAGCAAACTTTTCGAATTCTGAAACTTCATATCCATTAAACCTTTGAACACTGCTGTCTGGTTGGTGGCAGGGGACTATAAATTGCCCTTTGTATTTAGATTTTATCTTTGTGAAATTTCATCAGTCTGTTATTAGCACAATCAATGTCTATGAAAGCAGTATTCAAGAAATTAAATGACATAAAGAAGGCTTACTTCAAAATCCTTTTTAAAGTCTTAAAAAACAAGCTCTTTACTTTGAGGATTAAGGTGCACCTGAATTAAGCCTGATATTTTCAGCTGCCTCATATGCATGTGAAAAAAATGGACAACAAATAAGAAAGACAGAAGAAAAATTCAAACATTTGAACTATGAGGTTGGAGAATAATACCGGCTATTTCATGGACTTCCTGAAGAACGG
>NW_022111373.1:22108386-22120589 GCF_000313985.2 Echinops telfairi
GAGAGAAAGACGCCCTCAAGAAATGAATTGACCCAGTGGATACCATGGACTTAAATATAACAATTGTGTTGCTAGTACAGGCTCAGTCCATGTTTGTTCTGTTAGGGTCATTAGGGGTTGGGAACAGCTTTATAGCTTGGCACACCAATGGTACTGTTAGTGTTGCTCTCCATGTCCCTTACTGCACAGCAGGGCTAAGCGAGGCCAGAATGCACAGTGGGAAGAGGCAAGACTGTAACACTCCTATTAGGTAGAAAAGGGAGGCACCATTACTTTCCATTTAAACAAGGCTGGTTAAAGAATTTTACCAAAGATATATTATGAGTTGGATAAACTGAACTCAAAACCGAACCTTCTGGTTTCAATTTTCTGTTTGTAGTCTAATAGATTGACTTCTCAATTACTAGTTCATTATACATACACAGATGATATTTACATTATTCAAGATTTATGCTTCTCTACTGGCGATCCAAATTTGGTTTATATAACTTTAACGGGGTAATTATTATTGTATAATCTGCTGAAAATTCTTCGTTCAAAATTTTTTCAAGACAAATTGGTATACAAATCTAAAATGATTTAACTATAAATAAGAGTTGGTTGATATCTTCAGATGAATTCAAAATATGATAGCTAATGATTGTAATACAACCCATCCCTCAACATAGTAAATTCTGACAGTGCTTTCAGCAGTGCTGTTATCCAAATTTCTTCTTTACCCTTCCTCATCTTTAAAATATGATGGTATTTTTGATGATTGAATGAACATTAGCAGTAAGGAGACAAAAAGTGAAATCTATGAAATTCTATAATACATTCAAATTTGCACATACAAAGAAACTACCCTTTTGGAAAAGATGGTGGGGATAATCCATGCACGCCTCTCAGTGGATCGCCTTCCCCTTTGGGCAGTATGGGGATGAAGAAAGGGTCACGTGACTGGCTTTAGAAAATGAAGAATGTAGTAGGTCAGAGAGAAGGAAGTTCTGAAGTCTGAAGACACATGCAGCGTTTTCCAGATGATGCCCTCTCCACTGTTATTCTAGAAGAGATTTCAATCCTCCATGGTAGAGACACCTCATCAAAGAAGCCTGTATTGCTCAATGACTTCCTGAGGCAGGAGTGACTTGGAAAAGTTCTTGGACCCAGTGGGAACTTTCAGTGACCAAATTTGATGCCTCTGAGGTAAGCATGTTGTTCATAGCTAAAAGTGTTTATCATAGTACACTCTCGTCTATCTTGACTAATGTAGAAATTCATGTATTTTTTTTTAATATATTCCAACAAGTTCTTCAGGAAAGTTCTGGTAAAATAAAGATTATGAGCACAGCACATTCTATGTCAGTGGTTCTGAACCTTCCTAATGCCACGACCGTTTAACACAGTTCCTCATGTTGTGGTGACTTCCACCCATAAAATTATTTTTGTTGCTACTTCATAACTGTAACTTTGCTACTGTAATGATTCAGGTGACCCCTGTGAAAGGGTCATTCAAGCCCCAAAGGGGTCGCGGCCCACAGGTTGAGAATCGCTATTCTACGTGCACATCTCAAGAGCTGTACGTGTAGGCCTCTCTGAATGGTCATGAGTGACCTGTGAAGGCAGCCTGCAGAAGCCAACCTCCGGGCCTCACTTCACCACTGACCAGCTCTGTGACATTGGGCAGGAGGCTTTTGTTGCCAGTGTTCTCATTTATAAATGTGAATAGCATCATCTAGGACCTAGCACTTTATAAAGGGAGAACACGTTATAAGGGAAAGAATACTGCAAAAAGTTTGGATGAGTTTTTGACATAAAGTAAGGGTTAGAGATGATGTGTGTTTTCATCATCTATGTTTTATTTCAACTGGACCTATATTCCCTTTTGGTAGTTAGAGAAACGACAACTATATAATAAGATAGTGAGACATCACATCGGTCAACTAATAGCAAAGTAGAGAAATGCATTTATTTGACAGCTTGCCAATGTCTGTTCTTTTAGACATTGAGCAGATTATAGTTACTACTATTCTCAGCGCGCAGGTCAAATGGTATGCAGATGAATTTCACAAAAGAAATGCCACTGCCTGATAAAGACATACATGAGGTCAAATGGCATCCAAAGCAGAAAACCAGAACTTGAAAAACTCCAAAACAATGGACAACTTTTGAATGAAGACAAAAGGCTGAGAGGTGGAAGCAGTTGGCACGGTACATGAAAAAACGAGATTTGGTGATGTTTGGAAACTCATTCATTTGAGCAGTTACTAAATAACCGTAACTCCCCTTCATAGTACAAAGATCACACATAATAGGAATGTCAAAACAAAATTAGCTAACCTCTTTCAAGCATCAAAATACCTGCTCAGAATAAAGAAAAGATTTGCAAAGTCCAGGGCAATGAAGAACACAACTCAGTGGTGATGTTGAGAAGTATAAAATCATGGGGAAGCAGTTCGGCAGGAAATGTCAGCACAGTCATTAACTGAAGGGCTGGTTTCAGGCCAAATATTGAAAGTGAGATTCTCTTTTTCTTCATTTTAAATAAGGATAATAGTGCCTATTTCGTTCATCCATATGAGGCTAAGAAAAAAATATGATGTAGGGAAGTTTTCTGACAGCAGTTAGTTAGTGATCTTTGATCTGCCCTGGAGTCACAAATTAAAAATAATGTGTCCTGCATACTTTCCCTTTGCCTCCAAACAACTACAGTGTTTACTATGATGAGTGAAATCTAGTGTAAAGACAGGATTATCTGCCTAGCTTCTTCATATCCTACTTTAGTTTTATCAGCATCCCACAAGATCAGCATGATAAATGCCATTGTCTCACGTGAACTAGCACCCTACATAATTTGCTGCTGCAATAAGATGTAGCTAACTGCAGTTTTATGTTCTACACTGCTGTGTTGTAATAATAACATCACATCTGTCATTATTTCAGTGTAACACATCTTGATTTATTCTAAAACTTCAAATGTTTAGCCTAAAACCTTAATTACAGTGTCACGGTGCAGTGACCCAGAAAAATTCATGTAATTTGTCGATAGTATCTAGGAATTGTCAGATCCTGTGCATTCTGCACAAACATGCAAGCTGGCATTTTAAAGCACGTTATTATGCATGCCATTTCCTCACATATAAGTAGTAAGTGTTTAAGCAGAGAACATTGCAATTCAATCTCCTCTACAAATTTGAGTGTTGACATAGGAAAATATACTAACAACAGAAAATTAAGAGAACAAAGTGATTTTCTGCCCTATTACAAGATTTGGCATTTTGTTACAGAATGTATTCCATGATTTAGTAAAGACAATGATTCATCCTTTATTATTCCATTCCCAGGACAATTAGATGTAGAACTACTTAGAGTTTTGTTCATAGCGTCATCCAGAGTAAGCTATAATTAGAACCTGTAGATAAAAGGTCTTCCATGGTTCTAGAGACTGTGTGTGGTTGCTGCTCTGGTTGTGCTAAGCACTACCACTGATCTGCCCACATAGAGTTGTAAAATGCAGGGCCTTATTCTTTCATAATCAAATAATTTTGGCACAGGCATAATTCTAACATGGGACAGGTTAGTTTAATAAAGCCTTTGCTACTGATGCTGATGTTCTTGGGAAAACAATCATCCAACTAACGGGAGGAGGTATAAAGGCGGCCGAAAAACATTTGAAGAGTGAGAAACTTTTCTTTTGGAACCACATCCTTTTTTGTGCATCTATTTTTCTATTTAACTAAAGCAGTGGACACAATATTAGTTTATTTCTTTTATGACTGATATCACTTTGAGGAGGAGACAATAGATTTTTCTCATTTTTTATTTTGTCTTTTGTCAATAGAGATATAATAAGCTCTCTTCCCCTAAAATGGGGGAATCTGTGTATGAAAAGACACACATTTCCAAGTTCAATGTGATTACTGAGTATCATATTCATTGGAATATATATGTCCTACCATTGAGCTATGAAGGCTATTCTCCTAAACAGGCTACTTCCATTTTATATTTCATAGCGAGAACACTTTCAAAAGAGTATGGACACTAGCTCCCTATATGTGTCAACTAATGTGCTGAAGTACATATTATACATTAAATAACAACTCTTAAAGCTTTGAAGAAAACACTTCTGCTGTGAGCTTTTCAGAGAGGGAAATTATGTGTTTTTCACGATAATTTAACTGATGTTATACGAGCTTGTGGGAGAAAGACAGGCTTTCTACTCCCACAAACAGTTACAGTCTCAGAAATTCACAGGGCACTTCTACTCTGTCCTGTAGGGTCACAGTGAGTCGGCAGCAACCTAATGACTGTGAGTTTGGGTTTTTGGCTTACCTAGAGTTTATGCTTCAGATTTTAAAATCTGAAAGCTATATTAACTGACTACAGTAGTGTGTAGCCATTTCTGACATTTTAATTATAAGTTGAAAAGAAAATATTATGATACCCTATGTTAACTGTTTTCCATGTTTTTCATGTTTACATACATGTAAAGCCATAACTTTCAGCATTTATGGTTTTATTTTCTTTAATTTAACATATTAAATAAAAATGGAAGTAGCATATGGAGCAAATAAATTTCTAAGAATATCAACACTACAATAACTTAACATATGTTCTTATACATAAATTGTAATAAGTAGAGTAAAGCCAATAACTACACATTTTTGAGAAGTGCTTCCCAGGTTAATAATTATTTATGGATGTGTTCAATGATAGCAGGTGTCATAATTTTACTATATGTTATAATCAAAAGAAAAAAAAAGATTTCATGAGGTAGACTTGTATCTGGAGAAAGAAACATGAACTTGAATTTCAGAGGCTGTATGTAGCCATGTGGGCTCAAGATTCGTATCCCTGCTGGTCTTTTTGTCAGCAGGCTCTATGCTTGGTGGATGACTCGTGTGTTGTGTTAAATATTGGGATTTTTTGCCAGAACTCAATAGTTCCAAAAGTACAACTACTTTGTGGGATAAAGGTGTAATACAGAACCTCTCTAAAGATTTACAAAGTCAGAAACCCTAGAGAGCGTTTCTAGTTTCTCACGGGGGATCCTGATGCATCAGAATCAGGTTGGTGGCAGCAGGTAGAAAGCTCTACCTTGAAATTTAGCTTGGCTCCCCAAACATCAACATGGGTCAAAATAATCTCAGACTCAAGGTGCTATTTACGTCACAGTAACTGACTTGGGAAAGAAGATGAACCATATGCTTTTTAGACTCTCTACTCCAGAAACACTCTAACACTTGATGGACTTTTCAAAGGAAAGTCTTAAATCTACATCATAAGGAAACGGTGTTTATTATATTGATTCCAAATACATGCGCTATAAAGTTAATATATGTTTTTATTCAACTAGTTCCTTCTTTAGTCCATATTCATCAAGCCCAGAGATGTTAGTGTTCATGCGTTTTAGAAGACACCCTTTCTTGGTTAGTGGTTTCATGGTTTGTAACCTTTGGAAAGCTGGATCTACTCTGCATGCCTTAACTTCAGGAGCAAGGCACCCCACACTTTACGTAAACGTCACACATGGCATCATCCATTTGTCACACATGTGTGAATGCGCCTTTCAGAGTGAAGACCTATTTTCTCTACTTTCCTCTAACTAAAATATAAGCATTTAATAGAAAATTGCTTGAAACTCGCTTATACATTGTATGATAGAAGGAAAAAAAGCAAAGAAATGATTGAAGACTACCTTTCTGTAATCAAACGGTAATGCGTTGGATCAGAATACACGTATACAGAAAGGTCACTGCACTTTTTATCAAGCCACAATACAAATATCTACCAAGATGACTCTCCTTACTTTAGAATATTTTGTTCTAATTCCATTCTAATTATTTTGATTGTATGCCAATGTTTCTTTCTGTCTACTTAATAGATCACACTTTTATTCAGGTACACTCCTCTCCTCAAGAATCAAGGGAAATAAACTCATTTTTGCCTCAAGGGAATACCATCCAATCAGTCCAAACCAATGACACTGTGAAGTTTACTTGGTCCATGCATGGGGAAGTGACCTAAATTGATATTTTAGATTAAAAAAAAAGGACAGTGATTCAATGCGAAGATAAAACAATTCTCTCTTTCTTCTATGGAATAAAAGAATCAAGGCAGTTTTATAGTTCTGAGGGAGCTCAGCTTAAGGCAAATGCTGAAAAGATTCTGTTTTCAGAGGCAACTATATTATTCTCCATGATTTCTTAAAAATATGGGTTCCCTCTGGAAGAGAGAGCATGTGCTGATGTGGTGGGCAAACATGTCATGGCATCAGTGTGCTGCTACTGATTTCTTCTTGAGAGGAGCTAAGGGAGAGGAGGGCAAACAGGGTCGGGAAATGGAGGATGAGTCCAATGACATGGACTCTCATGCTCCGTAGACCATGTTGACATGCACTCATAGTGATCTTCTCCAAGCCCTGCTGTGCGAGGTGTATTTTCATGTGAGGACCATCAACAAGGGATTGAATGAGTCACTGCTTTATTTCTGAGGAGCATTGGTTTGATCATCATTGACTATTGTTTATTGACATAATAATATTTCCACAGATCAAAATCTTATGTTGCATATAAAACTCAACATATAATGATAATTGTATAATATAGAAAATATTTTTGGTATTGTTTTCAGCATTTAATAATGCAAAACTAGTCACAAATATCTTTAGAAAAAAAGTAGCAAAATAGTGCTTCAGTATTAAAATCTCTTATTAAAAAGTCTTAGATCAAAGTGAAGAGAATGACATGGCATTGGTGCATAGATGAGTTAACATGAATAAAGTGAATCAAATCCCATCTTTTAGAGTAAATCAATTTACTTTAAATCTGTAGATCACAGTTTGTCAAAGGTCAATGGCAAGAATAATGTAGTCATTTCTTCATTATTCACTGAGTTTTGATGATAAAACACTTAAAATACTGCATACTCAGGATATAAACAATGTACTGCATACTTACCAGGTGATTTTATGCCACTTTTCTGAATGCAGAATTAATATATTTGGGCTTTTATTGCTTGAGTAGAAAGTGCTCATTACTTATTATTTTATGTTTATAATATGGAAATTAAGAAGTTGTTATTTAATTTTTTAATGGCATACATCACACTGTTGTAGTGGTTGATTTCCTCAAGATCGTCTTCTGTGGTTTGGGTGCAGTGGGAGGAGGCACAGTTGCAGGTCTGGGAGGGGGGAAGCTGTTACTGTGGCTTATCCCCAGTCCCCCATTTTCTAGTGGAAAAGGAGGGAGAGGGGGTGGAGGAGGGAGGGGAAGGCCTTGGTGAGGAAGCTTTCCTGGTGGGTGGACAGTTTCACTGTGTAAGTGGACCTCCCTATTGTTTATGTTATACCGAGTATCACAGTCAGGACAGTAGCCATGGTACTGCACTTTTTCATTAAAGCGTACTCTTTCCCGAGGCCCTGCCTGGGGACACCTGTCTTTTTCAGGTTTATGCCTCAGAGGCTGAACTGGAGCCTTGTCCAAGTTACTGTTGGGTATGCAGCAGATGTCTCCATTTGGGATTTTGTTTGGTCCACCAGGTAAGCCTCCATTTCGTAGAAGGGTGCCATTGGTCCGTACAGGATTGACAGTTGGTAGCACTCTTTGCGGGTCTTCATACTTCACAGGTGTCAACCGTGGGGGAGGTGGTGGTGGGTTTGGCTTTCTCAGGACTGTGAGGATAGCAGATGGGTTTGCTGGGGGTTTAATGAGAGGTGCATTGGCCTTCAACTTGATCTTCTCTATGCTGGAAGCTGTTGTGCCACTTGAGCTACTGTTTAGGGTGTCCGTTTTGGAGCTGTCAGTCATCTCATCCTCCAGCTGTAGGTCAGAGGTCAGGGTATCAATCTGGTCAACCACCTAGTAGAAAGGACAAGGTAATTGTGTTGAAGAATGACCCAAAGTGAAATGTAATAGAAGCAATTTTATGATTTTAACTGCTATGGATAAACACTGAACTAGATAAACACTGAACTACAAGTGTCATTGCTGCTTATAATTTTCATTAATTTTTTTTTACAAAAATCTACCATAACGCAAAGTTACAATTGTTTGGTAATGTATGATTGCACATACTTAAGATATAAAATACCATTTACGCATATGCTATATTCCTACTCAGCTATACCCATCTGAGCTGGAATCCTGGTGTATAAATATCACAGACCTACAAAGCAAGAGAAGAGCAGATTCCCTTCTTCCTATGATATACAGAGCTAGGAGAAAAATTGTTCCCAACTTAAGAACATGAAAATACTAGATACATCGTAAAACGATCACTTTTCTTGAGACCAACAGAGAGAACTAAGATCTCAAGACAACCAGGCAAACTGAAATGCAGGAAGTTTTAAGTTCTCCAAAGACAGAGAGGCCCAGGAAAACTGTTTCACCATTGGCGATGCACAGTACAAAGAGAGAATAGTCATGAAGGAGCGTGAGGGACACAGCTAAAACTTCAACAAATTAGTGAAGGTTACATTTGTGCTTTCATGGCATTTTACCAGTCTGGGAGCCCTAGAATGACCAATTGGAGCCTGCTTCACCCATTGGCTCCATCTCTTGGGAGAAACTGAGGATAGGACAGAAAGGCAGGAAGAGCTCCTAATAACAGCAAACAGATACAGAACCTTGCCCGTTTCACAGCAAGCCCCTTCTTTCACAGCAAGCAAGAATCCTGTCATCCCTCCAAACTCCAAGACACAGGCAAAGGTTTCTTGCTTTTGAGAATCAATAGATGCAGTGCAGTGTGATCTAGGGAAGGGGCAGGAAACTCTATTTGTACTAGGACAGTAAAAATAAAAAGATATCTATTATGACTGGTAGGAGACAGGCAATCACAACCTCCCCAAAGCTATCAAAGAGATAATCAGGGTTAGTACACAAGTGTTGGATAGAACCAGGGTATGGCTTCTCACTCATGCAAAGGTGTGTAGAGTTGATCCAAGACTGAGGCAAGACTAGAAGAACTAGGACAAACTCCGTCCCTTACCAAAAGCTAAACACAAAGTAATGAGCAAATGAGAGACTCAGCTGTAAAGTAGAGTAAAAGGAAAGCAATGAGAAAAATATCCTCTGGACCTCAAGATAATATCAAATGAAAGGACTTCAAAAAATCATACAGAAGTTAACTAAAAGATACTGATTTCTCTGTGTACTTTTGAAGCTCCCTTATAATAAGAACAAATCAACAACAACTCGCTGACAGAGGAATTTAAGTTCTATGTTACAATGAAGGTAAGTATAGCAATAACAAAACATACCACAACTATTGACTATATTGACTAAATGTCCTCCTTAAATATTACACAAAATAAAAGATAATTTCTGGAGAGAAATATTATTTGTACTATTTTTTATCACACAATGCCCATTTTTTCCACCACAACATTATAAAACAAATACATAAAAAAATCAAGAAAAACAACTCATTGTTATGAGAAGAAGTAACCAGAATAAGAACTGGAAACAGCCAAATTACTGGGATGATCAAACAAGATTTTAAAATGACTTTGATATTAGGTTAAATGACCTGGTTGGAGAACTGAAGTATCCTCATGTAGACATGGATAATTTCAAATGGGAATTTGAAACTATGAAATATAAACTGAAAATCAAGATATGATGGGTTTTTCAATCCTATGAAACAAATTCATTATTTTTTAATCCAATTTTCTATACGTGTTTTGAAGCCTCTCTATGAGTTAGGTCATGCTAAATTGATGCTGAGCTCTGCTTCTCCCATCTCTCTCTCCTGTGGTAGCTCTGGAATAAGACAGAGAACTTGGAGTAGATAAACTCTAGGTGAGACGATATGTAGTATCTGAGAGCCAAAGTTTTCTCTCTGGTTCTCACATTCTTTAGACATTCCTGCACTTCAACTTCTACAATGTTATTTGGTCCAGAGTGTACCACGAACTCTATGTCATGGCTGCATATAATTTTTTTCCCTGTTTGCTTCCAGAATATTCAAAATTAAAATAGGGGAAAAGTGTCTTGCATACATTTGAATCAAGTAGCCTTTATGTATTTATTTAACAATTATTTGCTTAACACTTACTGTGTAAGGATAAATATTCTTCCAATACACTGCTACAAAGTATATAATTAAGAAATGATGTGAGTGCTTTGAATTACATTAATGTGGCTTCTTGTTAAGAGTAAACAAATTACCTGGACAAGAATCATAGTCGTAGACCCCATAAGATGTAGTTCTACTCTACTCTACAGATCCATTATGAATCTGAATTTATGGTATGCAATGGGCTGGAAAGAGAATGTTGCAGTGGTATAGGTAAGTCTTACTTCTTGAGTGACTCCTGAGATGATTCTATTTATCTGTAGAAATTGCTTATACTATTCGAAAAGGAAGCCCATTCCATTATGAAATGTCCTATGGCAGAAAGCAGAATAACAATTATGAAACTCTAAAAAGAATTGGGACCTTCATTTTCTGATGGAGTATGCCTTAAAATGAAAAGAAGTTGCTGAAAACATAAATTGGTGTTTATACAGATTGTGAAATGTAGAAAATATGAATCAAGAAAAATTAGAAATCGTCAAAAGTTAAAAGAACTAGAAATGAGTGAACTGAAATGTACTGGTAATAGCCATTTTAAATCAAACCACCACCCAGTTTACTATGCCAGGAATGACAAATTCAGGGAAATGGGATCACATTCATCATGGAAACAACACTTCAAGGTCTTTCTTGAAGTAAAATGCCAGAAGTGATAGGATTGTACCGTATATCTATGAGGGGCATCAGTGAGTACAATTATTAAAATTTACACATCAATCAATAAAGGCAAGGATGGAGACATTGGAGAATTCTACCATTTTTTTCAGTCTGGAATTGATCAAACAGAATTAAGATGGATTGGTAATTACTGGTGATTGGAATGAGAAAATTGGAAACAAAGAGGATCATTTAAAAAAATATGGCCTTGGAGAAAGAGATGATGCTACAGATCACGTGATGGAATTTTGCAAGCCAAATGAAGTTTTCATTATAAAAAATATATTTTCAACAACATAAATGGCAATTATACATGAGGACCACAACATACTGAATACATTGAAATTAAATTGACTACATTTATGGAAAGAGAAAATGAATAAAATTAAATTATCACCAGCAAAAACAAAGTCATGGCTGACTGTGGGACAGACCATCAATTTCATCTTTTAATTGAAGAAAATTAAAAGAAGACATCAGAGCAACACATGACATTGAGTATGTATCACCTGGATTTTCAAGACAGATATAATGAGCTGAATACTAATGACCAAAACCAGCTAAGTTGTGTGATGACATCAAGAACATCATAGATGAAGAAACAGACATTAAAAAGACAGGAAAGAAGAAACATCCAAAGTGGGTGTCAGAAGACTCTGAAACTTGGCCTTAATGTAAAGCAGCTAGCGAGCATGAATGAATCGATGGAGAAAGACAACTCACAGTAAATGATGACTGAATAACCTGGCATAAGGGGATGAGTAACAGCATTGTAGGTGGATGGAACAACACAATGGTGTAGGATACGGAAAATATAAAGAATAAAATTTTTTTAAAATAATATTATATAATAGAAAAATAGTCTGAAATCTCCTGTTGTGTTGCCTGCTGATCCCAGGAGCTGTCAGTGACTACCAATGAGGGATTCATTTGGCCAAGCTCAGATTCGCTCACTTCGTTAGCCACCAGTCTGTATCCCCCTTCTACATCACCATCCTGCTTCCTGATCATCAGCTTCTACCTATACATGAGTCCGGAGAAGCCTGGCTTGAACTGGACAAGACTGACTTATTTCTACAACTGTGGGGACTTCCAGGAAGATGGCAATGGAGTGACACATACCAGAGGGACTCTGCAGAATTCAACCCAGGAGAGTTGCTTAGAGCGAAATTCAACACTGCTGTGATACAGGAGGAGCATCATAAAGATAAGTAGGCATAGACCCACAAGGTTTTGAGGGGCTGAGAGCTTTTGGCTTACAACAGTGGAGGCTGCCTAGGGCTTGACTTTAGCCACGCCACTGTCTCTGCTGGAGCCGGGACCATTTAGAGCCCACGCAAGAGCTATATCTCACAACACAGTCACAGTTTGCCGCTGCCTGCCTTGGAGCAGGGATTAAACCCTTGCAGCTTCACATGCAGGGATCCAAGTTCAGCTACATTGTTACTTTTGTTTCCCTCTCTTCTCTGTATCCCCCCACAGTCTTTGAG
>NW_022111373.1:22123277-22124381 GCF_000313985.2 Echinops telfairi
TGGATTAAAAATCTGTGGTATATTCATACAATGGAGTACTACGCATTGCTAAAAAACAGTGATGAACATATGAAACACATCGCTGCAAGGGAAGAACTGGAGGAAATCAGGCTAAGCGAAGTAAGCCAAGCATAAAAGGAGAAGTACTACATGAGTCTGCTGAAGTAAGCTTTAAAAAACAAAATTGCAAAAGGGGCATAAAGAAAAAGCTACTGTATACAAACATTCCTGGGGTGAGGACCAGGTAATATGGTAGGGACCAGCCCAAATACAGGGATACATATGATAGACAACTAACAAGGAGGTGGGGAAAGGAAATAATAATAATAAAGAAATGGGTAGCGGGGGCACAGGACACTAACCTGTCCTAGGTGAGGGTATTGTTTATATCTCCACAGGGAAAAAGGGACCAGACTTCAACCCAGTGCTCCAAGATGTGAATGCAATAAGTCGGCATGGAATAGGGAACCAGTGGAGGGTTCTGAGGGGCTGGCTCCAATCCCAGCTCCTACGTGGACCCTGACCCTCTCCCCAGAAGAATTTATTTCAAAGGACAGCATTGAATCTGCAGCTCCGGGAGAGGGACATATCTGATGGGAGCACATGGGACCAGATGAAGGGGGAGGAGGAGAGAGTGGAGCATATCCTGGCCCACTAGGCCTTGAAGATGATGTCCCCCATTAGAGCAGCCAGTCCACATAAAGGACCACATGGCTGGCCCCACTATGAGACATGACATCCCTCACTGACCCACAGCCCTACAGGGGTCAACACTGGAGACACAATGTGGGAATTTTGCCTGATCTGATCCTGCCACACAGAGGCAAAACACTAAGGGGGTGCAGTAGTACAGTTGGGGAATGGAGTGGCAAGGTCTCCAGGGAATGCTAAAGGTGGATTTTGGGCCCATGGCACAGTGCCCCAGCAGACTGGACTGGAAAACACTCCTAAAGGCCAACAAACAATCCTTGAACTAACTCCAAGTTTTTCTTTCTTGTAGTGTTTGGTTTTGTTTTTTTTGTCATTAGTTTGCTGTTGTTGTTGTTTTGTTGTATATTGTTGCTTGGTTTTGCTCTGTCTTGTTTTTGTGCATGTTATTATCTC
>NW_022111373.1:22125862-22127762 GCF_000313985.2 Echinops telfairi
GAGAGCAAATGTTTTGAGAATGATGAGGGCAATGAATGTACAAATGTGCTTTACACAATTGATGTATGTATGGATTGTGATGAGTTGTATGAACCCCTAGTAAACCGATTAAAAAATACATAAAAATAGGGGTTCCTGGGAGTAGGTTGGGGGAGAAAAGGGATAAAGGAGAGCTTATATAAAATTGTTCAAGAAGAAAGAAAACATTTTGAAACTGTGGCAGAAATTATACAATTATGTTTGATCTAATTTAATTAAGGATTGTTATAATATATGTAAGAGCACCCAATAAAATGATTTTTTTAAAGGAAAATGTCAAAGGGCAACCTCAAAAGACAAAATCAAGTATTGAGATGTGCAAAGACCCTGAGTTAGAACTGCACAGGGAGAGGCATGCAGCCAGGATGGTGGCACGTTCACTCTCAGAGCGCAGCAGGCTTTCTGTTACCATCATGCAAAGGGCTGCAGGAACATGCTGCTCTGCTTTCTTGTCTCCATGGCAGAGTTACAGACCCAGCTCAGAGTTAGGGCCCCAACACCTTTAATATACATTTCCGGTAACCTTGTGGATGAACATACAGCAGTGGGACAGATTTATCCTATTTAGTCTGTTGGTAAATAATAGATCTCTTTAAATGCCTCAGTATACCATTCTGAACTGTTTCTTTCCATCTGGAAAATACAGGTTTTTTGTTTTTGTCCTATCCTAAACAAAACAAAAATCTATATTTAAATACATGTTATGGTGATGCTATCTAAAAAAAATCACAAGAAGCTCAGAGCCTTCTGTGTTCATGGATGCTCTGCCCCTGGGCACTCGGCAAAGGTGAGCAGTTTCTCCTGGGTGTGACCTACAGCAGTCAGGTCATGCACTTACATTTCAGGCCATTGTTTCTGGCTTGATCTTCATTTTGCTTCAGCAGAGAATGCATGTGGAGATTTGAGCTCCTTCAAAACAACACCCACTTCTCTCATTGTCCTCTGCTTGGTTAGAAAGTAGTCCATAGTTTGGGTCAGAAGGGAATGGGTGGAGCAGAGTTACAACTTGGGATTTCTATGCTGTGTGACACAGAATATGAATTACATTCTTGAAGTCATAACTTCACACTCCTCTGGAAAGTACAGTGATGACTTGTGTTCAAGGATTTGAAATTTTAATAGAAAAATATCAAGTTTGTGGAAACAGAATATTTATGTTAATCTTAATTGGATAACGGGTTAAGAACACATCTCAAGTTGAATGAATTGAAGAAAAAAATGCAAACCTCAGGTTATACTATGGAAGTATTCTCCGGGAAAACTTAGATAAAGAGGAAGAGTCATGGACATTGGGCGTTATCAAGTAAAGCTGGGACATTTTATCCCTTATAAAATTTTATCTTGACTGGAGGACACGCCTAGAGGTAAAAAATCAGACCTTGATCTATTCACAGGTTTTTCTTTCTTTTATAATTTTAAATTTTTTTCTTTTTCTTTTTTAAAAATTAATTTATTCTTTTCTGAGTCATTGGTTTTCTTTTTTGTTGTCATTGTTGTGTCCTTTTGTTGCTTTGTCTTGGCATGCCTTGTTTTTGGTGCATATTATTATCTCTGCAGATCTATCTCGATAAGATAGGCTGGATGCACAGTCTGGAGGAGAAAACAACAGGACAGATGGTTCCAGGGGGACATGGGAGAGGGGGAGGTGAGGGTAAGGATGTGGTATTGACCAACCCAGGGACAAGGGAGCAACAAGTGACCCAAAATTAGTGGCAAGGAGGGTGTGAGAGGCCTGGTATGGATTCAGCAAGGGAAATGTAATAGAGAGAAATTAATGAAGGCTGAGCATGATAGTGGGACAAGAGGAAAGTAAAAGGAAATAGAGGAAAGAACTAGGAGGCAAAGGGCATTTATAGAGGTC
>NW_022111373.1:22128777-22150660 GCF_000313985.2 Echinops telfairi
ACCTCCTCCCTGGGGGATGGACAACAGAAATGTGGGTGAAGGGAGAGGTCAGACACTGTAAGACATGACAAAATAATAACAATTTATAAATTATCAAGGGTTCATGAGGGAGAGGGGAGCGGGGAGGGAGGGGGAAAATGAAGAACTGATATCAAGGGGTGAAGTAGAAAGCAAATGTTTCAAGAATGATGATGGCAACAAATGTGGAGATATGTTTGACACAATGTATGTATGTATGGATTGTGATAAGAGTTGTAAGAGCCCCCGATAAAATGATTTTTAAAAATTATATTAAGTAATTAGGATAAAATGTTAATTTGAGGTTTCATTTGCTGTATCAATCTCTCCTCTGTTAAATATTTAATACTTAAAAATTGAAAACAAAATAAGTACTTAGTGGAAGTCTGACAAAGTTAGAAAGAATTAGAAGTACCCCATGCCACTGCCATATGGAGAACACATTAAACAGCACAGGAGTGTATTTATTTATTCAGTGTGATGAGATTGCAGCCAACGAGATGAATAAATTAGTCTGACAAAGAATCCACTGTAGCATTGTAATTACACTTTTCTGTTTTGCTTAAGCTATTTCAAGGTATCACATTGTAACTAATTAAGTCTTATCCACAAGGCTGGCAGAATTAAAGAGGAAAAAAATCAGAGAAAGAAGTTGTGGAGGGACATATTTTGTGCAGAGCATGTGGAGATGAGAAGACAGGATAACATCAAAATTAGCAGAATCATGTAAGATTATACACACCACTGGTGTAGAGGAAAAATAGCAGAAATTTGATCAATCGTGGCCACTCAGAACCACAGAGCACTGCATTTGTTAATTCAATGAAACAGAGAGTGATAGCTTTTGTGTCAATTTGGCTTTAGGCCTCAAAATTTTGCTCAAATCCCCTACTATGGGATGTAACACAATGCAGTCAGCTCTGTGATCAAGCCAGCATTGTGCAATCAAGTCTGGGAGCTGCCGGCAGTTGGGCGGTTGTGGTGGCTACAACCCCCAGAGCAGGTCACAGCCTTGATGCCATTGGAAGCAGGACCCCTGGAAGAGGCAACCTAAACCTCTTAAAGCAGACGCCCTGGGAAAGCTTGTCACTGCTGCTGGGTCTGGATCTTGCATTTGGTACTTGGGTCTCCTGCTCTAGTGCCTGCTGATCCCAGGAGCCATCAGCAGACTTCTGACCTTGGAGTCTTTCAATCCACCAGACAGTGGGCTTCCGGTTTCACCTTTATGCTTCTTTGTCCATCAGTCTCTGGTGCTATAAGAGTCAGAAGAAGCCTCCATCTTACCATCTGACCCATGAACTTAAACTGGACTGAATTTGCCTGCTCCTAAAATTCGGTGAACCATTTTACTTATATAAACCTCTTTGTATATCTATATAAACATAACTGATTTTATGTCTCTGAAGAACACAACCTAACACAAAGAACTTTTAAGAAAAGACAGAAAAGGGTGAGGGTTTTGCTTGATCATTTCAGAGTTTTCCCTGAGCCTTTAGCCCCTCACACCAAAAACTATAGTAAGATTGTGTCAAAATTCAGTACAATGATATACATAGTTCAGGGAAAAAATGGCACTCAAATTTTTCCGAGGTGGTAAAATATCTGTAAATCTCTTCAGAAATGAAACCAGATTTGAATGAAAATATATGATATGATCATAGTTAGTTTTACAAATCAAAATTAAGATTACAATTTCTTCTATACATCATACACACAAAGAATGAAAATAGACATAACCTTATGACTATTTACAATGGAATTAAAGAAAAAGTAGGTTTATTAGAGAAAGAAAATTTTAAGTGCTTCTTTCCATACTTTGTTCTTTCAGAAATATTCAACTTAATATACGTAGTAGAATTGTTCTGTTTATGAGTCTTTCTCCTCAGACAATGTCAGCATGAATTTCCATCTTTGATTCTTTGGCAGAGAAAATGCTAAATGGACATAGCAAGTAGATCTCTATGAATAATTTGCTGAAAGGAGAATTTGAATGACTGTAACAATTAAAATAATTTATGATACAATTATCTTTAAATATCTGTCCATGCATCTCTAGATATATTTATATTTGTCCTAAATCCTATTTAATTTAAAGCAATATAATATATAATTAAGCTGTAATAAAAACCAAAAATTCTCTTTCCATTTGAGTGAATTTTCTCTAGGGCCTTATCAATGATTCTCAAGTACAAGAATTTCAATTGCAAATTTGATGGGAGTGCAAGAGGAATTACTCCAAATTAAACCTATAAAAGGAAATGTGTTGGTGCTGTGCGTTAGACATTGGTCTACTTACAAGAACAAGATTGGTAGTTCACACCAGCTAACTGTGCAATGGAGAAGGATGAGACTTTATGAGCTCCATAAAATTTTACTCTTGGAAAGTCTTTAGAGGGTGGCTGTGAAGAGAAATCAACTTGATTTTCAGTGTGCTTAGCTAAACATATTGATACATATTATATATATAATATGTATGCTATACATATCATATATATTTAATCAGTCTATGAAAATAATCACACTTCAAATAAATGGCATCGGTGTCAGAGAACATGAGAAAGAGACAGGTACTAAGCCTACTTAGTCGTAATTATTTTCCAGTGCTCAATGGCTGAATGCTAACGTAGAATGACTAAAAAAAAAAAGGCTTTACGTAGTAATGACAAAATACACAGGATAGACAGAAGAACTGGTGCATTTGAATTATGGTGCTGGTAAAGCATAATGAAAACATGGAGAATGGCCAGGAAATCAAAATCTGACTTGGAAGAAGCACAGCCAGTATGCTCCTGAGAAGCAAGGATGGCAAGACCTTTATCAGGTGCTTTGGACAGGTTATCAAGAGAGACCGGTCCCTGACAAAGTCCATCATGCTTACAAGAGGAAGACCCTTGACAAGCTGTCTTGACATAGTGGCTGCGGCGCTCAAACAGAGCAGAACTGTGAGGAAGGTGCAGGGCCAGATAGGGTTTCATTATGTTGGACATAGGGCTGCAATAAAGCAGAACCAACTAGGTGGCCCCTACCAACAGCAAATGCGGGGTAGCGAGTGGTGGAGTCACCCAAATCTATCCCTTGATGAGTTGCGACGCAAATTTGCGGGGAGCAACCGAAAGGCTGGAGTCACCAGTCTCCCTGCAGGGAGAAAGGAGGTGCTGGCTGTCTTGGTCTCGAATTGCTAGACTGAAACAGTGACGGGGTAAAAAATGGCTTCAAACAACCATTTTGAGATATGTAGGACAAGGCAAAGGTTCCTTATATAATACATAGGGTCACTATAAATCAGAGCTGACTTGACAGCACTTAACAACAACAACATATGGATTCGCAAAGTTTATTTTGTTTTATTTTTCCGTATATTGATCTCTTATTTATCTATCTATTCATCTATCTCTCCTTCTTTATCTCTATTCATCCCAGTGATTTTTTGACCATATTGAAACAAATAGTTCTTTTCTATACTGCAAGAAACATTGTGCTGTATTACCAGATCACAGTAATTATTAGGCACTTTTGAATTCATATTTTTATATCAGTCCTGTGATTTTATGAAGTGCAAGTTACTACATTGTATTAGAAACAACAAATGGAAATGTGTACATTATTACACTATCTGTCTAACCCTGTTTTGGCATTTATTTATTTAAAAGAATCCTTTTGAAACTCATCAGCCTGTACAATCATGCAGGTGTCTATGGGATCAGATAACAGGCATCAGAAGACCCAAAGCAAACAAACAAACAAAAAACATATTGTTGAGAATGAGGGGGTCAGAGCAGAGACCCCAAACCCATCTGTAGACAATGGCACATCCCCTCACAGAAGGGTCATACGGAAGAGATGAGTCATCCAGGGCACAGTATAACACCTATAAAACACACAATATTCCTCTGGTTCCTTGACCCAAGTCCTGCCTTTCATTGTGGGCTAGGCCAGAGCATGTGGACAGGTACAGATAAGAGCTCCCTACACATTGAATCCAGAAATAAAAAAACGGAGCAGCGATACCAGGAGGATAGGGAGAAGGGGGAGAGAGAAGGGGCGAAAGGGGGACCCTCGCAATGATGGACACATAACCACCACCACCACCACCACCCCCAACACACACACACACACACTCAGGGGGGCGAACAACAGAAACCATGCAGGAAGGAAGATAGTGGCCATGTAGGATACGAAAATAATAATAATTTATAATTTATCAAGGGGTCACAAGGGTGGGGAGAGGGAGAGGAAAATGAGGCATTAATACCAAGGGATGAATAGAAAAGCAAATGCTTAGAAAATAATGATGGCAGCTTTTGTACAAATAGTCTTGATTCAATCGATGTATGGATTGTTATAAGACCTGTGAGATCCCCCAATAAAAAGGATCTTTTAATAAAATAATAAAAATAAAAAACTATGAACTCTAAGGGACCTTGGAGATGCTGGCCGAGGAGAATTAGGCTGCTAACTTCAAGGTTGGTGGGTCGAAAACACCAGCCACTTTTCAGGAGAAAGATAAATCTGATCCCATAAAGGTTTATACCCTAAGCTTTATTCACTCAGGGTTGCTCTGAGTCCAATAGATTGATAAAATTGGGAATTGACTCTATGACTCTGAGTTTAGTTTCTGGTTCGGTATACAGAAACATTCAGAAAAAGGAGCGACTCATTCCCTTATGAACTCCTAAGGGCTAAGAGACTACTCCAGAAGCGCTGTTTAGTGGGTGAACACTAAATGCTTGTTCCAAAGAACGATTAAGCACATGGCCTTTGCTTCCCAGAGCTGTCTTTGAATTTCAAAGGCAAACATAATTTCTTTAACAATATTTGTAATTTGAAAAATCTGGCCAATCATCTACTCCAACAGGCCCACGGTTTTCCTGTGTTCTCTTTAAACTGAACATGTATTTCTTCTCAGTTTGAAATATCTTGCATGCCACAATGTGAATGCAGCACATAGGGGGCAATTCTGACCTTCTCTGGGTACACAGAGGAGAAGAATCCCACTTTACACAAATTCAAGGGCAACTGCCATAAAAGAGGGGCCATATATGCCTCCTATCTTCATCCTTCCTTACCTGACACCAACTGTGTCTCCCACAACACTCGCCTTCTCTGCTTGCTTTGACAATTCAATAGAATGGCCAAACAGCACTCAGAGACAATACTCACAATTAAAGGGCTTGTTAGTAAAGTTAGCAGATTATCATAAGGCAAGATCAGTAAACAATAAGCGCCTAGTGTTTGCTTCATAGCGGCACCTCTCCTCAGCCAGCAGTCTCTCTGTCTCTGGTTCTTTGTCTCTCAGCCAGGTGGTGCCTTGGCTTCTGCTTCTCTGGGTCTGAAAGCACCTGCTCCTCTGTCTCACGGCTCCTCACTGTTTCTGTGTTCCATCTCATGGTCTTGCCTTGGCCTCTGGTTTGGGTCTTGGTCTTTTTCTCTGCCCCGTGGCCTCTAGAGCCTCCGGTTTTAGCTTCAGCCACTTTAATTTCCTCTACTGGTAGCTCTCCTTCCAATAGTCCTAAGATTTCTCTCTGTGTGCTCTGAGATGGCTCTTATGCACAGAGGAATGGCTCTGAGGTGTGTTTTTGGTCTTTCAGCTGATTCAGCTGACTATACCCCCAAGGAAACAAATGGCGGTGACTTGGTTCACATGTGCTACTGAAGTGGAGAGTTCAATCCACCTTAATCCTCTTCATTAGCATAGCAATGAATTGCATCCATAATGAAATCATAACCACAGGCATAGAGGTCAGGATTTATAATAAATCATATTAGGTATTATGCCGCAGGGTCACATTAACTGGCTAGGGCTCACACAATATTATATCATCAAACTCTTTTTGCTCCCTTTTGGAATCTAAACAATTGAGTATATAATTTACATAAGTAATAAAACAGTTACAATTAAAACAAGGGGAGAGCTTACATTCCTCTTATTTAACATCCAGAGGTGCTGCAGGGCCAGGGAATTGATGTGACGTGCTCTACTAACCAAAGTCTCTCACTCCCACCAAATGGCACTTCCCTGCATGGGGCTGGTAAGAAGGTGGGAGGAAGATGCTGGGAGGAATCATCTGTGAGTAATTATAAATAGGAAACTCTAGAGTATCACCCTTCTGTGTATAAAATGAGCCCTCTGAGAAGCACGAGGAAGGGTTTCCTTATCAGCAAGAGCCAGGAGTGGTGCATGTACTCTGGACCTGAGATCCCCGCACAGTGAACCTCCTGGATTGCAGACAGCTATACCATCCAAGGAGCAGCAGCAGAACCAGGAGCCAGAGCATGGGGCAAAGTAATGGACTTCCCAAACCAAGGAGCACGTTGAGTAGCACTCTTTAGGAGGATGACTTATAGGGTGGAGTGTCCCTGGGCTAAAATTGAGGGAGGTAGACTTGCTGACTCATTGAAGTGGAGCTGAGTGCCTTTAGGCTGAGGATTACTGGAGTGGGGTGCTTCTGGGCACTTAATACAGGGATCTGGGTTTGTTGACCCAATGAGCTTGAGTTGAATACTTTTGGGTTGAGGTTTACCGTAGTGCAGTATTCCCCTTTGGGCATTTATTAGCAGAGCTAAAATTATGTGATATGCCCTGATAAACACCTGCCCTGAGCATTTCTCACTGGTATTACAACTTATTAACTTCCTTAATAGACCCTTTAATCATAGATTTTGTGTATGAGTTCTGTGTAGCCATCACAATGGCCATTAGAACCCAGAGAAATCAAGTAAAGCAGTAAAATCAAGAACATTATTTACGACATTACAAGTAGGTACTCCAGGATATATACAGCAATATCCTGATGTTATCAAATCCCCAAGCTCTATTAAACTTTCTGTTTTGCCACTGCTAGTGTCTGCTTCATTTCGATATCCAAGTTCAAGGCTACAGATCCAGACTTCATGTATGTTTCAACAGAAAGAATAGAAAAGTCTGGGAAAACACACATTCCATTTTAAGAAGATACTCAGGAATAATTTATTATGTGTCTTTCATCGCCAAACGTTAGGCTCCAAGATAGAAGTCTCACTGTTTGTTGCATCCAGCAAACACCAGAACGGAGCTGAAGAGAAGAGTACAGTACAAGTAACTTTGGTTCTTCTACAAAAGGAAGAGGGTAGAAATGGTCATCTACATGGTGGCAAACAGAATCCTTTGGGACAGAAAGTAATGTCTCAAAACCCACAAGCATCTAATTATCCTTGTTAGGAAGTAAATTTATTCTGGAAACTAATTTGAAGTTTGATCTATTTACAAACATTGTTTACAAAAATGATAATTTTTTCAAAGATAGAATTCATGAATATATTTTGTTGTTTGCTTCTGCTACATGCACAGAATTTGCAAATATTACTCCATTGTTTGGAAGTAATTAGTTCAAAAAATTAAATTACTTTTAGACATTTAAGATGGATGGTTTACTTCCTTAACACCTGTTTTTTAAAAGTTAATTAGGCAGAATAAAATATGGAATTCAGGAACAAAAGAAATAAAGGCTGTAAGAAAAAAATATAACTAACCCAGAAAATTGAAATAGAAAAAATTTAAGCACATCAAGTACACTATAATCTTAAAATTGTTCCAAATTAAAACATGAAATCAAAAGACGCACACACAAAATAGGTAGAAAGAAAATGGATTATACTCAGCACATGGTATTATTGGAATGTTGTCATCTCTTAGTGATTTAAGGATGAAATGAATCATTGCAATATGGGTAATGAGAAATTGAAGGTGTCCAAGAAGAGAATTCATTTAAATTATTTAATTGAATCCCCTTTGAAAGGTTTAGGTTTAGAGAAGAGGCTTACATTTCACTTCTATAGATTCATTAACGAAGTTACACTCGACTTCCATTGTTGAATGCTATTTTCTTTATTTTTCTCATCATATACAGGCAAAAGCAGAAAAATACTACTTTATCATTCTTCATAAAGATGAATCAAATTACATTGTTTGAGGCTGGGTAAAAGCATGTTGAAGTCTATGGTTTATATAGCTATTCTCATGGAAGACAAAGCAAGTAGTTAAAAGGTATCATGAACCTGAAAAATGCCAAGATATAGGTTGGAGATGATAAACTGATTTTACTAATATTTTCTTAGGTAGACTTGGAGTTGAGGTGTTGTTGTGGTGGGGAGATGCCTATTGATGTTAAAAGAAAGAGAGAGAGAGAACCTAGAAATGGGTGAATGATAAAAGGCATTTTAAAGGAAAAGGCTTTTCTCAGCAGAGACAATGGACCTTCATAAAGTTCTGAAGCATAACTTTTTAATATTTTGCTATAGAATAATGTAGGTAACACTTCAAAGAAATGCACTTACTGCCATACTGTCAATTCTACTCATCAAAAACTCAAACTTACTACTATGGATTTGATCTTAACCATTCTCATATTGACCACTAAGACAAAGTGGAACTGCCTCTGGGGGTTTCTGAGATTGTAACTCTTAATGGGAGTAGAAAACCTCATCTTTCTTCAGTGGAGGTGCTGGTGATTTTGAATTGCTGACCTTGAGCTTAGTAGCCCAATTCCACTAGGTTTCCACATGTTGTTGTTAGATCCTATGGAGTCAGGTCTGACCCTTAGTGACCCTATGCACGACAGAATCAAACATTGCCCTGTGCTGCATCCTCCTCCCAATTGTTTATGCTGGGGCCGCGGTTGTAGCCATGGTGTCACTCCATTTCCCCGAGGGCCTTCTTCTGTTGTTCACGCGTCCTCCACCTCAACTGATCACGATGCTCCTTTCCAGGCACTGGTCTCTCCTGATAATATGTTCAAAGTGTGTGCCGCATAGTGTCTCCGATTCTAATAGTTTTGAGTTTAATAATAGGAAATAGTTGCTGACACTGTAAATCCTTAAGAAAGCAGACAGCCTGATCCTTGCTGGAGTGGCTGGTGGATTTGAACTGATGCCCAATGGTTAACCCATAGCGCCACTAGGAGACAAAGCAAAGGAGGCAGATAAGGGCCAGACAATGGAAGATTACTTAGTAGAGTTTGGACACTGATTGCAATTTACAGTTCATTCCCCATATATGTGGAGTTGCAGCCTTGTTTAGTGACTTGATAGAGTGCAAATGGATTCATAAGTTGAGGAGTCCTGGTGGCTTACACGGGGAACTGTCTGAGACCAGCAGCCCCTCCAGGAGAAAGATAAGGCTTTCTACTGCTATAACGAGTTCATCTCAGAAACCCACAGGGCCGTTCTACCCTGTCCTATAGGGTTGCTATGAATCAGAATAAACTTGATAGCAGTGAGTGTTTGTCTTGAGAGTAGTTCATTTAGAGTCCTAGTGGTACTGTCAGAAAATAGTGGACTGTTAACAAAATTGAGTGGTTCAAATCCCCCAACCTCTCTGGGAGCAAGGTGATACTGTGTGTTCCCTTATTGATTTAGTCTTGGAAACCCTATATAGCTCACTATGAGTCAGAACTTGCCCAATGGCCCTGGCTTTGATTTGGTTTTTAATAGTTCACGTAGACAAGTTTTATTTTTTACAACTATACCTAGGTTATTATATAGATAGCCAAGGTTTGAATATGAAATTCAACTACAGATATAATTTGCTTAACCATTAATGAACCCTTGATGTCCTTGATACCATCACACAATTTGTCTAGCGCTTGGTCCCTAGTATTCAGTGGAGCAAATCTATTCTTGAAGTGGCATCTAAATTTAGGTGGTATGTACAATGATGTATTTGGGATCTCGTGGACATATTTAATTTTCTTAAACATTAACCGGAACTTGCATATGAGTGGTTCATAAATGTTTTTTGGTTGGCTACTAGCCTCTTCTGACATTATTTAACTTCTTTATCCTTTCTTTCTACAAATGTATTTCATTTCATTCATTCATATTCCATCCAAGGAGCCCATGTATATAGTAACCATTCATGTGGCTGGTAAAATTTATTTGAAATGAATATATCATTGGTCCTTCAAAATTTTATCATGCGATGAAATTTCATCTTTCATCAGAAATATATAGTGGCTAAAATTTCACTGGTAACCTTTTTTTCCCCATAAGATATCACATTGTTTACCAAGCAGCATGGTGATTCTATTCTGGGACTTCCTGTAAATTGCGGAAAAGAAAACAACCTTAATCATAATTACTTGAGCAGCCTAATAGATGTAAAAGATACATCTAGTTTTGAATCTTGTGAAGTATGCAATTCAAAACGATTCAATTATGTTAATAATGTTCAAGAGGAGTATGTAACTCAAGATAATGATTCTATAAACATTAACATAAAAGCTTAGTTTTCAATCTCTGTATATTTTAGCATTTGTAAAAATGTTTAATGAAATGTACCTCATTGTTTCCTTACTGATGTGAAGAAATTCTATGATAGATATTCTGAATTGGAAGAAAAAAATCCTATGTATCTAATCCATTATTCCATTCAACTATTCAATCCAACATCTGAATTTTAGTCAAAATCAGAGAACTTCTGATATACTGACCTTATATCTTCCAGTCTTTCGGAACCCTGCCCTCTCAATTGTTTATGTAGATATATATATTAGAATTCATGCTCTAGATTTCCTCTATTTCCTCTAACCCCAAAGACTTTTGCCCAAACCTTTATCTCCAATGTTTCTGACTCTCTTTATGATCAGTATATCATAACCACGTAACTGAGCGCTGCTGTAGACACAAAAAGAATAAAGTAATCTCATTATGAGTCTGTCTGCCAGCACTCTAACTAATCATTTGTAGAATATTTTCACTCCTGAAAAGGTACAACAGACTTTCTTCAGTCTCTGTAGCCCCTTCACCTTCACCCTATATTCTCATAATCTGATATCTTATTGTACAAATAAATAAACAAACAAACAAGGCAATTAGAGATTCAGTACTCTCTTAACTTCTTCTAAGAAGCCCTCTTGGCACTGTACCACCTCCTTCTTTGTCCTGGCAATGGAACTTGATTCAATTGTGATTTTTCATATAAATATGACAGATACCTAAGAGGGCAAAGGGAAGTCATGGACTTAGGTACAGAAAGAATTTTTGAAGAATGCTTTGTGCCATGCAAGTATTCCCAGTGAAACACAAAGTAACATCAGTAAATAATATCAAAATCCAACAAATCTATAGTCTCATCTAAGCTTCAAGAAGAATGTAAAATAAAAGAAAATATGGCTCCTGTGATAAAGGAGTATTTAATATAGTGGGAGTAATTTTCAGCAGCAAAGTGTGATCGATGTTGGAATAGGCAAAATACTTTGAGGGAAAGGGAGAGACCAAAACCCTAAAGTCACTGCCATTGAGTCAATGCTGATTCATATTGGCCCTATATTGAGTTTTCAAAACTCCGTAATATTTATAGGAGCAGAAAGCCTCATCTTTCTCCAGCAGAGCACGTGGTGGGTATGAACCAACAACCTGTAGTCCAGGGCTTACCAACAGTGCCATCAGGGCTCCTTAATGAAGGAAAGGCAGGGAAGCGGGGTGTGTTCATCTGGGTAGACTAAAGAAACAAATCCATGGACACTCATATGTGTACAGGAAAAAGGTTTATATACAAGACCACTCACATATTGAGTAAACATCCCAGATCAAGTACATAAATCCGATATTAGCCCATATGTCAGATACCACTCTAGAACGTCCTCTTCCAACTCATAAAACACATTCAATGACGCTGAATGCAGGACGATCACAGGCCAGTGGGTGGGAAGTCTTGTGGATCCTGTGATGTTGTAAGCATCTCAGTTCTGGCAGGAGGTCTCCACTTGGCTTCTCTGGCTCTAGAGGTCTGGCTCCATCAGCCTCTCTCCACATGTCTTCTCCACAGACATGTCTCACAGAGAGTGAGCATGTGTCCTGCCTCCAGTGAGCTACTTATCACATATCTCAAAATGAGATTATCAAACTACTTCCTGATTGACAGGCTAGACTCCACCCCTTCACTCTGAATCCTCAAATTGATACCAGATAATGTAACTACCACAGGGGCCAGGGGCTAATCTTCCAGGGCATAAGAAATAATATCAAAAAAACCTTGGATGCAGGACATTAATATAGACTTTGCATCACTGGGTAGAGAAAAGTGGAAGGGTAAGCAGAATAAAATGTAAGTGCAGAGTCTGGTAATGAAGGTTTCAAAATCAAGTGTAAGTTCAAGAAGTAGAAAGTTTTTCTAAGTGGCAGAGTGAAGATTGTGTGTGTGCTGGCAGTAGTACAAAAGAGAACGTTTAGTAAAGGTTCAGGGCAGGAGTGGAAATGAAAGGTGTAAAGACCAAGAGGAAAGAGAAGCAGGTGAGCAAATACATGGGGGCCTGAGGGTCTTAAACATCATGATGAGTGTGTCCTTTATTCAAGGCAACAGTTAATCATAAAAAGTTTAATTAGAAAGGTGATGTAAGACTCTAACGTGTTATTTTGCTGAGCTACAGAGTAGTGAAAAATGCATTGCCATAAAGCAAGGTTTTGAGAAATATTTTGCCATAAGCAAATCTATGAAAAACAATGTAAAAGTGGAAGTCTGTATTACATTATTTGTCCAGGAGTGAAAACATTTGAAAATCTCCAAAGCGTGTGCTTAGAATGCCTTGCTTAATCTAAGAATATCTAGTCTAACTCAATTATGAATACACATGGGGACAATGTCCTTTGTTTAATGAAGGCACAGAAGTATTATCGTATTGTGTTCAGTGTTTGAGTTCTATCATTCTTAATGAAGCAAGGGGAGTTGCATTTTTAAAAATAATACCTTCATGTCTGATTAAATGAACCATAACATATGAGATGAAAGAGAAAAAGACAATTTAAAATTTAGAATTCCTATACAGTAGACTTTCCAAGCATATGTCTTTACTGTCATGGGGCTCCAGAGATATTTTATAAAAATAAATTATACATCAATTTGAAAAACAATGTCTTTACTATAGAGAGCCAACAGGCATGTAAAACTTAGGGGAGTTTGAAAATTGATCTTTCAGAGCTCACATTCTGTTTCCTATTCCCTGAAAGCTTTCAATGTGCATTTATTACCTTAAGAGGACAGACCATTCATATTATTCATAGCAAAAGCTATTCCTATTTTTTATTTCAAATGAAACTGCATAAGGAAGCACTATAAATACACATTTTCATTATAAGGTAGAAAGAGAAGCAACATTTTGAATAACTTCCTAATCTATTAAAAAGTTAAAATCAATCAACTTGAAAACTGTAAGCTTATCCAAGTTTGGGATTTGCATTATTATGGCCTTTTACATAGTTAAAGTAAAATATTGCCTTTAGTAAATCCAATGTCAAATATTGCAATACTAATGCCTATTTTATATAATATTTTTAACTCTGTAAATATATACTTTACCATTGGTAATCACTTGAAATTCATTGTTTACTTTCTTAGTGGTCTCTATGAGTCAGAATGAACTCCAGGGGTGTGAGATCAATTTGCCTTTTTAGTTTGTCTTCTCATATATACATACATACATATATATACATATATGCACATACTCATTGCCATTGATTGAGTTGATTCTATACATCGAAACCCTATAAGGCAGAGTAAAACTACCCCTTTAGGTTTCAGAGATTTTAAGACTTCATGGAAGTTAACCTTAGGAATAACTGGTGGATTTGAGTTGCTGGCATATGGTTAGCAGCTATAGGCTACTGTAATCCCACTACGTCACCAGAGCTCACTTGTTCACGGAAGTCCTCTTGTGGTCAGCATTATATATAGTCTACTGCACTTGGCTATATTATCTAAAATGTATTCTCTTTCCAGATCATTAATGCGATTATTAATTTGTTAAAACCAAACTCTGAAATAATTGATTTCACGTCAAAATAACACTTTCTCTTTAGCTGTTTGCTTTTCTTAGATACCTTTGAGTAGGTTCTAACTCATAGTGACCTGTGTAGAACAGAGTGTTGCTATCCTTGCTTCTAAAGAGCATTCTGTGCACACTGTCAGGAGAGATGTGTTTATTCTTTTGGCAATCCCTGGTATGTTTAAGATTCTCCACCAACCCGATAACACAAAGGCATCACTTATTACTTGGTATTATTTATTTGGTACCAAGTTTTCACATGCATATGAAGTGATTGAAAATACCATGGCTTGAAAAATCATGTACACCTTGGTCCTTAAACTGGCATATATACTTTTAAGCACTTTTTGCAGATTTTCCCACCAGAATGCTTGTCTTAATTTGTTGACTGCTGCTTCCATGGTTATTGATTCTGAAACAAGTAAAATGAAATCTTTGACAACTTAAACCTTTTTTCTGTTTATAGTGATGTGGGCTTGTTGGTTGAGTTCTGTGGAATTTAGCTTTCCATATGTTGAAGTACAATTCATATAGAATGTTGCAGCCTATAAACATCAAAAGTAACTGCTTCAAGTATTCTTTGCTTTCATAAAGTGAAATTATGTCATTGCATATTTCCAATAATTAATGATTCTTCCCTCTGATGTCATGTTGTTGTTAATTGCCTGTGAGTCAGTTCTGACTCACAGCAACCCTACATGCAAGAGAGTGAATCCCTGCCCAGGTCTGTGTCATTCTCACTGTGGTTCTGTTTGAGACCGCTCTGTAGTCACTGTGTAGTCCCTCTCTTCAAGACCTGCCTGTTTTTCACTGCCACCATCCTTTCACTTTACCAAATCCGATTTCCTTCTTCAGAGATGTTCATTCCTGATAGCATGGCCAATGTACATAAGACAAGTCTCATGCAAATGAGGCAAGTACCAGGAGGTCAAGCCAGGGTCTTCTACATATAGTACAGATTCTCAAATTATTTTCTCAGCCTAATGATTGGCAGATTTAATATATATAGAGAAATGATACAGCCTTGAATAACATGGCTATTCTGCTTGAACAAAGCTTCTTGGATGATGGAGTTTCTAAATGAACATAATGTGTTCTGGACTTCTTATTCTTCTTAAAATTATATATAATTTATTACGGTTAATACAGTTGACTCTGCTTGCCCTTTTCAAAAGATTTTCAGAGGGACAGATGTTAATGAGAAAAAATTAGTTTTATTAAACTCTTGTCTAATAAAAAGTCATTGTGTCAGCCAAACCAAATCTGTTTATAGATGATATCTAGCTCACAGAACTCCATTTTGAAATTTCTGTCTTAAGAGGCTCAGTATTATTACATTACATCATTATAGCACTAGTCTCTGTATATTTTAAGAGTATTTGAACAAATCTTTCTTAAATTAAAATTTCTAAATTATTACTTTTCAAGCAGTAAGTTAACAGAAAACATCCTACTTCCAAGATGGTCAGTTTACCTTTACATTACCTATGCTCTGCCTTCTCAATGTTTTATCACACGTAGGAAGCTATGCATACATGACCATTAACTCCAGAGCTCTGACATGTGCATTGTAGGATAGATAACAATTTGTCCACTTATTTATACATTAACTGTTTTAACAGGTAGTTCCTTGTATGCATCTAATTGAAAATAAATTCCTCAACTTTAATATATATTAGCAAAGAAACAAAACAAAACATCTTTTCAATCTCAAAATACATTTGTGACACATGATTGTGCATAGCATGTAACATTCTATCAAATGTTACTTTAAAGGAGTACTTAATAAATAATGTCAATGTGTTGGGACCTAGTAATCATACTTAGGTAGGCCCATAAATTCTAGAAATGTACTAGGCACTATTGATAGAGAGTGGGTAAACCAGAGTGATAATAATTGTTTGCTATAAGAAAAATGATCTAGCAATATTAAGAAATCATGTTGTATTATTTTATAATGAGCTCTTTTCTTTTAAAGCTCATTTTCCTCAAGTGGAAGTGTGTTTGAGCAAGTTTTGTTAAAAATTAAAGAGAGTACGAAGGAAATCACTGTGCTGGTAAATTAGCTCTCTAGGAAGTAACAACTAAAGACAATTTGGTGTATAACAGGGGAACATGATTATGGCAAGAAGTGGGCATTTAACCATGGGGGCAAACCAAGAGGCGAGTGCAACAGAGCAGCAATGGGAGCGAAGCTTCAAAGTCCCCAAGGAATCCTTATTGTAGACTTCTGACTCTGGGGCAGCACTTGGCCTTGGCATCTCACCTAATCTGATTGTAGGTTTGTAACAAGAGGAGAAAGTTTAAAGGTGTAATGGACTGAGGGTGTGGATGGAAGGGAGGAGGCACTGGGCTGCTCCAACCCTGAAAGTAGGTGGAGAAATAGGGACCAGTAGGATGCACGCCTTTCAGACAGAAGGCTGAGATTTAAAAGGGTATAAGTGCTGTTAGGTAAGGGAGTTCCAGGATATGGATCCCCGAAAAGAAAGGGAATTGACCAGAGGTATAATAACAGGTCCTACTCGCTATTTAACAGAGAGATATTCATCTACTCTAGGTCAGGATACCAGTTAGACTTGGAACTATTTGTATGCTCTTTCTCCTTTTTAATTAATTTATTTATTTTTAAATTATTTTATTTTGTTTTATTGATTTATTTTCTTTTGGTGTCTATCTATATGAGATAGGCAGGCTAAGCAGCCCCATGGAGACAGCCATAGGACTGATGGTTGGGGTGGGGGATGGGCATAGGAGGGGAGGGGAATAGCAAGGGTTATATAATGGACAGTGAGAGGGATATAGAGTTCCTGAGAGTGTTTTATCAATTGAAAAGTGTCTGAGAGGAATTACTGAGAGGTGAAGCATGGGTTAACATGATAGTAGGGCAGGAGGAAAGGAAAAAAGAAGAATGCAAACATTTACATAGAGAGAGCTATAGATATATAAATATATAATTTTATAATATAGATGTATTTGTCAATACAGGTATGTATTTACAATACATTTACAATACATTTACAATACATATATATGTAAATTCAGTAAAGAAGCAATGGATTTGGGGCTCTACTAAAATCTCACCTAGGTACAAGAATGGTTTGTTCTAATAATGTGGAAATGTATGATACTCACTTTCCTGACACAATTGCAGAAGACAAAAATGGATACATAAGCAAATGTGGTGAAGAAAGCTGATGGTGCCTGGCTATTAAAATATATAGGGTCTGGGGACTTTAAGACCCAAACCAGCAGCTGTTCAGCAGGAAAGCAACAAAATCTACATGGAAGAAGCACGCCAGCTTGTGTGATCATAAGGTGTCGATGGAATACGTATCAGAAGTTAAAAAACAAGCAATCAAATGTGAAGGAGCATGAACAAAGTAAAGACCCAAAACAACCTGCAAGGCAATTGGACAGTCCCTCACAGAGGGGCTGGGAGGGGCCGATGAGGGGCGGATTTTGGCTCTGGTATAGCACTGATGAAACACATAACTATCTTTTGTTTCTTTAATATTTCCACCCCTTACTCTTACGGCTTACATTTCACCTCATTAATACTTTTAGACCTACGTAAGTTCATGTGTATAATTAAGATCATTCGATGCAGGAATGCCAGATGAATGGCACTTCAGAGACAGGATTGGGAGTTATGATTCCCTGAGGATATGGAAAGCAGGAGTGCAGGGAGGGGGGAACTGACAGCAATGGTGACTGTATAACCCCACTCAAGGGGAGAGAATAACGGAATTGTAGGTGAATGAATATATTGTATTGGATGGGGTAAGACACCGCTAAATATAGATAGACAGATGATAGATAGATAGATCTAGATGATATAAATAGAGATATAGATACAGCTATAGTTAATAATAATTTATAACAATAACAAGGGTTCCTGGGGGAAACAGTGGAGGACAGAGGGGATAAATGGGGGCTAATACCCAAACTGATTATAGTAGCAATTGTGTAATATGCTTAATCTGTTTGAATTGGATTGTTGACATCTGTAAGAGCTCCCAATAAAATTATGTACTAAAAAAGGACAAAGGAATGAAAAAAAAGAAGTGGGCATTTAACAAAAATAAAAATAAATTGAATCTTCAGTTTTCATTGTTTTGAATCCTGTTAAAAGTTTTTAACTTTGAAAAAAAAAAACGTTTTTAACTTTGCACCAGCATGCTTGTATTGCTTTCATTATGAAAAATATGGTCACATTGTAAAACTTAGGAAAGAGATAATAAAGTAGAATTTGCTTCCTTAGTACCTAATAAACACGCAATAAAAATATTAAGTCTAGAAACCAAAAATACTAAAGATTCATGTGGTAGAATTGTTGCAACCCAACATTCTATAATAATTATCAAGATTCATGGTTTATTATTGGCAATTGGAATACAAAGTTGAAAACAAAAAAGAAGGAACATATTGGAAAGTATGTCATTATTATAGAAATGAAGTTGGAGATTGCATGATAGAATTTTGCAATATCAGTGACTTCTTTAGAGCAAATACTTCTTTTTCAACAATGCAAAAATGACTATATACATAAACTTCCCCATACACGGAATACACAGAAATGAAGCTATCTTTATCTGTGGGAAGTGATGATAGAGAAGCTCAACATCAGGATCTAAAATTGGACCAGGGTCTGAATTTGGAAGAGACAGTTACTGACAGGCATGTACTGGTGGAAGGTGATGAAAACAAAAAATTAAGTCGACAAGAGCCATAATACAAACTTGAGTTGATCCCACCTGAAACTTGAGAATAATGGAAAATCAAAGTTTATGCCTTGAACACTAATTAACAAAGACCTGATGAGCTGTGGGGTGGCAGGACAAACATAATTCATGAAGAAATTAAAAGGTCATTCAAAAACAGACTAGAAAAACAGAAGAGATATGACTGAATGTCAGAAGACACAATGAAACTTGCTCTTAGTGGTATAGTAGATAACACAAATGGAAGAAATGAAGACAAAGAGCTGAATAGAACATTTCAAGGGGAAACTGAAGAAGATAGTCCAAGGTTATAATGAAATATCCAAAAATCTACAGTTAGAAAAGGAAAAAGGAAGGAAATGGTCAGCATATCTTAATTTGAAAGAATTCAAGAAAAAAAATTCAAGCCTCAAGTTGAAATAGTAAATGATTCTATGGGCAAAATATTGAATGATGCAGGAAACATCAAAAGAAGATAGAAAGAATACAGAGTCACTTTCTAAAAAGAACTAGCTAAGATTATATCATTTTAGGAGCTAGCATATGAGCAAGAACCAATGGTACTTAAGGAAGAAGTACAAGTTGCAATGAAAGTAGTAAGCAAAAACTAGTCTCCAGGAATAAATGAAATGCCAATCAAAATGTTCCCACAAGCTGAGGAAGCACTGCAAGCCCTTACTCATCTCTGCCAGGAAATTTGGAAGAAGCTGTGGTAGTCACCTAATCCGGTGTCAATTTAAGGAGAAGAGGTCCTTATTTGTGTACTTTCCAAAGAAAGGTGACCAAACAAAATGCCCAAATTATAGAAAAATGTCATTGGTATCAGATGTAAGTAAACTGGTACTGAAGATACTCCAACAAGGGCTGCAGCAGTACATTGAGAGGGAGCTGCCAGAGGTTCAGGTCAGATTCAGAAGAGGATGTAAAACAAGGGATATCATTGCTGATGTCAGATGGGTCTCGGCTCAATGCACAACATTACAGAAAGCTGTTTACTTATGTTTTATTGATTGTGCAGATCATAGCAAACTATGGATAACCTTGAGAAGAATGGGTAGTGTCTAACACTTCATTGTGCTGATGCATAACTTGTATAAGGATGAAGAGACAGTTGTACAGACAGAACAAGGGGACACTGCTTAGTTTGAAATCAGGAAAGGTGTGCAACAGGGTTACATCCTCTCACCATGTTTATTTAATATGCATGCTGAACAAATAATCAGAGAATCTGGATTCTATGAAGAAGAAGGTGGTATCATATTTGGAGGAAAACGTATCAACAATGTGCAATATGCGTATGATACAACCTGCTTGCTTAAAGTGAGAGGACTTGAAGCCCTTGATGACAATCCAGGATGGAGGCCTTCAGTGGATTGCAACTGAATGTTAGCAAGGTGAACGTTCCCACAATTGGACAAGTGGATAACGCTACGACAAATGGAGAAACGTTTGAAGATTTGCTTGTATGTATAATCAATGCTTATGGAAGCAAGAGGTCCAAAGACGAGTTGCATGAGGCAAATATGCTATACAAGATCTTTTGGGTATTGAAAAGCAAGGATATTACTTTGAGGACTAAGGTGAACCTCACCAAGTTACGGTACTTTCAATTGCCGTATATGCTTGTGGCAGTTGGACATTGAATAAGGAATATAAAGAAGAATGGATGCATCTGAACTCTGGTGCTGGAGAAGAATATTGAAAGTGCCAGGGACTGCTAACAGACAAACAAGTCTGTCTGGGAACAAATATAGTCAGAGTGTCCCTTAGTGGCAGGGATAGGGAGATGTGATCTTATATACGTTGGAAATATTGTCAGAAGAGCTTAGTCCCTGGAGAAGCACATCATTCTTGGTAAAGCAGTGAAAAAGGGGAAGGCCCTCAAGGAGATGGGCTGACACAGTGGCTGCAACAATGGGCTCAAGCACAGGAACAAATGTGAGGATGGCGCAGGACCGGGCAGTACTTTTAGTCTGTTGTGCACAAGGTGGCTATGGATGGGAACTGACTGGATGGCGCCTAACAACATCAATAATAACAACAATGAGAGGGAGAGATTCAAGTTTCACTCCACCGTATCCCAGGCCCACCTCCCCTCACCTCAGGCCTTCACACTGCAATGTCAAGTGGGATCATCTTCACACTGTGACTTCTCTCTGTCATCCCACATGATAAACACAGGCTAAGGAAAATTCACCCACATTACTTCAGACCCAATGAGAGTCTTGAGCAGAGTTGTTTAAAACCTAAACAAGAAAGTTGAAGATATTTGGCAGGACGATTCTGTTAAAATTATTTAGCAAGTGGACTAGAGTGGGGAGATTGAAACAATGGAACACATACAGTGAAAAATAGGTGAACTACTTGGTTTAGAAGGAAAATGAACTGAATTTTCTGTGCCTTACATGCTAGAAAGTTTAATCGTGAAACAAAAACACAATAAAGAATTGACAAGTCAATGAAAAGAAAAATAAGTAAGCAAAATAAAAATGACATAAAAATATTATAATAATGATCAAATTAACAAGTAACCTGCAGAGTAAAGTAGGGCATACACATGCCTAAAAATTGAGTTATTGACATAGAAGAAAATTTCTACATATTCATGGTATTTGCAGAAAGTAAAACTAGAAATTGCAGCCAGCCCTACCCCTCACATCTTGAGGGCCTGAGGCAAGAATAAAATACTGTATATATCAAACTCAGGTAACTCAAGCAAATAATTTTAAAATTTATACATTTTTAATTCTACTTCCTTTACATATTGACCTTGATTAAAATGCCCTGGCTGGCCAGGGTTGAATATAGAAGCAATAGATAACTCAGTATTGCCTAATGTAGCACTTTGTTCTAATCCGGCATTCCATGATGCTCACCTTCCTTACACAATCACTGAAGATAAATGTGGTGAAAAAAGCTGATGGTGCCAGGCTATCAAAAGATATAGCATCTGTGGCCTTAAAGACTTGAAGATAAACAAGTAGCCATCTAGCTCAGAAGCAACAAAGCCGACATGGAAGAAGCACACCAGGCTGTGTGATCATGAGGTGTTGATGGGATCAGGTACCAGGCATCTAAGACCCAGAACAAAATCATACCCAATATGAAGGGAGGTGGGCATGGAGTGGAGACCCAATGTTCATCTGTAGACAGTTGGACATCCCCTCACCGAGTGGTCACAAGGAAGAGATGAACCAGTCAGGGTGCAGTATAGCACCGAAGAAACACACAACTTTCCTCTAGATCTTTGGGGCTTCCATCCCCCTATTATCATGACCTCAATTCTACCTTACAAATTGGATTAGACCAAACCATGCACACTGATACAGATAAGAGCCCAAAACACAG
>NW_022111373.1:22150760-22172602 GCF_000313985.2 Echinops telfairi
AATTGCCGTATATGCTTGTGGCAGTTGGACATTGAATAAGGAATATAAAGAAGAATGGATGCATCTGAACTCTGGTGCTGGAGAAGAATATTGAAAGTGCCAGGGACTGCTAACAGACAAACAAGTCTGTCTGGGAACAAATATAGTCAGAGTGTCCCTTAGTGGCAGGGATAGGGAGATGTGATCTTATATACGTTGGAAATATTGTCAGAAGAGCTTAGTCCCTGGAGAAGCACATCATTCTTGGTAAAGCAGTGAAAAAGGGGAAGGCCCTCAAGGAGATGGGCTGACACAGTGGCTGCAACAATGGGCTCAAGCACAGGAACAAATGTGAGGATGGCGCAGGACCGGGCAGTACTTTTAGTCTGTTGTGCACAAGGTGGCTATGGATGGGAACTGACTGGATGGCGCCTAACAACATCAATAATAACAACAATGAGAGGGAGAGATTCAAGTTTCACTCCACCGTATCCCAGGCCCACCTCCCCTCACCTCAGGCCTTCACACTGCAATGTCAAGTGGGATCATCTTCACACTGTGACTTCTCTCTGTCATCCCACATGATAAACACAGGCTAAGGAAAATTCACCCACATTACTTCAGACCCAATGAGAGTCTTGAGCAGAGTTGTTTAAAACCTAAACAAGAAAGTTGAAGATATTTGGCAGGACGATTCTGTTAAAATTATTTAGCAAGTGGACTAGAGTGGGGAGATTGAAACAATGGAACACATACAGTGAAAAATAGGTGAACTACTTGGTTTAGAAGGAAAATGAACTGAATTTTCTGTGCCTTACATGCTAGAAAGTTTAATCGTGAAACAAAAACACAATAAAGAATTGACAAGTCAATGAAAAGAAAAATAAGTAAGCAAAATAAAAATGACATAAAAATATTATAATAATGATCAAATTAACAAGTAACCTGCAGAGTAAAGTAGGGCATACACATGCCTAAAAATTGAGTTATTGACATAGAAGAAAATTTCTACATATTCATGGTATTTGCAGAAAGTAAAACTAGAAATTGCAGCCAGCCCTACCCCTCACATCTTGAGGGCCTGAGGCAAGAATAAAATACTGTATATATCAAACTCAGGTAACTCAAGCAAATAATTTTAAAATTTATACATTTTTAATTCTACTTCCTTTACATATTGACCTTGATTAAAATGCCCTGGCTGGCCAGGGTTGAATATAGAAGCAATAGATAACTCAGTATTGCCTAATGTAGCACTTTGTTCTAATCCGGCATTCCATGATGCTCACCTTCCTTACACAATCACTGAAGATAAATGTGGTGAAAAAAGCTGATGGTGCCAGGCTATCAAAAGATATAGCATCTGTGGCCTTAAAGACTTGAAGATAAACAAGTAGCCATCTAGCTCAGAAGCAACAAAGCCGACATGGAAGAAGCACACCAGGCTGTGTGATCATGAGGTGTTGATGGGATCAGGTACCAGGCATCTAAGACCCAGAACAAAATCATACCCAATATGAAGGGAGGTGGGCATGGAGTGGAGACCCAATGTTCATCTGTAGACAGTTGGACATCCCCTCACCGAGTGGTCACAAGGAAGAGATGAACCAGTCAGGGTGCAGTATAGCACCGAAGAAACACACAACTTTCCTCTAGATCTTTGGGGCTTCCATCCCCCTATTATCATGACCTCAATTCTACCTTACAAATTGGATTAGACCAAACCATGCACACTGATACAGATAAGAGCCCAAAACACAGGGAATCTAGGATAGATAAACCCCTCAGGGACAACAATGAGAATAGAGAATACAGTTGCCATTGTAAAAAATAAAATAAAATGATAAAGAATGTAGCCGTGAAGGACATCTGTTCCTGGCCCCATGACCCTAACCAAGGACTCATGTTTTCATAACCACTTATGTTTTCCTATACCAACCCTTCCCGAACCACAAGGAACCTCAATTACACATAGTTCACAGCTCTGTCCACAGTCCCTGCAAACCTCTTTGAATACAAAAATAAGTAATGGTATATAAATGGCTTAGCCTGCCACTCAGGAAAACAGATCCTAGCAAGAAGCTAGCATGGGTTCAGTGCCAGGTTTGCAAAGTCCAGAGTCCCAATGTTGTAGTGAGATCCAGATGGAAGATATAGACCTGGAATGGACATGGGAACTTGGTCCATATTGCAGTCGGACACGGGCCCAGTACTCTAGAGTGCAGGACTCCGAACAGTGGTCCTTCATGCTTAAGTCTAAAGGTAGCACTGATTATAGAGACTAGAGAGCACACAACAGGAAACACAACGAGGATTTACCTATACTGGATTTCATATACAGAAAAAACATACAGCAACAACAATAGTAATAAAATAAAATAGAGGAAACCTTCAATTGAAAAGACAGAAGAAAATATTAAAAAACTAGAACAACTTTAAAGTGGGTCATAATTGGGATCAGGGACATTAATGTAATGATTGCATTAATGGTTTCTTAGGGATATGGTGGGCGAGGAAATGGGGAGCTAATAACAATGAGTTCAAGAAAGAATAGACTATTCTAAAATTGACTGTGGTAAGGATTATACAACTCTTCTTGTTATGATTGATCTACTGCATTTTTTGATAAGTGGGTTATGTGTCAATGAAACTGTTTAAAAAGAAAAATGAGGAATTGAAAGAAAAACTGATATTTCATATACATATTAGGTCATAACAAGAGGTTCTATTGTTATGGAACATTAAAATATATTGGAGAGAATTTCTCTGAAATGAGCAGATGAACAAATTTAGCTATTTATACCACACAGTGGGTTTCAATAAAATTATAAATGAATAATTGTCATTAAAAATACACAACACTTCAAAAGATAGATAGATATCTAAGGAGATAATTCAAGGTAAGTAAAAGTGAGGGGTAAAAAGGCTGGTCTCAAATTTCTCCAGAGTAATATAAAACAGCAGAAAATGGAACAGCAATGTACAGAAAATTCTGTCGAAAAAAAACCAAACCAATCCAAAACCAGTGACCTGAGGAGTTCATGCCTAGACAAGTTGTTCTTCAAGTCTAAAGCAAGTAGAAAAGATAGTTTCAAACATCAAGGGCCCAAGGCAAGTAATAAACACCAACACCAGAAGATAAAAGGAAAGATATCATGAAAGCATTACTCAATATTCAAATATTAGGTCTATAAATTCTGAAGGAAAAAATATACACCAGAGAATTTAGAAATTACCGTTATCCTTCAAGTACAGAGGCAACTAACAGAAATTCTCAAGGATCTAAGAATTCTAGATTACCAGGTTTCATGAAAAATTTCATAATAAAATACACTTTATAATGTAATTTAGCCAACAAAGAATCAAGTACAAAGTGTCAACCTTGTAGAAACTGCAGTAAAATAACTGAGGCAATCATATGTATCTGCTAAAGTTCAGAGTTAAGTCTGAAGAGTTATATGAATTATTATATATAAATGTAAAGAACTTGGTCATGAAAGCTAGCAACAATCAAGAGGTCCAGGAGAGGAAGTAGGAGGGTTAAGGTTAGTAAATACCACATCAGCAAGTGTACTCAACAATCAGGTTGCTAGGATACATCTTTGACTTTCTTCTTGAGCATAGTGCTTAATTTCAAAAGGCTAATCTAGAAATTCATAACTCCTGAGAAGAAAAATATATTGGCATCTGAGCTATTCCTCGAAGTTCCCCATGGTTTCTTTCCTTGTATCTACTAAATTCTAGTATCATTTAATACTATTTACTTTAAATTGTCTATTATCTTCCTTCCTGCACTCAACCTAGCTTCCTCTTTCCCTAGTTCCATATCTTTCTTACATGTGTGAGTTCATGTGTGTGCATGAAATGTATGTTCATTTTAACCAATAGTTGTTCTGTAGGTAAAATTATTAGAATGTCTTCTCTACATTTTCGTTGAGAACCATATTCGAATTTTCAGCGTTGAGTGGCTTTGTGGGACACAGTAGAGCTACTCCATAGAGTAGATATTTTACAGAAGTAGATATTTCTCTTTCAGAGTTGCGGGGTGGATTCAAACGACAAACTGTTGCCTAGTAGCTAGCACTTAATCATTTGCACCAACAGAGCCCTTGTATAACATAATTCCTAAATTCATTTTATTGTGAATATTTCTCTTGCAATAAATGATTATTCTTGAGCAGAATCAGATCATAACAAACAGAAAAAAAACCAGTTTCATTTTCACTTTCTATATCCCATAGCTCCTGAAAAAGAGAAGACAAATATATAATTTAAAAATTTATAAACGATACGTTTGTATAAATTCTATAAACACATATGCCCTATTCTTTTTCAAGTAGATTCTGACTCATAACAATACAGGAGTGTAATCTGTAAGGCAAAGGCCTGCCAGATGATTCTCCCAGGGAGTCACTAGTGAGTTCAAACTGACCTTCTGGTTAGCAGGTGAGCACTTCACTGCTGCCCCGTCAAGACTCCTTAAAAGCACATAGAAGAACATATCTTTTCATGAATACATACTAAAGATGCAAAAACATGTACAGGGAAGTGCACAACTACAAGGAAACAGAGAGAGACCAGATGGTAAGCGAAGGCCTGGGAGGCTTTGCTGTGTGTGTGTGCCCCAGGAAGAAACAAAACGTTCTAAGGGAAATGTGGCACACAGCTGTAAATCTGAGACACTGCTACCATATACCTATTTTATTCTTTTCTGTATTTCTTGATAAACTAAGAAATGGGCATAATTTAAATGTTTAAATATTTTAAACCTGAAGAGTGTAATTAGCTTTTTTTTTTTACCATATGTAAGTTTTGAAAAATTGACTCGCACAGTCTTTGGAGTAAGTAAACTGCAGTCTTTTCTTGAAAAACAAATAAACAGACAGAAACCAAAGAGCACGACAAGGTTCTTTGCATTGAGGACTGTCAGTGAACTGAAATCACAGCTACAAAACATGTCGCCACAAATATGGCACTATGTAAAATGTGTTGATCACAACAGACACTGCTCATAAGAAATACAATTTCAAATAAAATTAACTATAGAATATATGTTTGGAAACTAGGCAATGGGATGTTGATACATTTAATGTAAAACATTTGTTTTGCCTAAAGCTATTATTCTTATTTATTCTGCCCTTGTGCTAGCTTCGTGATTTTAGGATGGGTTTACTAATGAAGCATGTACATATGCTCTAGACTCCATGATCAGAATAAGGAAGTAATCTCAGACCCGAGTAAAAGAAACTGGCTGAGAGTGTGTGTGTAGCAGTAAATGTGTCCTGAGAAGGACTGAAGTTGGAACATGCCTATTAGACCCTTCATTAACAAGCTCAGGAATGTGAACGTAAAGTTGATTTAGGTAAGGAATCACTTTCTTCAAGCATCAAGTGATCTGATATATTGGTCCACTTTTAATTATGTGCCACCTTAACCACCATCCCACAGATAGTTTCTCTGAAATGGTCTTTGAACAACCTGAATCACTAGGTCCTAAAATTATGTTTGCTTAGAATGAATTGCTTTTCAATGCTGTTTCCATGTGACCAGTGCTTCCAATAGCTCCGTGTCTCATTAACTCTTTAGTTCTTTGAAATCATTGCTCATGAAAGTCTGCATCAAACCAAAATAACTTCAGAGACCATGAAGGAGTAAAACTACTCCTTTTAGAGAGAGAAATCCATCATGCAACGCTGAAAGGCCCTTGATTCCAAAGAGTAAAAGCACAATAAGAAATTGGCAATGACTGCCAGAAGAACAAATAAAATTTCATAAAAATACAGTCAGAATGTTCTTTAAGAGAGAGGATGGGGAGACTGTCTCATGTGCATTGGGCATGTTGTCAGGACAAGCTAATCCCTTGCAATGGGCAGCAAAAGCAGGAAGAGTGTATAACAGGTGGATTGACACTGTGGCTGCTACAATGGGCTCAAACATAACTATGTCTGCTAGGATGGCATAGGGCCAGGAGGTTTCATTCTTTCATGCATATGGTTGTTATAAGTGGGAACTGGCTGAATGGAACCTAACAACAACCACAATAAATTGTTTAAAAAGCCCAGGAGGTATAGTGGATTAAGTGTTGGGCTGCCAAACACATGGTCAACCGTTTGAAGGCAGTATTCACTCTTCGGGAGAAAGATGAGGCTTTCTGCTTCCATCAAACAGAAACGCTAAACAGCAGAACCGTACGACTCTAAAATACATAGTTCAACTTTGTCCTCTCGGGTTCCAATGAGCCAGAATCAATTCAATGGCAATGAGTATGATTTCTTTGGACTTTTTGATAGATGAGGACAAGATCATTAGATTTCAGCCAATATGTTTAGATTTTAATTTAAAGAGGACTGATTTTCTAATGAGAATTATTCCTTCAAATAATTCAAAATAGGATTTTGTTTATATACAAATATGGGACTTTTACAAATATCTTGAGAAGATGATAACATTTTATAAAAACACTTTTGGAAAATAATGAATTGTTAGTGCTTCCTCCCAACTTCTGCTGATGATTAAGCCATAACAGAGAAGCATTTCCAGGTGTGGGGCGCGCATAACTTGGCTCTGAATGTCAGGGACTGACTAGGTCATCCTGGGATTTCGCATTTGGACTAAGATTTTCTTCAGATGATTATGAAATGCTACACATGTAACACCCATCTCTAGCACTTTCTGTTGTATATTCACTCTTGCCACATTGATTTCCAGCTGCCAACATGATGTCTCTATGCAGAGTTTGCAGAATCATGCTCAACCAGCTCTCACAAATCTACATGCCTGACTTGAGTATCTCACAAGATGAAAGCGGTATTCTTCAACATGCCTATTATCAGTAATTGAGTAATTGAGTTCTATTTTAGCTTCCTTATTCTTATTTTGAAATTTAATTTCTCAACTGGTTTAAATTAAAGGCTAGAAAGAGTGGTGGTAGTTCTTTGTCCCTGTCAAACTCTGCAATCTACAAAGATCCAATATACAGTCTGTGAACAATATAGAGACCGAGCCTTACTAGTCACATGGGAAATTGGACTAAGTTAACTGTGTGAGGAGCAGGAGTATTTCCATAAATAGAAGATAGCAAGATTTGCAATCTCCATTCAAATGATCTAGGATTTTCAGTTAAAAATCATTTGAGAACTACAAATAAAAGTAGATATTTTATGTTCTAAATCCCTAGGAAATAAAAATATTCACTTATTTTATGTATAAATTCAAATATTTCTAACAAAATAATTTATATTTACATTCTGCAAGCAAAAAAGTATTCTTAGAAGAGCCTATAACTTTAGAACAATCATATAGTAATGTTTTCATAGAAGGATATTAAATTAAATACATTTAACTTAAATTCCCAAAAAGCTTATCTAATACTGAAAATATTGAAGACACCCTATCATTTAGGCATGAAACAAGACAAAATAAATATCCCCATTCATAGCTACTATTAATGACACTAGATTTCAGACAAAAATATTTTATTAAAATGATGTTTTTTCATCTATTATGGTATGTTTAGTAAGTACTTTACTTAGTTTTTCTGAACATGAACATGATCATAGTTAGAAATGTTTTCTATTGCCTTTGGAACTCGGAAACGGTGTTTGGAGACACTGAAACATGCTTTTCATCCTAGAATAGTTAAGACAAATGGGAGAAATGATGAAGTCAAGGAGCTGCATGGAAAATTTCAAAGGCAGATCAAGAAGATGATGTCAACTCTTATAAGGAAATGTGAAAATACCTAGAGTTCGAAAACCAAAAAGAAAGCACATACTCAACATATCTTAAACAGAAAAAACTACAGAAAGCATTGAAGTCCCAGTTTGCAACGTGAAAAGGTTCTCTGAGGTAAACATTGAGTGAGGCAGGAAGCATCAAAAGAAGATGGAAAGAATACACAGTCACTGTGCCAAAAAGTACTAGCTGACATTTGACCATTTCAAAAGATAACATATAATCAGGACAGATAGTATGGAAGGAAGAAGTTCAAGCTGCAATGGAGGAATTAGTTAAAAATAATGCTCCAGGGAGTTATTGAATATCAATTGAAATGTTTCAACAAGCTTATGAAACAGTGGAAGCAGTCTGTGCGAGAAAATTTGGAAGATAACTATTTGGCCAACCGACTGGAAGAGATTAATATTTGTACCTATCTCAATGAAAGGTGACCCTACAGAATGCAGATGTTATAGAATAACATCATTGATATCACATGAAGGTAAAATTTTGCTGAAAATCCCCTAAAAATGTTTACAGCAATACATTGACAGGGACCTGCCAGAAATTCAAGGTCTCATCACATGGATCTTGGTTTAAGACAGAGAACACCAGGAAAATGTTTACTTATGTTTTATTGATGGATCCAGGATTGTGTCTTCAGTATGGATTTCAACTCAGTGTAAATAAAACCGAAATGCCCACAGACAAAATCCTGATCAGTAGGCAACATCATGATAAAAATTGATGTCAATTCTCATGGAAGCGGTAGTCAATAGATCATACTAGCATGGCATTTGATGAGTCTGCTGCACAAGACCTCTTCAGAGGGTTCAAAAACAGAGAGGTTACTTATTACCTTGAGGAGTAAGGTATGCTTGACTCAGGTCACAGAATTGTCATTTTCCTCATATGTATGTGAACGCTGAGCACTGAATAGAGAAGACCATAGAAAAACTGATGCATTTGAATAGTTCTGGAGAAGAATAGTGCACGTGCCATGGGCCTTTTCAAAGGAAGAACTGATCTGTGTTGCAAAAAGGAAGGCCAGAGTGCTCCTTAGAGGCGAGATGGGCAAGACTTCATCATGCACACTTTGTCAAGGGAAAGTTCCTGGAGAAGGACATTATGCTTGTTAAAATAGAGGGTCAGCAAAGAAGAGGATGGTCCGTAACAAGATGTATTGATACAGTTGCTACAGCTATGGGCGCAAGCACAGGGATGATTGCCAGGGTGGTGCAGGACTGGGTAGTGTTTCGTTCTGTTGGGAATTGGGTCACTATGATTGGAACTGACTCGATAACACCTACCCTGTTTCCCCGAAAGTAAGACATCCCCCGAAAATAAAACCTACTTACAGTTTTGCCTCTCACTGAAATAGAAGGCATCCCCCCAAAAAAATAAGACCTCCCTGAAAATAAGGGTTTGCATTGTTATGATGATGTTCCAGAAGACGATGACATGACTGTCATTGAATAAATGAGTAAATGTACCATAGATTGTTGTACATGGAAATAATGGTAGTAACAAGAAATTCTTGGTAATGTAGGATTCAGTTTGTCTGGTTTTGCTGGTTTGTGATGACAACTACTACCATACCGTATACAGGTAATAAATGTCCTTTTTTGCTATTCAACAATAAATGTGTACCATATTCTTCTTCATGGAAAAATAAAATATCCCCTGAAAATAAGACCTAGCGCATCTTTGGGAGCAAAAATTAATATAAGACACTGTCTTATGTTCGAGGAAACAGGGTAACAACAAGAACAACCATGAGTCAAATCCATCAAGTCCCCAGGTTTGATTTAGCATGACCTGTTGGCTATTGTACACAGTATGTAAAATGTATTTTATTGCTTTCCAGCTGACTGGTCTAATGGTGAACCTATAGAACTTCCCCCAAATTGTTTCCAAAACTGTAATGTTTACAGAAGCAGACTGCCACGTCTTTCTCCCAGAGACTGATTGGCAGTTTAGAGCTACAGACATTTCAATTAGCATCCAAGCACATAACTACTTGGTCACCAGGGTCTTTGTCTTAAATGTGTGGGTGTGAGTGCAGGGTTGAGTTTTCAGAGGAGTAACGATTGTCTGAACAATGATAGTAATTCAAGAATCTATTGCTTATGCCACTACTTCTATCCTGGGAGTTTGAGAAGGATGAATAATAAAAATATGAGGATCTATTATCAGACTTCATCACCCATCTGTCAGTTTGTTATGCTGGGATGACCTAGGTTTTGTTCTTACGCTGAAATCCAGACCAATAATTTAAATACCAGCTGGTCTTCATGGTCCATACATTTCAACTAATATAGTTTCTAGGCTAATATAGATTAGGAAATAAGGTTTGACTATCTACTTCCAAAAATTGAACAATGAAAAAACTCTTTGGATTACAATACACATTAAAATAGAATATAGTTTAATATAGTGCCAGAAAATAAATCCATACACTACAAGGCGCTAAAAATAAGCAATTGCCACAGAAAATAGATTCAAACATTTTGAAGACTGTGGTAGTTACATAATCTGGTGCCAATTTGAAAGGATTGAGAGTGAAGGTGTGGTCTGAAGGCAAGGTGACCAATGGGCACCCTGAAGAGGCTAAATGAGGCAGCCCACATTGAGTTGACCAGAACCCAACGAGATGAGAAGATATTTGAGCCTGTCAACTGGTGCATACTGCGGCAGACTTTTGATACTCTGTCCTGATTTGACTTTGCTCTTCTGTCCTGATGCAGAGTTCACAAGGTTGCCACTGGACTGAAGATTCTTAAAGTCAAAGGATCTGATTATCCCTTCAGAGCACTGAGTTGATGTAAGTGGGCAGTCTAGAAATTGGATGCCCAAAATTGGAAGGATAAAGGCATGATATGGTTGGCTTACAAATGTTCATAGGTGCTGGAATATATTCATAGAATTATAGGATTAAGGAATAGGTGTGACTTAACTACAATTGTTAGGCATAGGATATTTTGCTTTGTTCACTTATACAATGTTATGTTTAAATGAGGGACATATTGAATTATACACATTTTAGTTTTATCCTTTTAGGTCCAGATATGATTTCATTATTGTTTGTTAGAAAATTATATATGCCTAAAAAGTTATGTGAAAGTGTCAAATTGACAAGAGGTGGTCTGTGGTCGTTACATAATCTGGTGTTAATTTGAGAGGATTATTAGTGAAGGGGTGAAATCTGGCTTGTCAATCAAGATATAACCAATGAGGTTTCTGTGTGGGCATGGCTTTCTCCTGAGAATTCTGGGAACTCCTGTATTTTCCTCCTTGGAGGCTGGAGACATTTCTCTCTCTCGGCTCATTCCCTGGGAGCTGATAAGGCACAAGGAATTAAGCTAGTGGCCTGAGCTGGAAAAAAACCACATGGACCTATCCTAATGCAAACAGACCTCTGAAGCTAGAGAAGCCATGTAGAGACCCCTGCTAACGCTGAGATGCTTACGGTGCCACTGGATCCAAAGACTATTTACCCACTGGTCTGTGATCAGCCTGCATTCGGTGTCATTGCTTGTTTTTCATGAGTCTGAAGAGGAATTTATAGATTGGTATAAGACATATGGGCTAATATCAGACATATGGGCTTGGACTGGCCTGGGTAGAGATGCTTTCTTAATGTACAATTACCTTTATATAAAACTCTCCATTATACACATAAGAGTTTCTATGGATTTGTTTCTCTAGTCTACCCGGACTACCACAAAGATGGAACAGAATTGGGCAGGATTGAGCAATGTTTCCTACTGTTGTCTATGGCTTTGTCATGAATCTTTCACCTGGAAACAACTAGGAAGAATAACCACCTTTAATTTGCTTGACTCTTCAAAAGGGACCTCACTTTTCTTTCACCTTCAGATTCCTTAGAATAGAATATAAGGGTTTTAGACTATTTGCATTTCAGAATATGGGCAAGTTGAAATTGGAAACCAAATTTTCATTATGTGTGCTATTGATGATATTATGGGATAGATGTATGTTTGCTACTACAGGAATTCAACAGAACATCCTGCATAGGTCTGAGTTTTAAAATTAAACATTGGGCAAAGTGATGTTATAAAGGAAATGAAGAACTAAATTAATTTCTCAAATATTAATAAACTATTAACTCCATTCCTATTTTACCTCCTTTTTACTTATTTATAAAAAACCTTCTATGTGCTTGTAGCAAATAGGTCTACCATTTTCAATGTGTTCACTTATTCATTAAAGTATTAGGTACTATCAAATTAAAATATGTTTAATAGCTACATAATTGAAAAAAATAGGAAATTCCTTATAATTCTATACAACTATCTTCTCTTTCATGATGTTTACAAGTAAAATACCAACAGAATTTGAAGATTGATGTAATCAAATATCATGTCACTAATTGTCATTATCACGGGCTGTAGTAAATATAAACAATAAATGAAAAAGCTACACGAGAGGGTTTGGATCATGATATAAACTAATGTGAACCATGAGAAGCTCATCCCCTTTGCCTTATTGCATCTTTACTATCTTCCTTTTTGTCTTCACCAGGCTCAGTTGTAGACTCCAGCTATGTTTGTTTCTTCTTTGTGTGCTATTGGGCATACAATCCCTGTCTTTATCATCTTTACTATCATGACTCACAAATATCACAGAATGGTTAACAAATAGAAAATACAGCACATAAAAATATTCTGACTTATGATATATTTATGTTCTAATGACTCTACATTAAGTTGGTTCTGAAACAGAGCACCCATTTTCTTCACCACTATTGCTGTCCATTATCAAAATCTCTATAATCTATCATATTGAACATCTCCAAGTATATATATATTCATATATATATATATATATATGAATGAATGGTAACATTAGCAAATTACATGCTGCAACATTGTTTGTAGTGCATATGTAAAGATATTCTGTACCAAAAGAAAATAACAGAATAGACAGTGTCATTATGTGTGAATGATTTTTTATAACTCAAATGTATTGTAAGTCTAGGACCACATGCAAATATCACTCAAACAAATTATAATACAGTTTCTGATAAGAAGATAGCAAATTAGAAAGATTTGTTAATATAGCATGGGAAAATATAACTTAAGGGGATTCTTTTTGACAGTTTGATAGATTGTTTTTAAAAGATTGAAAGAATTAGGAGCAAAGGCAAGAGGGAAACGTAATGGCACATTTAGAGATGTGCAGTGGATGAGTTGAAACAAAATGTGTATGAATTGCTGAATGGAAATGGATGCCCTGCTCTGTAAGCCTTTACATAATTCACAATAAAGTTTGAAAAGAGAGAAAATATAAATAGGGTGGTTGGGCATAATACAAACACCTTAGCACAAGGATACCCAAGGCAATATGTACTTTGCTGACTCTATTCCTTTGAGCACTATAAACCCTTTGAGTTGGACCTTTGGTACAAGAGTTTTGATGAATAATTGAACAAATTTTGGTATTAATCAAACTTAAAACAAAAATCAAGTCTGCATGATTATGTATACATATACTCTTACATCATGCATGTAATAATGCTAACTGAAGTTACTCTGCTCTATATGCATACACAGGTAAATGGAGATTTCTTCGAGCCTTACATGTAATGCTGTTCATTAAATTATAAATTTTTATCGTGCTGCTTGTCAGAATTAAAATTGAAATACTCAAACTAGAAAAAACAGAATAGCAGACCAAATATGCATCAGTTGAGAACCTGTGCAAACACTCAGTTTTAAAAAGACTGTTGTAGAAAGTCCTGCCTGTGCAATATGACTTACTTGGAACAATAAGAAGGCTGTATTTTAAACAACAGCTAGAATTCAGAACAACACATATAGTGGGATCCACTTTTTCCTGGAAATCCCCTTGGATAAATTCCCTAAGAGCTCTCTGATCTAATAGTAGAAAATACTCTTTCTTCATAACTCTGTCAAGTGAAGTTTTCCTCTATTGTTTTTGTTGTACCAGAGATGAAGTAATTAGCTTACATTTGAAGACCATAATGTATATATAATTATAATCAATTATAATTATAATCTAAATATATACATCTATAAATACTAAAATCACAATAGATTCAAGGTGATGTTTAAATGGTAAAATATAGGGGTGAGTGTAAGAGTCACAAGTCAAACGAAGCCAAAACCTGTTAGGTACCATCCATGAGCGTGTGCATGGTGAATGCACTCATAGAGTGGGTTACATTATCAAACGGTTCCTTTTCCACAGCCCTTGTTAGATTCCACAAGTTAAAAAAATATTTTGAAAAGCTTTTACATAATAGTTTATCTTTACAAGGAAAAAAGATGGTGATGGTGGTAGTGGTGTGTGTGTGAAGAAGGGGGACTAATGGTGTTCTAAGATTGGGAAATGTTCAGAAACATCACACTTTGTGTGTTGTATAGGTTACTCAAATTTTCATGTTGTGCATACATTATCTTATCATAATAGACATCCTCAGAAGAACAAAGTTACTCCAGAAAAAGAAACAATTACATAAATTCAGAATGTTATCTGTAACTCAAGTACTTCATTTGTATACATTTGATTTAGATCTTGTTTATGGTGAATATACTTCTTGAACTAATTATAAATACAAAGCACAACCTTAAAATTGAAAAATAACATACTAAAATATTATCAAAGCCATGTTTTAATATCACTAGTAAAGATACTCTCACTTCATTCTTCCTTGCATTACCCTAATAACTATGTGCTTCTAATCGATGTCTTACTACTAAGAGGATCTCCAATTCCACATTAATCTCCCCTTCATGCCAGGGCCATCATAATTTCTCTAAAAGGAACACACACACACACACACACACACACACACACACACACACACACACACGGGGGTAAATCACCGCCCCCCCCCCAACAGAAAATTTTTACATAGCAACCTTATCACCTTCAAGGTGCTCTCCATGACCCTGAATACATTGGTCAAATCTGAGATTCCATTCTTGGAAACATTTTTCAAACTCATCTTTTTGGATGGTGGACAGCACCTCCCTAATTATTTCCTTCACCTTTTCTATGTCCTGAAATCATTGTCTTTTCATGTTCATTGTCCTTTCTTGTCCCTCATCCTTTGTGGAAACAAAAGGAAGTCACACTGAGTGAAATCAGGTGAGAAAGGAGTGTGAGGTAAGAGAGCATGCTGTTTTTTGCCAAAAACTGACACACTGAGATGGCTGTGTGAAAAGTGCATTTTCATGGTGGCAAAGCCAGGACCCCATCTGCCACAATCAGGAATTTTGTCGAACATTGTTACACAATCTTTTCAGATCCTCTAAATAGAAAGCTTGATTAACAATCTGACCTAGTGCAATGAACTCCAAATCTCCCTCATATTACAAAAACAAATGAGCATCATCTTGATCTTTTATTTCACTTGTCGAGCATTTTTTCAGGTGAGGTGATGATGGCGTCTTCCACTGGCTTGATTGAGGTTTGGTTTTGAGGGTCTAAGAACAGCACTGTCTCATCACCAGTAATGACCTTGGGGAAAAATTCTGGGTTGCTTCAAAATTGTTTTTCCAAAGCATAGCATGTTTCCAGAGGCATAAATTTCACAGTGACCCTTTTCATGCCCAAATCTTTCCTTAAAATTTGCTGAACCAAGCTCCAATATAGTCCAGAGAACCTCCCCATCTCTTCGCTGGTTCGTCATTGCTCTTTGAGTTCAAGCAATAGTTTTGGCTGTTCAGGACATTGACTGACATCCGCCATGAGGTTCATCATCAAATGACATTTTGCCTTTTTTGAGATGGGAAAATGACTCAGATCCTTGAATTTCTCCTATTGTGCTGTCAACATCACAGCAGCTGCTGTAGAATTTTTCCTGAGCAAGAAACAAAATTTCACAGCCCCACACTGTTTTCTTAAATCAGCCATCACAGAAAAATGAGGTTAAAGAGAAAAATGCTTTTACAAAAAAAAAAAAAATCACTGTGACGAAAGAGAAACTTCCCAGGCAATGTCACTGGGTGCATTAACTCTGAGTGAGTTGTGTGAGGGTCGCCTAGTGGGGAAAATGCATACTACAAAACTCCTACCCATCAGAGCTTTTTTCCATTTTTTTTGGTACCCCCTCACATGTACGTATGTGTGTGTATGTGTATTCTTAAATTAAATCTTTTCAGTGGTTCTTCACTGTTCACTGGATTAATTCTAAAATCTCTGTGATGTAGCCTGCTCTTATCCCTTCTTTCTTCTTCCTCATAAAAAATTATATCAGGTAAAGATATAGTCTTCTGTCCCCAAAGTGTAAATGTCAGGTTTTCATGTAGCTAGTAGAAATGACATATAATGCATATAACGTAGGTCTGGTGAGTGGATAATAGAGTCCCATCATAGCAGAAAGTGAGTCCTGGTGGCACAGTAGGTAATGCCTGGCTGCTGGCTGAAAGATCACCAGCTGCTCAGAGGAAGAAAGCTATGGTCATTTGAATAGATTTACACCCTTGAACAGTGAGTCAGTCTATTCTCTCCCATGGGGTCCCTCTGAGTCAGAATCTATTTGAAGGCTACAGGTTTTTGAGAAGTAACAAAAACAGTTAAGCACTTAGCTAATAACCAAAATAGTGATGGTTTGGATTCACCTAGAAAAGAATGGGTGCACTACTTCTAGAAAAGCAAAACCATTGAAAATATGATGGAGTTCAATTCTATTCTAAGCATATGGGATCTCCAGGGTCAGAGTCAACTTAAAACCAACTGGTTTAGCTTAGTCAGGAGAATGAAAGTGACGTGTCTAACTTCCGGAAAGTATTCTTAAGGGAAGGATCTTCCCATTTGCTATCTCTTTCATTTCAATTAGGTAAAATGCATATATCATAGTTCATAAAGGCATCTTGGACTACAAGGTGTAAAATACACACTGAGCATGGCCTGGTCGATATGAGGGGGATAAAAGACTTCTAATGCATTTAAACTCCCCTTTGGAGTATTGGTCACTTAGTGCTGAGCCTAATCCTAATGAGACAGAGCAGACACTGTGGCCAGACCCCTAAGTATCTGTTTTCTTCCCCCTTTATTAATATTATATCAAGGAGCCCTCATGACACTTACTTTTGAACAAAATGTTGTGGATAGAAACCCACCCAGACATGCCAAGGAGAAATGGTAAGACTACCTACTCCTACAAAGTTCACGGGCGAGAAAACGCTGGGAGGCAGCTCCACTCTGCCACCTGAGGGTGCTATGAGTTTAAACTGACTGAGAGTGCCTGACAAGAACAGTATAAATACACCTTCTATTCTAGCACTTCACCCAATAGAACATGTTTTAATAACTTATCCGTGTAATATAAGTGGCATAGAGACTATGAGTTGGGATTCTAACTGTATGGTCAGAACTTTGAAACCACCAGCTCTTTTGTGGGAAAGGTGAGGCTATGCACTCCCACAAAGACTCACAGTCTCGGAAACCCACGAGGGCAATTCTGTTCTTCCCCATACAGTCGCCATGAGTCAGAGTTGACTTGGTGGCAGTAAGTTTGATTACTTTTTGATCACCTTTGCACACTCAGTCTTTGCTACTTTGAGAAACTAGGTGAGATCCTTTTAAAAAGAGACAAAATGCATTGTAATTATAATTAAAATGCATTACTTTTAACACCATGTACAACATATTACTTGATAAATAGTAATTGGGACTAAATTTATTTTCAATATTTTTGAACTTGAGCGAAATGAAATCATAGGTGAAAATATGCACAGAAACATATGATAATGCTAAAGAAAAGCTCAATTTAGTCCATCCCTCAGGGGCCAGGAAAGGAACAGAAGAAAGACAAGGGATTTCAAAAGAAGAAACTATTCAGAGAGGGTAAACATTGGACTTTATATTTATATAATAAATGGAATCAGAATACAATATAATGAAAATTAATAAAGAATATCCATATAAAATATTTCATAGCCATATTTTAAAATCGAGTATAATGATAGGATGATAAATCACCAAAAAATAGAATTAAAATACAGTATCTCTTTAAAATGTTGAAGACAAATGATGCTGTTTTGAGGACTGAGGTATGCCAGAAGTAAACTATTGTATTTTGGATCCACTTGTACGCATTGAAAGTTGGACATCTAATAACAAAGACTGAGAATGTTGTATTTGAATTATAGTGCTGACAAAGAACATTGAAAGCATCATGGACTGCAATAAGAACAAAAAAATCTATTTCAGAAGTACAACCAGAATGCTCCTTAGTGTGAAGGATAGCAAGACTTTGTCTCAAGTGCTTTAGACATAATATCACCAAAGACTAGTCTCTGGAAAAGGATGTCTTACTCCTGGGTAAGGGTAGGGGTGGAACCCAACCTAACAATTGGGTAGTTTCTTGGGGGTGGGGCCTCTTGTTGTATAACAAAGGAAGCTGAGTTGAACTCTCTTTGGCCCTTCACCTTCTGCTGGAGCTTGATCTTGTATCTGGTTCAGCCCTCTCCTGATGCATCACACACTGATCCCCAGAGACTGCCAGCACATTAATGTTGGCAGACTAATTTGACCAACATTGGATTCATTTACTTCTGCATTTGCCAGCCTGCTTCCTGTTCATCAGCTTCCATGAGTCAAGAGAATGCGGATTGAGATTGGATTTACCTACTTCTACAATTATGTAAGCCAATTCCAATGTAAATCTCTTTCTATTTACAAACACATGCCAGCATCACTGGCTTTGCTTCTCTAGAGACCTCAGCTAAGACACTTGCTAAAAATAGAAAGCCAGTGAACAGGAGGGAGTCCCTCAAAGAAATGGATTGACAGTGACTATGACAATGGGCTCAAACATGACAACAATTTTGAGGGTGGTGAAAGGAGTGGACAATGTTTCATTCTATCATACATAATGTATGGAAATTAGAAAGTCAAGAAAACTGTGATAATTTTGATAAACACTGATAATATTTATCTTGACTTCATATATAGGGCACTTCTCTGAATTTAATATGCTATTATTCAATGTAAACATTTTAGCAGTGTTTCTAAAAGTGAATCTGCATTGTACTCATTAGACATTTTTTTAAATCATAGCTTCTATTTTCACAGTTGTGCTACATTGCTGAACCTAGTTGTACACTATAAATAACAGCTCATATTTACTGAATGTCTATGGCAGTTTTACATTTACCACCCCATTTTACCCTTCAACTCCTTATTAACAAAAAGGATTTAAAAGTTAGAGACATTAAGCATGTACTCAGAATGGAAAATTGTGAAGATGGGAATAATCAAGTTCTGTTTGTCCAGAATAAAGCCAGAGAAGGGCCACATAAAAGAAATATGGGAGACACATCTAGACACATCTATGAGAGCTTATCAAAGGTGTTAGGATTGTCTTCACTTTCCAATTTCCACCATGGTTAATCCATTCCTTTCTAAAATCTACATTTAATAATGCTAAAACTCGCTCAGTTCTAGTTTTGTAGTGTAGTTAGATATCCACAATTGTATTTATTATTTTATTTTTTTGGTTAGGCCCTCATGCATAATCTTAGTATCACTCCCCTCCAAATAAAAATATGGAGGTTGGTAATTTCCTCTTGTGACCCACAGGTCCTTGTTTGCTGTTTATTTCTTATTGGAATGCAGCTTAGGAAAGGTCATTAAGATAAATCATGCTATTTGGATACTTTTACAAAGGCCTAAAAAAATTATGTTAGATTATACAATTTTAAAACAACTTTAAAATTTTTAAAGATTTTTCATAAGTGAATCAAAATGAATACTTATGAATATTTTAGAAATTAAAATTATGATAAAAATAGCATTGAGTGATATCAAAATTAATATAAAATATTTTGTGGTTTAGTATACAAAAGCTAAACTATGATTTATCACCAAAATATAAGTTGACTGTTTTTATTAGCTTCCTTTTGGGGGGGTCTTTAAGTGTTAAGCAAAGTGTCTTGTATCTGTAATATATAAATTGCTATCTATGTGAAAGCAAGAAGAAATACCGGGAGACATCATAAAGCCCCTTGCTGTTTTACAAATATATGATTAGAAAAAAAGACATATGTGAGGCAGCTGCTGCAGGACAAAGTTTATCAATGTAATTACTCTATAGTCTCCCTGCATTACATTATTTAAATTATCTTCTTCATCTTCCTAGATTTCAGACCCCTCTACAATTAGGAATATGTAATACATTTTAGCAGTTAGACTTTATTTTATTTCAGAAAGCATTCAGTCCCATTATTATTATTTTAATTCTATAAAATTTACATATATATGCTGCTGTCTGCAACCCATAGTTCCTGAAATTAAAACAAAATGCAATTTCTGTTTCTGCCATTTATAATTTCATTATCATGTTCTCTAGGTCTGCCAATTGACAGTTCGTTCCACTCTAACTTATGATATATAATAATTCAATAACTTCCTGTTCTCATCTGTAATATTGCTGGATATGCATTTAATCCAATGTATTCCTCTCTTAACTTTAAATCAATATTTCAATATTTATTCCCAGCTCAAGTTATAGCATCTGGCCTGAAGTCTTATACCCAATGTTAGGGATTAAGTTGTGTCCTCCTAAAAAGAGAGACATAGAAGCACTAACAACTTTACCTGTGAACATGACCCTCTTTTAGAAACGAAATACGTGTTTAATGTTCTTATCAGCTAAGTTAACAAGAGTCACCTGAGAGTAGGTTGGGTCCTAAAACGATATTCATGGTATCATTAAAAAAGTGAACATACATGGAGATAAGAAACAGAGGAAGGATACCATGTGGCATGGCAGCTGCAAGCCAAGCAACATCTGCAGTTATCAGGAGCTAGCCAGGAAGCACTGAAGAATCGCCCCGTCAAACAAGCACCAAAGGAATCAGCATGGCCAGGGCTCTGATTTGGATGGTGAGATGGCAAGTCTTTGTTCTCATAAGCCCCCAGATGTGGTATTTTGTTAAATCAGCCCTAGAAAATAAATACACCCCCAAAACATCTGATTGTCAAATTGTGTGTGTGTGTTGTTTCTGACATCAGAGCCCTTGTTAGATCATCATCTAGCTCTGAAACATTCAGTAGTCTTGGTTCACTAACAACAAAAACAACAAAAAGACACTGGGTATTTCACTTGAGGCAACACCCTAGCATAGTTTGTAACTGCCTACTGCATTTGTCCTATAATTCAGGCAAGTGCCTACATTTCCTGACTTAAGACTTTAATACTGATGTCCCTTTGACCTGGAAAGGCCTCCTTGTACCTGATAAAAAGTCCACAAATTCTTCCATGCTAGTCATTTCTTTGATTCATTTAACAAGAAGTGATATTTTGGTAAAAAAAGAGGATTATTACATTTTATCTTATGAAGTTTCAATTACAGAAACTACATGGAAAATGAATAAATAATTGTGTAACTGCCATCAATTGTGAGATGCTCTCATAAAAATTTTGGGTACACAGGGGAGGTGCGGGGTAAAAGGGAGCTGATATAAAGGGTTTCCAGAGGAAGAAAATGTTTTGAAACTGAATGGTATGATGTCTGGATTATATCCTAATAAAATGGTTTGAATGAAAAAAACAAAAGAAAATGTTAAAGGATTGTAGTTGCTGATCAAATGTTATAGAATATTTTTATTTTGAATACTTTAAAAACAATGTTGCACATAAGTAAATCTGACATTGATACAATGTTACCTAATACATATTTAATAAAATTGTTGTCAATTTCTCAGTTATTAAAAAAATAATTACAGATCTAAAACCCTAAGGAGCAGTTCTCCTCTGACCTAGAGGGTGGCTGAGTCGGAATTCACTTGATGCGAGGGGGTATGGAAATGGATTTTCTCAATTTTTATCTTCTTTTGGTTTGCTTATTGTATATACTCGAGTATAAGCTAACCTGAATATCAATCGTGGCACCTAATTTTACCATAAAAACTGCATTAAAAAGGTCCTGAAAAGCTCGGCTTATACTCGAGTATATACCGTATATCCATTAGTTTGTTTTCTGTGCGTTCTTTTTGTTTAATCATAGCTACTTTTTTCCCATTATCCTGATCGCCATAGAATTTCCTACATCGTGATTTTATTTTAATTATGCCACCTTTACCTGTGACATCATTTAGGATATTATTTAAAATATGCTTACTAATATATTCATGGTTTTAATTACAAA
>NW_022111373.1:22172702-22173807 GCF_000313985.2 Echinops telfairi
CTGTCCTTAAAAAATTAGATATGATACACAAAAAAGGCTATAAATGAAGTAATTGAAACTTTTTATTTTACATCTTTTCCGTCTGAGACTGCTGTTATTTTTTTCCTATCATTAAGCTCCATGGCATATTTCTATTTAAATTTTCTATACATTTTTCACTCTCCCATATTTATTATAAATGTCCCTGTTGGTGTCATGGTCTACAAGTTCATCTGCTGACTGCTATGTCAAGAAATCAAATGTGTTGCTCTATGAGACGTAGATGAGGCTGCGTGCTCCTTTAGGGATCTATACTCCTTCCAAGGCAGATTTGTTTATTCTTTTAGCAACAACCTTAACGATCTTACACAGAGTCAAAACTGATTGAATGGCAGTGAATTTTTGGACATGTGTTATGATTTTCCTGCAATATGAACGTATGTTTTATTTGAATATTGTGGTTAAATCTAAAACATCTACCCCTCTTTAAAGGAACTGCATAAATCAAGACTCTCTAAACTGGGAAATGGAATTTAAAAGGGAGATGATTGGAGTGTTTCCAGTAAAAAGGTTACCTTTGTTTGTTTTTTTTAATTACTACAAGATTATGTATATATAAAGATATATATATATATATATATAAAATTTCCTTCTGTCCAGATGTATTCAGCATGCAATGACTGGACCAGGATTAGAGAAAAACATATCGGTAATATTCAATATGCCGTTGACATAATCATGCTTGCTGAAAGTAAGGAGAAATTGAAGCCCTAGCTGATAAAGATATTTTAATCAAAGAGTCCAGCCTTCAATATGGATTACAACTTAATGTAAAGAACACAAAAATCCAAAAAGCAACATTATGATAAACAGAAAAAATATTGAAATTGCCAAGAATTTCTTTATCTGTGGCCACAATCAATGTCCATAGAAGTAGTAATCACGATATCAAAGACCCATCATAATCATAATTTATAAATTATTAAGGGTTCATGGGGGAGGGAGGAAGGGGAAGGGAGGGGGAGCGGGAAAAAGGAAAATGAACTGATTCTGGGAACCCAAGAAGAAAGCTAATTTTGGGAATGATGAGGGCAACAAATGTATAGGTGTGTGTTACACAATTGAT
>NW_022111373.1:22175456-22176752 GCF_000313985.2 Echinops telfairi
AAAAAAGAATGTTGACCATGAAGCTGTGGCATAGAGGTAAAACATTTATTATGCTGACCTTGAAAGACACATAAGGACTTCTACAAAGAAAAAATAATTAACTCAACACTTCTATTTCTTGCTGGCTCAGAAAATAAAAGATTCGGGTCTAGTTTACATTTAAGATATAAAGATAGCCAAATAATCTGCATTTACAAAGCAAATAGAAAATATATAGATCATAGAGACGTTATAAACATCCACCTGTCAGAGATCACAAAATATACATATTTGGGAAAAAAACTAGTCAGAAAAGAGTCACGGGGAGAGATACTTGATTCTCCTCACCAGCTAGCTCTGCATGGACTCTGTGCAAAGATGAATCTTTCTATAATACATGAAAGTCAGGAAAGATGGCTTTCTATCAGTGATCTCATTTCAGAATATGCAAATTACTATATGATATATGAACTCACACTATGAAGCATTGAGTTCACTAGAACCAGTCAGGTTATATGAAATAACTGCAGGGACAATGTTTATTTGAGAAATAATGGCATAATCCATTACTCAAGGAACAGAAGTAGAATGCCTGTTCTAAATGCCAGGTCAAAGAAGAGTCATGACAATGCATCATAAAAAAATGAAGGCCCGTCTCCAGCTCATAAGGTTATGGCATATTTTGATCCAAGAAGGAACATTAAAGGAAAATAGAAATATGATTTGATCTCCTGTGGACTCAAGTATAAATGTAACAGCTAGCAGTCAGATATTCTTTAAAGCCCTGTTTACACTATTGGGACTATTAGCCTGTATCGTTTATCTAGCCTATATATCTTTTAAACCTATCAGCCCTTTTTTTATTAAGAATTGGAGCAAAATGAAACAGCATTTGTTACAATACCAGTGTCTGACATTTGGCAAGTGGCTTATTGACAGCAAACCTCAAAAGTTCCTTTGCTGGTTTACTCAGGATAAATATAGAATATTTTCATGGGATCAATGTTCTATAATTTGAAACTTAATAATAACAATAATGCCCAACATTTACTGAATGCTTATCTCGTGCTTGGAATTAACTGATCACATGTCATATACATTACCTCAATAAATCTTTGTAGAATCATAATGAGGTAGCTAATTCTATTTCCTGAAGTGGAAATTGAATATTAGAGAAGTTAAGTAACTAACATATATTCTTCCAAAGGTAGGAAGAGACTAGGCCAAATTTAGAACCTAAACTTAGATTCTGAAAGTTCAGTGGCTTTAGTTATAAAACTTTAGCCCCAAAGGTATTTTCAACACTCCTAATCATTA
>NW_022111373.1:22177623-22180569 GCF_000313985.2 Echinops telfairi
GCTAAAGGTGGCCCCATCGTATGAAGAAATTATCAGACATATCAGTAGCAAAATTTTGTGTAAGAGAATGCAAAAAATACATGCAAACAGAGCAGCCAAAAATTCAAGTTGAATTTAGAACAGGGCTTGGATCAGTGAATATTATTGCTGATGTCAGATGGATCCTGAATGTCAGATCCTGATGTTGGATGGATCCTGGATCCAGAGTATAGAAGAAAGATGTTTACTTTTGTTTTAACAACTAGGGAACTGCATTTGACTATGTGGCTGTAGGGCAGTGAATTATATAATGTGACTCTACAAGCCATAGTCTTTGTATTTCGCACCAAATGACCTTTTCCTGAGGGATCTGGGTAAGAGAAGGTGGGGGTTTATACAGAGAGGATGGAGTTCTGAATTCTGTTAACAAGATTGTTTGATATCACCATCCTACTGGGTGTAGTATGAGCTCTCTTGGAAGGAGGAGTGGGTATCTTGATGCTCAGGGATTTTCTGAGAGGATCCTAGCAGAGTTGCTTGGCAAGCATATGCTTGCGCTCAGTATGTTCTGTGAACACACAGCAATAGTTGTAAAATGAATGGCATAAATACTGCGTGTACAAAAATACTTTGTTCTGATAACCTGGCACTTTTTGATACCTTCCTGACACGATCACTTAAGACAAAATAGTACATAAGCAAATGTGGTGAATAAAGCAGATCGTGCCTGGCTATCAAAAGATACAGATTCTGGGGTCTTTAAGGCTTAAAGTTAAACAAGCAGCCATCTAGCAGGGAAGAAAATAAGCCCTTATGGACGAAGGGCACCAGCCTGTGTGATCATGAGGTGTCGATGCAATCAGGTATTAAAAGATCCAAAACAAAAAAGTATATTAGTGTGAACAAGAGGTGTTGGAGTGGAGACCCAAAGTCCATCTATAGACAATTGGATATCCCCCCCACAAAAGGGTTATAAGGAAGGGATGATTCAACAAAGGTACAGTATAGTGCCAATGAAACACACATCATTCCTCTAGCTCCTGAATACTTCCTCCCTCCCACTACCAGTTCAACTTTGCAAATCTGGCTGGACACATTGGTGGAGATAAGAGCTCTTCACATATGGAATTCAGGACAGATAAAACCCTCAGTAAAAGTAGTGGGAATAGAGAGATCATAAAAGCATGGTGATGGTCGGGGCGGGGGATGGGGTGAAAGGGGGAACCCATCAAAAGGTTGCACATATAGCCCCCAAAGGGAACGAATAACAGAAATATGGGTGAAGGGAGAAGGAGGACAGTGTAAGATACGAAATAATAATAACTGATCAAGCATTCTATGAGTGTGGGCGGGTAGGGAGTAAGAGGGGAAAAGAAGAGCTTATACCAAGCACTCAAGTAGAAAGAAAATGTTTTGGAAATGATGATGGCAACATATGTACAAATATGCTTGATACAAATGATGTATGGATTGTTATAAAAGCTATAAGATCCCTCAATAAAATGATTTTTTAAATACTGTGTGTAGAAAATTAGCCTGGACAAATGAGTAATTACGAATTTATACATAACTCAACAAGACAAAGAAAACAGTTGCTGATGAATGGACTCATACAGAGATGTGTTATAGTAACTGATATTAGTTTAGTTAGATGTTTGTTTTTTAAGTGAAGTTTTACAGAGCAAAGCAATAATTCATACACATCGTGTTTCACATCAGTGATTATCATCCCCACAATATAAAATCACTTATCTCACTTTCATCCTGCAGCTCCCATTTCTATCTTTCCTTCTTTCATAATCCTTCCTAATTTCAAACTGAGGTCCTTAGGCAAATGGTGCGCCTTTGAACTCAAATAGTTGAGTATTCTAAGTAGTGAATACCTCCCTAATGTTACTGTTCATCCTATAAACCAGTGGTTCTCAACCTGTGGGTCGCGACCCCTTTGGGGGGTCGAATGACCCTTTCACAGGGGTCGCCTGATTCATAACAATAGCAAAATTACAGCTATGAAGTAGCAATGAAAATAATTTTATGATTTGGGGGTCACCACAACATGAGGAACTGTGTTAAAGGGTTGCAGCATTAGGAAGGTTAAGAACCACTGCTATAAACCTATTATTTGGCCAAAAATCAAGCCATGGGGCTAATTCAAGGCCTTCAGAATGTCTATATTATCAGGGGTTTCATTAGTCTCTAAACAACCAGTAAGGCTTGTCTTCTTATAGTTTTGAGTTTTCTTCTACAACTTTCAACCACCTGAGACTCCCTGTGCATCCCTTCTCATAGTGGTCAGTAGGGGTAGCTGGGCATTTTTTAGTACTTCTGGGCTCACAGCATATTAATGGGTTTACAGGGTCCAATAGTCCACTGGAAAAACTGTTTCCATGTGTCTATAATTTTCATGAATATCTTTTTTCTCTTGATGGGAATAGATCATGGTTTACCTTAGATGGTTGTTCCACAACCTACTGCAGTAGGTAAGATAATATAAGTCAAGTAATAAACTATCTACTAGGAATTAAACTCTATCCCAATGTTCTTTTCTCTTACTATGTTAATGTGTTGTATAAATATCAGTTTTTAACTAAAACTTTTGTAGTAAGCATTTTTCCAGCAACTTGCTCTGAGTCAGTGCACCCAGTGGTGTCACCTGGGAAGGTGCTTTCTGGTCACAGTAAATTACTTCATAAAAGGAGTTTTGCTGGAGCCTCATTTAAGAGAACGGCATGCGGCTGTAAAATTTTGTTTCCTGCTCAGGAAACATACTTCAGAAACTGTTGTAATGTTGTACACAGCTTATAAGGACAGTGTTATGGGAAAAACTCAAGTGTATAGTGGTTGTCGCATTTCAAAATAGCTGAAATGTCGATTGATGACAAACCTCATTTTGGACATCCATCAACTTCCTGAATGAATGAAAATGTCGACAAAAGTCATCCACTTGTGCTGGAAGACCAACGATGG